>NC_092125.1:186847037-187151348 GCF_043159975.1 Macaca nemestrina
ACATGGGGAAATGTTTAACCTCACTAGAAATTAGGGAAATGAAAAGCTAATCCAGAATGAAAGTTCATTTCACATTCAACAAATCAGCAAACATCTTCAAGTTTGACAATGCCAAGAGTTGAGGAGGTGAAGAAAAAGAAACTCTCACATGAGAGTATGAGGAGTATCAACTGAAGAGCACTGTGGCAATGCTTGGTAGACTTGCAGAAGCACAAACCTCACCACCCAGTGATTCTTCTTTGAGCCACATACCCAATTCCTATACTTATACGCAGAGACCAACGAAGGGTGTTCCTTGTAGCTATGCCTGCAATGGTGAAAAAAAAAAAAAAAGGAGAAATATAAATATCCCAACTTCCCCTCAGTAGGAAAATTGATATGTAAACTGAATAATCCCTGTAATGGAATACCATATGGTGGTTAAAATTAATCAACCAGTTTACATATCCCAGTATGAATACATCTCAAAAACAAAGCTGAGTGGGTGGAGGGTGGGAAAGGAAGTTGCAAAAGCACATAAAAATTTATGTAAACTTTTTAAATACAAAAACAACACTATGTATTATACACACACATCATATGTAGAAAAAATATAAAAACAATACATGTTAATTTCAGGTTAGATTTTTGTGGAGAGAAGGAATGAAGACGGATAATTAGGTGGGGTTTTAGCTGTATCTAGGGTTTAACTGCTTTTAAAAGATAGAAAGGGGGCCGGACGCAGTGGCTCATGCCTGTAATCCCAGCACTTTGGGAGGTCAAGGTGGGCAAATCACCTGAGGTCAGGAGTTAGAGACCAGCCTGACCAACATGGTGAAACCCCACCTCTACTAAAAATACAAAATTAGCTGGGTGTGGTGGCACATAACTGTAATCTCAGCTACTTGGGAAGCTGAGACAGGAGAATTACTTGAACCTGGGAAGCAGAGGTTGCAGTGAACCGAGATCACGGCATTGCACTCCAGCCTGGGCAACAAGAGCTAAACTCCGTCTAAAAAAAAAAAAAAAAAAAAAAAAACCAGATAGAAAGGGACATCTGAGACAAATAGGGCAAAATATTCACATCTGTTAAATACAGAAGATAGGTTCATAGGTTTCTGTTAAATTATTTTCTGTATTTTCAGTTTGTTTGACATCTCGTCTCATAATTTAAATGTTAGATTTAAAATACCACCATGGTAGGGGCAATGTGTGCGGTAGCTCCATGGCAGGGCTTGGAGCAGCCTCAGATGGGACATGACTCAGTGACAGGTTGCAACAGTGGTGGCAGTGGCTGTGAAGAGGTGGTCTCTTGAGCTTCTGATGGCAGTTATGGTGTCCCTCTGGCTCCAAAGGGACCCATCTGAGTTAAACACAACCAGAATGGTCTTTGGACTACTGCAATGGTCTCCTGACAGATCCTCCCAAATCCGCTCTGGCTTCTGTCAAATGCGTACCTCATGCTGCAACCAGTAGTATTTCGAGAGTGCAGATTTGACCACATCACTCCTCTGTTTAAACCTCTTCTATGGCTTCCCTTGCCCTTCAGTCAAAGGGGAAGTCCTTAACTTAGCCGTCACGGAACTGCTCAATCCAGCAACTGCTCCCCACCCAGCTCATCCTCTCCCTCCACCCCTCCACCCTCCCTTCCTACTGCCTCCAACTCAGGTCTTCCAGAGCGCACTGCTCCTTCTTGCCTTCAGGCTTTCCCACGTGCTCCTCCCTCAGCCAGAAATCCTCTTTCCTCTCTCTTTGAAAAGTCTTAGTTATCTTTCAGTTTAAACATTGCTTCCTCCAGGAAACTTTCTATGAATTCCTGGGAAAAAAAAAAAAAAAAAGCTGAGTTCGGCTGTTTTCTATACTTTTGCAAGAACTTGCACTTATTTTTTATAACTCTCAGCAATTATTTTCACTTGCTTGTTCAATGCTTGTATCCTCGTCTAGAATTTAAGCTCCATGTGGAGAGGGATTATGACTGTCTTCTTCCACTGCCATCTCCACAGCACTTAACAAATACTAGTTGAATAAAAGAGGAAGTGAAGAAGAACACTGGGTGCAGAGCCACCAAGAAATCTGCAAGGATGAAAAGTATCCCTAGGATTCTGGATTTAGGAAGTCATTGGTGACCTGGGAAAGCACCATGTCAGTGGAGATGGGGGTAGAAGAATGAGTACAGGATGTTGGTACAGACAAGAAGTCAGGCTATATAGACAACTCTTCTAAGACGGAAGTGGAGGGCAGAGATCTGTGTGGTATCTGGAAGGAATGTGGTGTCAGGTGAGAATGTTTGGGGATTTGGCAAGTGCTGGGGGGACTTGGACAAGCTTACAGGCTGGAGAGAGACAGAAAACAGAGAAGAGAGGGGACACAAGCCCAGGAGAGGTAGGAAGGATGGAGTCTTTGTCACATGTGGAGAATTGGCCTTAAACGGGAGGAGGGACTCTTCACCCTCTGAAGTTGGGCAAAGAAGCTGAGGATGGGTATATTAGGCCATTCTTGTATTTCTATAAATGCCTGAGACTGGGTAATTTATAAATAAAAGAGTTTTCATTGGATCATCATTCTGAGGACTTTATAGTACACATCGTGCTGGCATCTGCTTGGCTTCTGGCGAAGCTTCAGGGAGCTTTTTACTCACAGCCTCAGGTGAAGGAGGCACAGGCACATCACACCGTGAAAGCAGGAGCAAAAGAGAGGGAATAGGGCCAGGTGTGGTGGCTCATGCCTGTAATCCCAACACTCTGGGAGGCCAAGGGGGCTTGATTACCTGAGGTCAGGAGTTCAAGATCAGCCTGGCCAACATGATGAAACTCCGTCTCTACTAAAAATACAAAAATTAGCCAGGTTTGGTGGTGGGCACCTGTAATCCCAGCTACTCCGGAGGCTGAGGCAGGAGAATCATTTGAACCCGAGAAGCAGAGGTTTCAGTGATCTGAGATCATGCCAGTGTACTCCAACCTGGAAGACAGAGTGAGACTCTGTCTCAAAAGAGAGAGACAGAGAGAGAGACAGAGAGAGAGAAAGGAGGTGCCGCCCACTTTTAAATGACCAGACCTTGGGAGTACTCACTATCTCAAGGACAGTACCAAGCCATGAGGGACCCTCCTGCATGATCCAAACATCTCCCACCAGGCCCCATCTCCAACATTAGGATTATATCTCAACATGAGATTTGTGCAGGAACAAATATCCAAGCTAATTAACAGGTATGGACATTCACAGTTTGTGGTTGAGGGTAGAGATAGGATTTCGAGAGTCCATACTAAATATTAAGAAAGAAGAAACATCAGTTTGAATGACTGATTCAAGGCGGAAGATGGAATAAAAAGGAAAGAAACATGGATTTTTTGTGTGTGTGTGTTTTTTTTTTTTAGTAGTACTTTAAGTTCTAGGGTACATGTGCACAATGTGCAGGTTTGTTACATATGTATATATGTGCCATGTTGGTGTGCTGCACCCATTAACTCATTATTTACATTAGATATATCTCCTAAAGCTATCCGTCCCCCCTCCCCCCACCCCATGACAGGCCCTGGTGTGTGATGTTACCCTTCCTGTGTCCAAGTGTTCTCATTGTTCAATTCCCACCTATGAGTGAGAACATGCGGTGTTTGGTTTTCTGTTCTTTCAATAGTTTGCTGAGAATGATGGTTTCCAGCTGCATCCATGTCCCTACAAAGGACATGAACTCATCCTTTGTTATGGCTGCATAGTATTCCATGGTGTATATGTGCCACATTTTCTTAATCCAGGCTATCATTGATGGACATTTGGGTTGGTTCCAAGTCTTTGCTACTGTGAACAGTGCCTCAATAAACATACGTGTGCATGTGTCTTTATAGTAGCATGATTTATAATCCTTTGGGTATATACCCAGTAATGGGATGGCTGGGTCAAATGGTATTTCTAGTTCTAGATCCTTGAGGAATCGCCACACTGTTTTCCACAATGGTTGAACTAATTTACAGTCCCACTAACAGTGTAAAAGTGTTCCTATTTCTCCACATCCTCTCCAGCACCTGTTGTTTCCTGACTTTTTAACGATTGCCATTCTAACTGGTGTGAGATGGTATCTCATTGTGATTTTGATTTGCATTTCTCTGATGGCAAGTGATGATGAGCATTTTTTCATGTGTCTGTTGGCTGCATAAATGTCTTCTTTTGAGAAGTGTCTGTTCATATCCTTCACCCACTTTTTGATGGGGTTTTTTTTTCTTGTAAATTTGTTTAAGTTCTTTGTAGATTTTGGATATTAGCCCTTTGTCAGATGAGTAGATTGCAAAAATGTTCTCCCATTCAGTAGGTTTCCTGTTCACTCTGATGGTAGTTTCTTTTGCTGTGCAGAAGCTCTTTAGTTTAATTAGATCTCATTTGTCAACTTTGGCTTTTGTTGCTATTGCTTTTGGTGTTTTAGACATGAAGTCCTTGCCCATGCCTATGTCCTAAATGGTATTGCCTAGGTTTTCTTCTAGGGTTTTTATGGTTTTAGGTTTAACATTTAAGTCTGTAATCCATCTTGAATTAATTTTTGTATAAGGAGTAAGGAAGGGAACCAGTTTCAGCTTTCTACATATGGCTAGCCAGTTTTCCCAGCACCATTTATTAAATAGGGAATCCTTTCCCCATTTCTTGTTTTTGTCAGGTTTGTCAAAGATCAGACAGTTGTAGATGTGTGGTATTATTTCTGAGGGCTGTGTTCTGCTCCACTGGTCTGTATCTCTGTTTTGGTACCTGTACCATGCTGGTTTGGTTACTGTAGCCTTGTAGTATAGTTTGAAGTCAGGTAATGTGATGCCTCCAGCTTTTGGCTTAGGATTGTCTTGGCAATGCGGCCTCTTTTTTGGTTCCATATGAACTTTAAAGTAATTTTTTTCCAATTCTGTGAAGAAAGTCATTGGTAGCTTGATGGGGATGGCATTGAATCTATAAATTACCTTGGGCAGTTTGGCCATTTTCATGAAATTGAGTCTTCCTATCCATGAGCATGGAATGTTCTTCCATTTGTTTGTGTCCTCTTTTATTTCATTGAGCAGTGGTTTCTAGTTCTCCCTGTAGAGGTCCTTCACAACCCTTGTAAGTTGGATTCCTAGGTATTTTATTCTCTTTGAAGCAATTGTGAATGGGATTTTACTCATGATTTGGCTCTCAGTGTGTCTGTTATTGGTGTATAAGAATGTTTGTGATTTTTGCACATTGATTTTGTATCCTGAGACTTTGCTGAAGTTCTTTATCAGCTTAAGGAGATTTTGGGCTGAGATGATGGGGTTTTCTAAATATACAATCATGTCATCTGTAAACAGGGACAATCTGACTTCTTCTTTTCTTAATCGAATACCCTTTATTTCTTTCTCCTCCCTGATTGCCCTGGCCAGAACTTCCAACACTATGTTGAATAGGAGTGGTGACAGAGGGCATCCCTGTCTTGTGCCAGTTTTCAAAGGGAATGCTTCCAGTTTTTGTCCATTCAGTATGATATTGCCTGTGGGTGTGTCATAAATAGCTCTTATTATTTTGAGATACATCCCATGAATACCTAATTTATTGAGAGTTTTTAGCATGAAGGGCTGTTGAATTTTGTCAAAGGCCTTTTCTGCATCTATTGAGATAATCATGTGGTTTTTGTCTTGGGTTCTGTTTATATGCTGGATTATGTTTATTGATTTGCATATGTTGAACCAGCCTTGCATCCCAGGGATGAAGCCCACTTGATCATGGTAGATAAGCTTTTTTGATGTGCTGCTGGATTCGGTTTACCAGCATTTTATTGAGGATTTTTGCATTCATGTTCATCAGGGATATTGGTCTAAAATTCTCTTTTTTTTGTTGTGTCTCTGCCAGGCTTCGGTATCAGGATGATGGTGGCATCATAAAATGAATTAGGGAGGATTCTCTCTTTTCCTATTGATTGGAATAGTTTCAGAAGGAATGGTACCAGCCTCTCCTTGTTCCTCTGGTAGAATTCAGCTGTGAATTCATCTGGTCCTGGACTTTTTTTGGTTGGTAGGCTATTAATTATTGCCTCAATTTCAGAGCCTGTTATTGGTCTATTCAGGGATTCAACTTCTTCCTGGTTTAGTCTTGGGAGGGTGTATGTGTGCAGGAATTTATCCATTTCTTCTAGGTTTTCTAGTTTATTTGCGTAGAGGTGTTTATAGTATTCTCTGATGGTAGTTTGTATTTCTGTGGGATTGGTGGTGATATCCCCTTTATCATTTTTTATTGCGCCTATTTGATTCTTCTCTCTTTTCTTATTAGTCTTGCTAGCAGTCAATCAATTTTGTTGATCTTTTCAAAAAACCAGCTCCTGGATTCATTGATTTTTTGGAGGGTTTTTTGTGTCTCTCATCTCCTTCAGTTCTGCTCTGATCTTAGTTATTTCTTGCCTTCTGCTGGCTTTTGAATGTGTTTGCTCTTGCTTCTCTAATTCTTTTAATTGTGATGTTAGGGTATCAATTTTAGATCTTTCCTGCTTTCTCTTGTGGGCATTTAGTGCTATAAATTTCCCTCTACACACTGCTTTAAATGTGTCCCAGTGATTCTCGTAGGTTGTGTCTTTGTTCTCATTTGTTTCAAAGAACATCTTTATTTCTGCCTTCATTTCCTTAGGTACCCAGTAGTCATTCAGGAGCAGGTTGTTCAGTTTCCATGTAGTTGAGCGGTTTTGAGTGAGTTTCTTAATTCTGAGTTCTAGTTTGATTGCACTGTGGTCTGAGAGACAGTTTGTTAAAATTTCTGTTCTTTTACATTTGCTGAGGAGTGCTTTACTTCCAACTATGTGGTCAATTTTGGAATAAGGAAGCACAGATGTTTTCAAGATTGTCAGCTTGAACATCTGAGTTGATGGCAGTGCTTTTCTCTGACAGAGAGAAGGTTGGAAGAGAAACAAGTCCAGGGATGAGAGATGATAAGATCAGTATGGGCCTAGTAAGTTCCAGGTGGCTGTGAGCTGTCCATGTGGAGATATACATTACTCAGGTCTTTACACAGATAGAGCCTGGAGCAGCAATAGTTTTAGAAGCTGTATTAGTTCAGAAATCAGAAGAATCAAGGGAGCTCTGGGGCTCCAGACAGGCAGAATCAGGGGTCAGTCTCATTTGGACACTGCTTCCAGGAAGAACCATCTCTAAATTCAGATTCCAAAAAGAACACACATAACTGGTCTAACTGGAGAAGTCACATGTTCGTCCCTTCACCAGGGGACGGTAGGCATCATGATGAATGGTTCCACCAAGATTATATCCAACCAGAGAAAGAGCAATGTGCACAGAAATCCCAAGAAGGGAGAATGGCAGCTACACAAGACAGCAGGGATATCAGCCGTAGGGGCCATAACCAATAAGGTGATGAAAGCCACGAAGATGGGTGAGCTCCTGTGAAGAGGAGGCAGAGTGGCAAGAGAGAGAGAGGCACAGGAGGAGGAACAGGAAAGATGTCTTCCTTGTGTTCCCCATGTTTACAAGAAGTCACTTACCCTCAGAGTTCACTAGAGGCTCTGCCCTGGCACTTCAGGGCATGGGAGGTCTGTTTCCCCACAGGAGCTGAAGGGGATACTGAGACTCACAGCTTTGGCTTCTTTCTCAGAAGAGTTTAGTTTTCATCGATCATTTTACACCTGATAAATGTAAAGTTGCCCACCAGCCTGGGGACCTAACTTTGTCCCATCTCCCCTTTCAGGCAACTGATGAGTGCCCCCAGAAGATGTAAGGGGAACTTACATTAGTCACCCCCAGGTATCTCCAGACTCTCTCACATGCAGACACACACACTTGCGTGCATGCACACACACACATACACACACACACAGAGGCATCTCATTTGCAGAGCATTTATACCAACATTGTTTTGCCCTATATCGCACTAGTTGGGGAAAGCACATCTGCTTGAGGGAGGCACTGCCCTTATAGGCAGGTACTTCATGAGCAGGCAAACCATTCTTTCTAGGTCTCAAGTGCGGGGGTCTGTCCTGCAGACCCTGACCCAACAGCAGATGAATAACATACACTGACACAGATATTTTGCCTGTCAGTCCAGCTGAGAGTCCAGGCCACTTACAGACACCAAGGAGGGTGCTGTAAAGAGTTGCAGCCTTGGCTCTGACTCGCTGACCCTGCCAGCATTTATTCACCACACATTAAATGACAAAGGCTTTGAGTCAACACCATTAGAGAGTAATTAACCTGGTCGCCCTTCCCGCTAAGAGAGCCATCCTGCCTGCAAATGATCAAAGATTAGTTTTAGGACCACATGAGTAAAGAAGTTATTTAGATAAACTCCCTTACATTCCTGTGTATCTACTTTAAGTTATTTACTCAAGGTAAGGATTAGACTGCCTTCAGCCAGATCTATTACTGGAGCTTATGCAACCCCCACAGTCTTCCAAGGAGGTTTGTGCCTATTTCTTATAATTATCTTTAAAATTTTTCCCACCAACCTGACTAAACTCCAACACTCAAACACGTTAGGAATGAGATGGAGCAGGAGGAAAAACAGCTTGATCCTTTGACTTCTGACACCAGTCATTTACCTCCTCCCCACTGCTTTGGAGTTATTTCTGAAAGATTAACAACTGGATGAGCAGCATCCACCCCTAGGCTCATTATATCCTAATCTGCTGTGTATTTAATCACTGAGGTGGGTAGGGAATGTGGGAGACAGACAACAAAAGATCACAGGACTGTCAGGCCTGCCATGGTGTTAGTCCTCACAGGTTTGAATTTGAGTGACCATAGCACTGGGCTAGAAACTGAAGGAAAGATCTTTCTTTAAATTCTGTCCCTGGCTGAGTTCTGCCTTAGCTTTTTCTGAGTTAAGCTTGCCTCAACTTTGTTCATGTGTGTTGTTGACAAACCATGTCTGTTCCATCCCATAATACCTACAGGTGAATTTTTCAACTATTAGGTTAGCTCTTCTTTCTGGTTTCTCAGCCCTTCATTTTTAATAGAGACAGGGTCTCACTCTGTCACCCAGGCTGGAGGAGTGTAGTGATGTGATCATAGCTCACTGCAGCCTCAAACTCCTGGACTCAAGTGATCCTCCTGTCTCAGACTCCCAAGCTCATTACCTCTTTGAGGCCACATTTGGTCACCCATCACATTAATTCTCATCTCCCCCTCAACTCCAGCTTTGCATTACTGACAATGTATTGAGCAGGTCTTCCATGTGCTTATAAGGGCAGACAACAGAGACCTGGGGCAACCTCCTGGCTCATCAGAACTCTACTAGCCTCTCTACTAAGTCCATTGGATCCATTCCAAATTAAAGCCCGATTCTGGACAGAGAAGATGAAAGGAAGTCAAAGAGGATCTTTGCCTTCACCCCTCTGCTTTACAAAACCATTCCTCTATCATTGCTCAGGATATAGCCCACCCAATCTTCCTATTGCAAAATCCCTCACCTTCCTTGGGTCTCCTGGCTTTCTCTGCTCCATCCCATTGCTACTTCTTTAAATGGACTTTTCTCACCCAAGCAGGCCTGTACTCTGGAGCCCACCCTTTCCTGCTGGCCTGCTCCCCTCACATTTATCTTTCCTAGTTCCTCTCTCCCTCTCAGTTCAGCTCCTGTACCTCTTGGGTGGGCCACTCTGTTTGGATTCAGCACCTCAGCTTGACCTTCTGGGACACAACTTGAGGAGCCTGATTTCCAGCTGCTCTTGCAATAGCTCAGGTAAAAGGCCAGCTGCTCCCACCTCAGGACACCTTCCTCTACCATGACCCTGTGGCTGTGCTCCTGGCTTCCTTGCTGATGGCAGGAACCATTCTCAGCCTTCCACTACTTCTCAACATCAGACGTGACCAGGAAGCAACCCATACAGCCATGGGTGGTTGTCAGAACACCAGAGCAGCAGAGACTTGCCCAAGGTCTATCCACAGATATTCGGTGCTCCTCAGAATAATACCTCTCCCAACATTTTCTCAAACAAAACAAAGCAAAACTTCCCACCCAGTGTGGCCTCTCCCACCTGACAGTCCAGCCCCATCTCGCTTCTAAGCATGTGTCCCAGGGAGTGATTTAAGCCCTCTGCTCAACAAGGCTGCCTTCTCTGCCCCTTTCCTCAGGCTCCTTCCAGTCTCTATGCCCTGACTCACTCTGACATCCCTCCCTTCTTATTCATCCTCCAGGACCAGCTACAGAGAGGCTTCCTCTCCCAGCACCATTACAGCCTCCCTTCTTAAACCATTGAGTCAGAACCACACAATTCTACATGGAATTTCCCAATTAGCATAAGGGAACTTCCTTGTTACATTGGCTAAAACCGGCCTCTTTGGAATTTAGCTATTATAGTACCTCTCTCCTGATTTATTGAATGGTCAGACAAACAGCTTAGTTTTAGCTTGGCAACATGGAACTTCAGCATAAATAAATCCATTTTGCTTTTGTATGTTGAACCTAGCGTAGGAGCTCAGTCCAAATCAACAGCCTCCTATAAATTTTATTTAACAGTAAGGAGCAAGACACTAAAGAGTATCAATGTGTATTTGAAAAGGAATCAAATACAACTTCTAAAAATGAAAAACATGCCAATTAAAATTAAAAATTGAACTGATAATTTTAATAACAGATAAAACTAAGCTAAAGGGAGAATTATAAATTAGAAAAGAAATATAAGAAAATGTTCTATAATATAGCACAGAGGTTTTCTAAATACAGGAAATTAACTAATATGCACGCAGAAAAAGTAAAAGGAGCTAATCTACATTTGATCAGAGTTCTAGAATAAGTGGAGAGAGTGAAAGGAAAAGAGACAATTTGAAGAAACAGTAAGTGAGAATTTTCAGAACTAATAAAAGACGACAATCTTCAGATTCAAGTCTTTAATAAATTCTAAATGAATTAAATCGAAAAAGAAATCCACATCTCAATACATCATAGTGAGTCTGAAGAACAAAAGATGATCACCGATACAAGAAGAACAAATTTTTCTGGAGACAAGATCTTACTCTGTTACCCAGGCTGGAGTGCAGTGGTATGATCACAGCTCACTGCAGTCTTGACCTTCCAGGCTCAAACGATCCTCCCACCTCGGCCTTCCTGAGCAGGTGGGACTACAGGTACCACCCTGACTTCTTTCCCTATTTTTCGTAGAGACAAAGCCTCACTATGTCTTCTTTCCCTATTTTTCGTAGAGACAAGGTCTTGCTATGTTGCCAGGCTGGTCTCAAACTCCTGGGCTCAAGCAATCCTCCAACCTTGGCCTCCCAAAGTGCTGGAATTAAAGGCATGAGCCACTGGGCGTAGCCAAAGCAAGAACAATTAGACTAGTGACTTTCTTATCAACAGCAACAGTGTAACCAGAAGATGTAGAATAACTTCAAAGTCTAAAAGAAAGTAACTGTCAGCCTAGATTTGTATATGGAGAAAAATTATCTTTCAAGAATAAGGAAGAAACAAAGACATTTTCAGGTAAACATTAAGCTGAGAGTTTGTCACCAACAGACCCCCACCAAAGAAAAGTCTAAAGAATATAATTCAAAAAAGAAAGCCAGTCCCAGAAAGGAAAGTCTGAATTGCAATGGTGAGTAGAGAAAGTGGCAAATGCACAGGTAAATTTAAATAAACATTGACTGTGTAAAACAACAATAATAAGGTCTGTGGAATTTTTTTTAAAGAGAGAACTAAAATAGCCAACAGTAATCTCATATAGGGGGAGAGTTAAAGCGTTCAAAGGTCCTTGAATTTTCAGAAGGGAACAAAGTATAAATAATTCAAATTTAATTTATTTAATTTATCTAACTAAGTAAACTTTAACTTTAGACTTTGATATGTGAGGTATGCACGTTAAAACTCCTAAGTAGCCACTTGAAAGTATGATTTTGAAACTTCCAAACTTGTAGGTATTAAATGGATTGAGAAAATATTTCAATCAATCCAAAAGAAAGCAAGAAAAGTAAGAAAAAGAAACACAGAAAGGTTGGGCAAATAGCACAAAATAAAATGGAAGAAAGATGATAGGACCCCTGGTGAAGGGGGTGGAGGGTGAGGGGGCAATGTTGGACTCAGCTGAGTAAGGGGAGAGTAGCAGAAAAGGACTACAGATGCATACAATCATGGTGTGTCAGCCCACCCCCATTAATCTTCAAGAGCCTCCCACCAATACCTCCCTCAGAGATACAATTTAAGAAAAGCATAGTACTTGTTATAAAAATGTAGAAAACAAGTGCTCTAGGTATTCCCCATGCCACTTCCAAAACATACCACCCATTCCAACCAGGGTTCTCGTGAAGATTAAATGCTATCATCTAATTTGCAAGTGCATAGATAGAAGGTGCCCTGGGCACATTAGTGGAAATTCCACTGGGTTTCCCTGAACTACAAGACAGAGCTCAGCCAACTGTAGGGATTCATCAAAAATATAACAGGCTTGTTATCAGATGCAAAAGAAAAATGTCAACATGCCACACTGCCTGGAGACACAGAAGGGACAAGAGAACAAGAGCTAGCAGTTTAAAAACTCTCAGCATGCCATGACCATTACATAAACAACCTGCCAGGGAGGTATCTCTGAGCTATGAGTGAGCTCCCCACTATCTCATAGCAAGCAGGGGCCTGGGCTCCCATCAGTAGGGGAGAGGAAGGCAACTAAGTCAATGCTTTCAGAAGCTCCTTCCTCTCTAGTTCAGGGAACAAGACTCACTTTTGGGCCAAACAGTGGCAGGTGACACAATCTCCCTCAAGGACAACCAAGAATTGCTGGCACAGGTGCAGGTCAGGGCATGTGATCAAGTTAACAGAGCTCAGGTTACAGTAATACTATCCTGTGGGTTCTGCCCCTGCCCTTTGGCAGCTCAGGCAATTAGCAATCAGGCTTAGGATGAATTTCAAAACTGCAAAGGCTTGCTAAGTACCTTTGTCCCTTTGTTTCATCTCCCACCCCACCCTGGGAACAGCTCTCTTTTTGTGGTCAGGAAACACTGCCTGGCCCTCAGACTTCGTGACAGAAGCTGAGCACCTTTAGAAAAAGGGCTGTGCTCAGAGCCTTGTTTGCTCTGACAAACTGCTTAATTATATTAAGCACTTGTTTTCACTCAACGTCCTGTTAAGCAGGAGGAGTGAGGCTCTTTTGGCGACCTGGATCAGAACCACACCAGTGGAATGACTCTGGGGCCAGAAATTAGAAAACAGTGGATAGAGGAGTGAGTGGATAGAGGAGTGAGTAGATAGAGAAGTGAGTGGATAGAGGAGTGAGTGGATAGAGGAGTGAGTGGATAGAGGAGTGAGTGGATAGAGGAGTGAGTGGATAGAGGAGTGAGTGGGAGGTAAGGAATGTGAACAGTGGTAAGGAATGTGAGTGAGAGGTAGGGAATGTGAACAGTAAGGAATGTGAACATCAACAACAAACTCTTCTGAGTATGGCTGTGAAGGGGAGTAACTGAGGGGCACCAAGGGTCCAGGGAAGGCTTCTCTACTTTAAAAATGGAGAGACCTGAGCATTTTTACATGCTGAAAGGAATAAGGTGTGAGTACAGGACGGAGGTGAAAATAAGAGATGGATCCAGGTCCCAACATGCAGGAGAACAGGAGAACTATGGTGCGAAACTAGCCAAGCCCAGGTGGAGCAGAGGCAGGAGAGTGGGGTAGGTGAGGACTGGGCTCTGAGAATGCTCCTCAGGGTGAAAGGAGACAGGCCTTGGGCAGAGGGGAGGCTGCCCTGAGTGGGAGAAGTGACTAGGAAATGGTGGCCAGCTGGAGAAGCCTAGGGACAATCAAGAGAAGGGACACAGAGCAGAGTAGGCGCTGGGGGCTGGCCATATCCAGGGGAAGAGAAGTCACCCGTAGCAGACGGGCAGAGCCTGTGAGGACTCTCATAGTGTTCCCAGACTGAACCAAAGGTCGGGCTGCTTATTCTCATGGCCTAATAACAAGATGTGGGCGAACTGGGAAAGAAGGGAGTTTATTTCTGTAACTGAGTACAGGGAGAAGGCCAGGAAAATATCACCAGACCAACTCAAAATTACAAAGTTTTCCAAAGCTCATATACCTTCTAAGCTGTATGTCTACATGTAAGTGTGCATTCATCTGAAGACATAAGTGATTAACTTCTTCTCATCTATAACTGAAATCTGAGTCCTGAAGACCTTCCTCTGGAGCCTCAGTAAATTTACTTAATCTAATGGGTCCAGGTGTCAGGTTAGTTACCCTTATGTCTCCTGTTAAATCATGGAGGTTTGGGGAGTTCCTTTAGTCCCCAATAAAGCTTGTTTTTGGCGGTCCAGGGAGTTCCTTCAGACCCCTAATAAAACTTGTTGAATCCTAAACAGGTCCTGTGAAGAATTCCTTCATTATCTTGTGATGCTTCAAGATCCAGGGAAGGCCTAGGCAAAACTCTTTGTGGGCTTTGGTTACATTCCAGCCTTGGTATGAGGGCACCGGCTCTATCAGCTTTTAATATTTAACTTAACCACTCGGTCAGTGCTGAAACAGTTGTCATGGAGGCCTGCCTGCTTAGCTATTAGTGAGACCTGGCCTGCCACGATCGAACCTGGATGGAAAGCTCAGCCCAGCGACCAGTGATGGAGAGTCTGAGCCTCCATCAGGGGCTCCTCTTCATCCTTCAAGGCCCAGCCTGGGAAGCCTTCCCAGTCCACCTCCACCCAAAGCAGAGTGAACCCCTGCCTCCTGAGAGCCCCCACAGGCCTCTCTTGATCATCGCAATCGCTAGGTTAGGAATAACGCTCAAAATCCTAAGGAAACTGAACACTCAAACAAAGGATTCCTAGCAAAGCAATTTTACTTCTGCACGGAGGGGTGCCTCCTTGGCCAGTTGCCATGAGAGCACACCTGAACAAAGGGCACGAGAACCTTTATTCCTGATGCAAGTCCTGCCCCTGTACCCTTTCACCATTGGCCAGGGTCAGTTCATACAATCTGAACTAATCCCAGTTTGCTAAACCGATTTTTTTTTTTTAGATAAGGTGGGCACATAAAAGAAACTGGAGAGGAAGGGGAAGGGGTGTCTGTAATGAGCTAGAAAGTTAGTCCTCTTTCCAAATAAGGAAAGGAATGTGAACTGGTACTGATAATGCTTGGTACTGAGGCGTGCCCAGGCATCTAACAAAGGCGAAAAGGAAAAAGGAGAAAAAAAAGGGAGGGGGTTACTAGGAATTAAAGAATAAAAGATTGACCAGATTATTTGAAGAGAACCCTCATCATATCCCACAACTACAATAATGCCTGGAGCACCAAGGTATTTAGATATGTTGATTTTTTTTCACTTTAACCATCATAACACACTCTCCATAGACAGGAATTATCATCCTCATTTACCAAAGGGGGAAACTGAGCCTCAAAGAATTAAAGACAGTTGCCCAAGGCAATTCAGCCAGGACTTACCTGGGTGACCCTAGCCACAAAGCCCATCCTTTCCACTTTGCCACTGTGTTAGAACCACATAGGAATGGAGTCCACGTCCATCTCCACCAGCAGACCCAGAATGGTACTTACGGGGAATATTTGTGGAGGAGAATATAGAGACAGGTCATCTAGTCCAATCCTTTAATTATATAGATAAGAATATCTATACCATGCTGATAATATCTGTCACAGGTAAGGAAACTGAGAGTCAAGGGAAGGGACTTGCCAGGGTCACACAGCAAATTAATATTGGTGCTGGGTTAGAACACAAATCTGCTGACTCAGACCAGAGCTAGAGGCATAGAACCTAGAATCAACTTGGAAAGAGACCAGTGCCCTAGAGAGCAACTGAAATTTGTTTCTGTCACCTATAGAAAGGGAGTTGGGAGGCCGGGCGCGGTGGCTCAAGCCTGTAATCCCAGCACTTTGGGAGGCCGAGACGGGAGGATCACGACGTCAGGAGTTCGAGACCATCCTGGCTAACACGGTGAAACCCCGTCTCTACTAAAAAATACAAAAAACTAGCCGGGCGAGGTGGTGGACGCCTGTAGTCCCAGCTACTCGGGAGGCTGAGGCAGGAGAATGGCGTAAAAACCCGGGAGGCGGAGCTTGCAATGAGCTGAGATCCGGCCACTGCACTCCAGCCTGGGCGACACAGCAAGACTCCGTCTCAAAAAAAAAAAAAAAAAAAAAAAAAGAAAGGGAGTTGGGAAAAGAAGATGAGTTTAAATGTGGAGAGATAACATTTCATTTCTTACAGCCCTAAGTTTATGGACTAAGAATCTAACATTGGATGACTCTGCATATGAAAATAAAAATTAATGCAACTGACAAAGGAGAAGAGGATTGAAGGGAATAGGTGAAAGAGAGGCCCAAGATGATGGCAGAAAGCTGCCACCCAAGGGTGGACAGGACCTGCAAAATTACCTGTGATGCAGAGTGCCTATGAATTTTCATTCAAGTTAAGAGTAATACTCAAATTTAAATTCTCATTTGTTCGGGCCTTTGCTGCAACCACCCCGCCCCCGCCTGGCTCCAGATCTTCAACATCACCCACTGTAGACACTTGCCTTGCATTGGTGATGCTTTGCCAGAGCAAAAAAGTGGGGAAATGATGTGTATGGAACCAAGCAGCAAAAGAAGAGTAAAAGACTCCCAGGATGTAGAGAGTTTGCAGTTAGATGGTGGCTGGAGATGGAGTCCTCTCAAAGGTTCCCTCGCTTACATGTAACTCACATGTTACCTGTGATCTCAGCTGCAGCCATTGGCCAGAACACCTACACAAGGCTTCTCCATGTGACCTGGGCTTCCTTACGGCATGGCAGCTGGGTTCCAAAGCAAGCATCCAAAGAGAGGGAGACTAACAGATGTTCAATCATCTTTTTTGACCAACCTCAAAAGTCAAGCAGTATCACTTCCTCTTCCTTCCGTTTATTAGAAGCAAATTATGAGATCCAGTCCAGATTCAAGGGGAGGAGAATTAAACTCCATCTCTTGATAGAAAGAGTATCAAAGAATTTGCAGACATGTTTAAATGCACTACAAAAAAGCAAAAGATCACCAGGAGAAACACAAACCTCTGAGAATCTCTGAAAATATTGATTGTGAGGGTTGTGCTAGTCTCCCACCATGTGTGGAACGAGATCCTAGATGATTCTGAGTACCAAAGGGCAGAGTGATCCTAGGGGCTGGAAATCTCTGGGGAACCCAGGACAGCAATGGCATTTTGCCTGCCTGACACTCTCAGTACACGGTGAACTCACTACTCTATGCACCAGGCATTTGACTATGTGGGCGATGGAGTAACATAGGGCAACTGGAACTCTTCAGAGTTTCTGTTTCCACAGGGTGCATGTGCTTGCTTTAAACCTAACAAATGTGTAAAATCTGTGATGCTCGAGGGAGCGTCACTACAAGAAAGGATACAGAAGTTTGCAGATTTTGGAATGAGTATCTGGAATTGGCATTGGTACAGACTAGAGCTCTGCCAGACACACCCAGAAGTGGGTGATGGTTTCTTCAGTGATCAAAACTGCTAAACGAAGTCAGGCAGTTAAAATCAGCACAGATGGATTGTGAAGTGGGTTCCTCTACAACATGGTTAGTGCCTAATAATAAAACAATCAAACCATACATAGTACAAACGTGTCTGTGAGTGGGAGAGGACATAACAAGGGCAGAAAATGTGAATTAGATTCTGCCAAGGCAAGATCCCCAGAAAAAGCCTGGGACTTGGCTATTCTAGCAAGCTGCCTGTGAGGACCCTCCCTTAGGAAGATACTGAGATTCCCAACAGTAAATCATTCATCCTCTTTCCAGCAGCAAGTTCAGAAGAGGAGGAATTACATTTGCTTATCAGTGCTCTCCACTTCACTGAAAAGATGGAAGCCCTGGAACATAAAGGTATTATTCACCTTCTTCTATCTCCAACTTCATCTTGTGTAGGGAGACCCCCTGAAACTATTGCTACAGAATAAAAGATGAAATGTTCCTGATTATTGTACATACAAAATTGCATGCAGGATTGTGTAAAGACAATGCCAGGTTGGACTACCAGAATGAGTCGACAGCGTGTGATGTGCTTCCCCTGCAGAGAGGCTATGAACGGATGTGCAGTCAGGGAGGTTTCACATCCAAGATTCCTATCCCAGAAAAGCAGATGTTCATAGCTCTGGGAATGGAATGCGACCCTTGTGGAGAGCCTATAAACGGATGCATGAGGGCGCCTGTCCATATGGATAAGACAGGGCTATAAACGCCCTCATCTTGCTACGGCTCTTCTAGGCCTCTTTAGGGTTAAGGCATACTCCCTTCTGAGAATATTTGGTCTAACCGGTTGTCTAGCTTCACGTCCTATTTCTGTGGATTGTTTGTAACCAGTTTTTGCTGCAACTGTTACTGCTGATTAATATCTTGCTAATCATAGGTTATGAAAAGACTTTTTCCGTTTTAAGGCTCTGTTAGAAATTACTGATGCACACACTAAGACTTTTTCCGTTTTAAGGCTCTGTTAGAAATTACTGATGCACACACTACATTGTAAATTCTTATCTCTGTATACTGTACTTCTGCATACAGATGTTGTGTTAAAGAATTACCTCATCCCCATGTGACCATCTCACCTCATAATCAAATGACCCTAAATCCCTTACTAACCTACCCCCACCCTCCCTAAACTTAATAATAAATGCGGGTATATCCAGTGCATTGTTGGCACCGCAGGACCAGAAGGCAGTGACCCCCCTTGACCCAGCTTTCACTATCTTGTGTGTGTCTATTATTTCTCGACCTGCCGATCCACCTGGGAACAAAGAAGGATCCCAGTTGCATGGTGGGCTGCTGGCCAGAGCCCACTATAATCTTGTTCCTCTCCCTCTCTCCTGATAAATGACAGCAACAGATGATGAGTAATGCAAGAGGCCAGGAGCTACACAGAAATTTTATAAAGACTTGTAAGCAGAGTTTTGGAAAGAAAAGTGGTTGAGGAAGGAGGGAGGAGGGAATAGACCTCAAAGCTTATACCAAGGTGGAATTCAAAGACAGGATCTCCCTCAGGCTATGGCAGGGTGAGGAGGGTGGGAGGAGGTGTGCCCTATGTGAGGGGTTGTGGAGGAAGGAGGAGCCTGACCAGCAGGGACATTGAGGCTAGTTCTTTCTTCATGCATCTTTGCAAAGTTTTCCCATCACCCAGGAGCAGATTGAAGCAGCAGGAACCCAAAGCCACAGGCCTGAGCAGTAAAGCCATCTGAGGTCAAGTTCACCCATTAAGCTACTACTGTGTGCTAGCCCAACACAAGGGGTGGGAACACACAGGTGTCTTGGACATGATCCCTGCCCTCCAGTAACTCATAGATGAGTGGAAAAAAAGGACACAGAACAGATCAAGGCAGTCATGCATTTTTGGTACTGGGAGTAAAGGGAGGGGAGTGGAGAAGAAATTTATTCCAACTGGGGTGGAAAGGAAAGTCATGGAAGCCTTCCTAGAAGAGGGGCCATTAGAAATGAGTGTGGAAAGATAAACGAGCACTCCCTAGCAGGGGACATGGTGTGGGTGAACCAGGCCATCGAGGCAGAAGACAGCTGGCCAGTTGTTGGATAAAGCTGGGGTGGTGAGCATGAGGATGGGGCAGGCTGAGGGAGGAGGCTGGAGGGGCAGGCCAGCCCAGGTCATCCCTGACCTTGCAGGGATGGAGCAGGGTTGGGGCTTTACCCTACAAGCCTTGGGGAGCATCAGAAGGTTTTAAGGGAATTAAGGCATTGGCAGTAAAGTCCACTCTGGCTGCTATGTGGGGATTGACATGAGGAGTTAGATCCTCATTAATATGATTATTATGGGGATATTACTTTATGCAGGTGAACCAGAGGGTGGGAGATCAGTGAGAAAGGCTGGCAAGAGATGATGGAGGCTTATATTAGGGCAGTGACCATGGAGGATCTCCTGGATGCAGGGGATTGGGGGAGCAGAGGGAACAGAAGCAAAACCAGGATAATCGACAAGGTCAGAGACCAGAGATCCAGATTCAGCCCAGTCCAGTGTTCCAGCCTCTGGTCCCATACACCTGCTGCTTGTCCCAGCTTTGGATGGAAAACAAATATTAGAGGGAGGTGCAGAAAAAAAAAGGAGAGGAAGGTATGAGATGCTGAGCAGTGACAGAATTGGGAGGTAGAGGGTGGAGAGCAGCATGACCTTTTCCTTGAGCTAGGGAGCTGCACTCAGCCCTGTGCACCATCAACTTGGAGAAGTAGGATGGCTGGGAGAAGTAGTATGTCTGGGAAGGAAGAGGACCCTTCCCTGACTTCCTTCAACAGACATTTGTCCTGGGCCTACTAAGAGAGTTGGAACCAGCAGACCTGGTTCAAATCCCAGGCAAACCATTTACCAACTCAATGGCTTCAGGTAAATGACTAAATCTCTGAGCCAGTCTCCCCATCTGGAAAATAGAGATGGCCATCCCTGCCATGGAGAGCTGCTTTAAGGATTATAAATAATATATATTATAGTAATTGGGCACAGAGTGGGTGTGCATTAAATGGCAGTCAGTATTATTTGCCTAGAATTCTGCTGAGGCTGTGATCACATACTGTGAGGGTGAACCTAAACAGTCCTAGGCTTTGGAAGGTTCTGTGTTTCCATGCTTCCCTCTGCTGGTCAAAAGAGGCAGGCTCCACTGAGGAGAGAATCTCAGGATGCTAAGACCAGACACAGCTCCCTGCCCCCTACCGAGACGAGGAATCCTCTTACATTGAACCTCAGGGTGAATCCTTCCAAAGGCAGCAGATGTGATGTAGCGTATAGAACACGAGCTACTTACCAACAGTGTGAAGTTGGATGCATCACTTCACCTCTCTTTGAGACTTTGTTTCCTTGGCTATAAAATGGGGTGATAATCTCTGACACGTTTCACAGTGTTGCTGTGAATCCCAAATAAGATTATGTCTATGGAACTTTTTAGAAAACCTGAGCTACCCATAAATGTTAGTGATCAGGCACTTTCTGATATACCTTCCCCACCACGCTAGGTGCTCATGCTGGCTGGGTATGTGCTCATGAGCACCCAGCTTGAGCAGCTAGTGTGGTGGGGAAGGGGCATCGGAAATATAAGAATCTGCCCCCATTCTTGAGGAGCTCCAATCCAGTCAGGGAGACAAGTCATGCTTCAGGCAGGTATTGATGCTATGGGATGGGGACTCTGTGTGCCCAGAGGAAACAAGAAAAGACCTGCTAGTCTGTTGGCCTGTTCCAAGACCCCCAGTTTTTCATCCCTAAAAGTGCAGAGGCTGAAGCCATGTCCAGAATGACCAATAGGTTTCCAACTATTGCATATCTTAGTGTAATCCTCCTTTCTGCCCCTCAAGGCCATCTTCCCCAAAGCAGAGAACAGGGAAATATGGAAAGGGGTCGCCAGAGTCCACAGGCTAAAACCACAGCTGTCTCCAAGTATAGAAACCACTTCATATTGGGGTAAGACTCTCAAGAGACTGCTGTACATTATAATACCTTCTCACCAGATTTCCTGGGCCAACTCCTAATGGGCTTCACAATTACCCTCACCTCCAAAGCTTTATTTTGACCTCACCTCACTAAACTTGTTAGATTACCATAGGTGAGTTTCCACCAAGGAAACTTACCCTGGCCTCCTAAATCTGTAGAAATTCCTGAGGACATGGGTATGGACAAAAAATTACAGGTATAGAGGGAGGTTCACATAGTCAAACAGGAATAAGCTGGCAGGGAAACCAAGATATACTTAGCCCTCCCTTAGAATTTAAAATCAGGAAAGAAAAATTTTTGTCTGACAAGGAAAACTTATAAATAAGCATTTTCTAAAATGAACTATTCAAAATGCTGATTTCTTGCTAGACATCGACAAATTTTCCATGGGAAAGGGGCTCCATGATCAATTAAACTTGGGAAACTGAGTAAAAAATAAATTTTGCTGCAAGATGTGTCAGAGCCTTCATTATTTAATGCTATTAGGAATCCTCAAACAGAATGGAGTGTAGTATATGCAGTATTTCCTAGGTTTATTTGACTAAGGAACTGCTTATTCTGGGTACCCTTGTTAACATCTTAGGGGACTTCAAGAATTTCATGAAGTTAAATGCTGACATCTATTGTGGTTCCCTTTGTGCCCCGGCTTCCAGGGAGCTCAGTGTTAACCATAATGCTTATATGGCAGGAAACATATAGCTCAGGTCTGAGATGGAATTATCTCCCCTAGTAATATTTTAGGATTCCTGGACAAGACGTAGCTATTATTCCATAGCATTATAGGACATATGTTGCTACAGAGAGTATAACATTTCCTCCCACCCTGACTACCCTTAGGCTCTGTTCCAGACTCATTAATGTGATCCCCTGAATCTTAGGTCTGGTTGTTCCCAGCCCCTTAAGGATGCAGCACAAAACTAGGAGCCAAAGACTGTCCCTTGAGGGACAGTCTCTTGCGAATTCTCAAGGTGAAGGCTTACAGACCATCTGCTGCCAAGTCTGGGGAAGTCGCTAGGGTAGACAGTGACCTCATAATCCCTGAGAAATCAGAGCTGCCTGCTCATTCCTTGGACCCAAAGAAAACTCTTAGTCTACCTCCAAAATTGCCTGAATTGATAAGGGCTGTCCCAGGAGAGTAGCCACTGTGATGCCCCTGCTCTTCTACGAACCCCTAGCATATTACTGCCCCCAAGGACAGCTGGAGGAGCCTGGGAATGTAAAATGGGCCTCAGCGTGTTGCAGGAGAGACCACTAGGACTTCCTGAGTTAACCAAAACCGGAAGCCTCATGCTCAAACCTCTCCAGGGAAAGAAAAAAAATCCTGAGATCTTCCTAATCCCCCTGGAGACTGAGGAAGCCACCTCGATTCTTCCTCCGACCCATTCAATTGTCAGTTCACTGGAGAAGCAGTACAGAATAATTTTGAAACAAAAGTATTAGGAGTTAAATCTGAGTTCAAATCCAAGTTTTTCCTCTTTTTAGCTACTCTGGTAAATTGCTTAACTTCTCTGAGTCTCACTTTGCTCATTTCAAAAAGGAGATAATAAACTGGGTGCAGTGGCTCACACCTGTAATTCCAGTATTTTGGGAGGCTGAGGTAGGAGGATTGTTTGAACCAGGAGGTCAAGTCTGCAGTGAGCCATGATCATGCCACTGTGCTCCAGCCTGAGCGACAGAGCAAGACCCTGTCTCTTGAAGAAAAAGACAGATAATACTGTACCCATCTTATAGTGTTGTTAGGAGGATTAAATGAAATTATTTATATAAACTTTACTATGGTATGATGAAATGTTTAATTTCAAAAATAAATAAAAGAAATAGACCACATCTGTAGTATGGTGAAATAAAAGAAATAAATAAAAATTAAAAATAAATTATTTGTGTAACATAGCACAGAGCTCAATAAGTGGCTGTTATTATTCCCAAGCATCCACTCTGGACCCTGACTTCCTTCAACAGGCATTTGTTCTCGGCCTGGTGAGAGAGTTGGAACCAGCAGACCTGGTTCAAATCCCAGGCAAACCAGTTACCAACTCAATGGTTTCAGGTAAATGACTAAATCTCTGAACCAGCCTCCCCATCTGGAAAATAGAGATGGCCATCCCTGCCATGGGGAGCTGTGATGACCCTACTCTACCATGAACCCCTAGCATATTACTGCCCCCAAGGACAGCCCCCAAAGACAGTACTGAGCAACATAGATTCAGATACCAATCAATCTATGTGTCAAAGGATTCTCAGGCTAGTAAAGGAGATAGGCAAGTGGTCAGACAATAATTATACAGAACTATCCGTGCTGTGGCTGCAGGAAGCCCACAGGCTTAGAGAGCACAAAGGAAAAACTTCAGCCCTAATAAGTGAAAAAGACATTCGGCAACAAATGATTGGAAAGGGAGAGATAAGGCTGTTACTATGCACAAATAATATAATTGTCTGCATAAAATGAAACAAAACAAAAAATCCATAGACAAATTATTAGAATTATTAGGAGAGTATAGCAAGGCAACTGGATGGAGGGTTGATATACAGAGGTCAGTGCAGTTCTATATACCAGCAACAAAAAAATTACTGTAGAAAACAATATTTAAAAGATACTATCACTAATAGTAACAAAATTATAAGGTATTAGGGCATAAATGTAACACAGAGTTGTGTAGGATCTATGTACAAATAAGTATAACACATTACTGAGAGATATCTCCTCAATAAAGTGATTAAAGCTAACATAACCAATATTTAGACAAATGACATTGTATGCCCTCAGATGTGACACGCATATCACTGATCTATAATATCATTCCTGCCAAAAGAAAAAATGTTTACCCTAAATCTATCATGAGGAAACAACTACATGACAATTTTTTAAAATAATTTTTTATTGACATGACTGATTGCTATTCTGTGCACTTAATTAAACTGATTGTGATGACTTTTCATTAGTTTACATACATTGCTTCAGTCTTCTCAGGTGAAAGTATTGAGAAAACCGTGAGTGAGGAGAAACACTTATCCACTATATGCTATTTCATTAGAAGTGTTACTGGCAGCCCACAAAATTAACTTATACCCACAGACTTCTCAATCCTCTCCAGCCCAAAGTGCAAAACCACAGCAGGGAGAAGTGGAGCACAACATAGCCAATTAGCCAATTAGCCCTCACTTCAACATGATTTTTTTTTTTTTTTTTTGAGATGGAGTTTTGTTCTTGTTGCCCAGGCTGTGCAATGGCACGATCTTGGCTCACTGCAAACTCCGCCTCACGGGTTCAAGTGATTCTCTTGCCTCAGCCTCCCAAATAGCTGGGAGTACAGGCATGTACCACCACGTCCACTAATTTTGTATTTTTAGTAGAGACAGGGTTTCACCATGTTGGCCGGGCTGGTCTCTAACTTCTGACCTCAGGTGATCCACCCACCTCGGCCTCCCAAAGTGCTGGGATTACAGGCATGAGCCACCCCACACTCGGCCTCAACAGGTTTTTAAATGCAACATGCCACTGTCTCACTACCAAAAATCTGCACACCTTAACTAAAGTGAAAGGAATAGTATCAACATGTCATCTATTTTTGTCATCTTGAACTAAAAGGACAGTTGCAAGCAAGCTTGCTCTAGGACAAAGCTTTAGCTTGGGAAACATCAACTATCTGCACGCAGGAACTTGATCAATTTCCAGGGGAACATCTATGGAAGGTCAGGCTAATACCTAATTTCAGGTTGTTGACTACTTTTAACCCAATGCAGAGTCTAGTTATAATAAAGAGTCAAACAATGCTTTAAATTAGTTATACGTTCATGGATTTTTTTCCTCTTTTAAAAGGAAAAGGAAGGATAGGGAAAAGGTAAATGTGACATGTTTTCTGCTTAGAAAAAGTAATGCCTTATAAAAATTTAACTAATTCAACCATTTAGGGTGGTCAGCACAGTAAACCTTTTATTTCTTCAAAATGCCGCTTCTGCTAACAGAATTTCATGTTCTCTTTTTTAGAGATAGGAACTCCTTTACAGTCCAATTGTAATTTTATGTGCCCTTCTGGCCAGTTCCTACATCTCCATTTTATTATGACTTTTTTATCTGTTAACAATTCTATATATTCATCAGTGATGTTCCCATCAAACATTTGGAATTTCCCTCCCTTTTCTTAACAATTCTATATATTCATCAGTGATGTTCCCATCAAACATTTGGAATTTCCCTCCCTTTTCAGCTTCTAATACAGCAGGAGATTTGGAAAATTTTTGCGCCAAATCCTTCACAGTGAAGATGCTGTACAGCTGTTCTACAGTTGTGTCGAACTGTTCCCTCATGGGACGAGCCATAGTGGGAATTCTTATACCCAGTGGCACTGGAGATGAGGCCTGAACCTGCAAGATATTCTCACTCCATTTTCTTTTAAAAATCAGTTCCTAGGTTGCCATAGTTTTCATTGGTAAAACCATTCCCATTGTAAATTCTGTCTTGAATGCCTTCAGGTAATCTCCAAGGACCTCCTCCCTGACCTTGGCAGTGCCTGCAGTTTTCATAAGATCATTCAGTATATCCCCATCTCCTTTCTTTTTACTCATGTTCACCTCAGTGTCATCTACTTCATTTTCTTCAGAAAGATTGGGTATTTTAATCAATGCCTTGTGCTTTGCATCAGATTCTTTAATGATACCTTTCCAGGCCAGTTTGATGTTCCACTCATACAAGAAAATCAGCTTTCCTTTGCGGATGCTGCAAGAAGCCTTACTTTCTGCCTGCTTCAGCTTGCTGATCTCTTAGCGGCCAGCCTCATCCTCCATGACGATGACCGCCGGGAACTCCTGGAGCTTCTCTTTGGACCAGCTGGTGGCATCCCACTCAGTGCCAACTGTTCACATTAGTCCTGTCCTCCCACTCCTCCACTATCCAGCGTGGGTTCTCCAGCTTCACTTAACCATGACTGTGCAGGCTGGCCAATCATACAATTGCTGGTGGAATTGTAACTTGGCCTATTCAATTACCAATCGTTGTATGATTGGGTCAGTTATATAACAATTGCTAATGGGACTGTAAATTGGCCCAACCCTTTTGAATCTATACTTTAGAACATTGTCCAAACAACTGGCCTATACTTCCAAGAACATCATAAAAGAAAAAATTCACATAGGTTAATAACAGGCTAGAGAACTGTTCCAGATTAAAGGAGAAAAAAGAGACAAGACAGCAAAACATAATCTGAGATCTTTAATTGGATCCTGATCTGCTAAATAATTAGCTGTGAAGGACATCAAAGGTATAGAGTTTTTTAAATGGATCATATATTAGAGGGTAACAATGTATCAGTATTAAATTTCCTCAGTGTGATAATTATGCTGCATTCATTCAGAAGAATGTCCTTGTACTTAGGAGTTACGTGTAGAAACATTTGGAAGGGGGAAATTTCATAATTTAGGAGAAAATTAACCTCAAAGAGGTTAGAATAGAAAACATATTAATACTTACATAGGCAGCTGAGGCAAATGTGGTAAGGGTAAATAGGTATTGATTTACTGCTCTTATGAATATTCTGTAGCTCTGACAATTTTTGCAAAATAAACAGTTCAGAAAAAAACTTTACTGAAAGATATTAAAGAGACCTAAACAAATGAAGGCAACATTTATCTCATGTTCATAAATAGAAATACTCAATATAGTTAAAAGATTAATTTTAGATTGACTGCAACCGCAATTAAAATCTCCACAGGCTTTTTAAAATAAAACTTGACAAACATATTGTAAATTAATATGGAAGAGGAAAGGACCAAGAATATCCCAGGTATTTCTGAAGAAGAAAAAGAGGGAGGAAGGACTCGTCTTACAAGCTATCAGAACATATTATGAAATCACGGTAATTAAGACAGTGTGGTGGTACAAACTGGTCAATGTGGATTAGAATAGACAGCCCCAAAATAGACCTATCACATGATATTATAGAAATGGAAAAGGTGAAATTGGATTCCTATTTTTGCCTATACATACACAAAAAAATCCACTCAAAATGGACTAAAAACCAAAAGGGAAAATAAAAAACTTCAAAATATTTAATATAAAATGTAGGCTAATATCTTTATCACTTTGATCTAGGGAACAATTCCTTTAAAAATCTACCCAAAAAGGAACAAATTGTATAAGAAAAGATTAATAAACTGAACTATATTAAAATAATTACTTCTGTTGATGAAAGACATTTTAAAGAAAGAAAACAGATAATTTACAAACTGGGAGAAAATAATTGTAACAAATAACCAGCAAAGGATTTATATCAAAAACTATAGAGCCCAGGCATGGTGGCTCATGCCTGTAATCCCAACACTTTGGGAGGCCAAGGTGGGAGGATCACGAGGTCAGGAGTTCAAGACCAGCCTGGTTAACACAGTGAAACCCCGTCTCTACTAAAAATACAAATATTAGCCAGGTGTGGTGGGCCTGTAATCCCAGCTACTCAGGAGGCTGAGGCAGGAGAATTGCTTGAACCTGGAAGGCGGAGGTTGCAGTGAGCCACGACTGCACCATTGCACTCCAGCCTGGACAACAGAGTGAGACTCCATCTAAAACAAACAAACAAACAAACTATAAAATGTCTCAGACATTCAGAGTAGGAAAAATGAACAAAAATCATGATTAGACATTTCGCAGGAAAGGGAATCACATCTTCAATAAATGTTGGTTCAATCTCATTACTGATAAGGCAAGATAAAGACAAAGATGAAATTCAAGTTACCTTCATTTAATTTTCAAAAATTAAGAAGTCTGGCAACAGCAAGTATTGGAGAGAATGTGGGTCAACCATTCTACTATACATTGTTGGTGGGAGAGTTATTTGACACAACCGTTCTGAAAAAAAAAAAATATTATCTTGTAAAGTTGAATTTTCACATACTCTACAACCCAGAAATTTCACTTCAAAATATGTGCGTACTTGTGTATGTGTGTGTTTGTACAAAAAGAAATGCACCAAGATACACATACGACAATATTTTCAGTAGTACTATTTGTAGTAGCAAAATAATGGCAACAACTCCAATGCTCATTGACAGGAAAATTGATAAATAAATTGTAATACATTTGCACAAAAGAATATTTTGTATATACTGCAAAATTGAATGAACTGTAGCCTGCATAGCAGTTCATAGCAACTTGAACAAATCTTGGTAACATTATGTTGAAAGAAAAAAAAGCAAGCCTTAGAAGATTGTGTACAGCATGATACCCTTTTTCATAAATTTTAATAAAAACTAAAACTAAAAATATACATCAGGTACATAGTTTTAATTAAAAATATTATGAATATAAATTTCAGGATGATGTTTACCCAGGGATGGGAAAGGGTGATGAACACTTAAATATAAATTATTGTTGTTGATGTTACTTCTTGGATTGAGTTGGGTTGTGAGTTGGACAGTAGGTGTGGATGTGGAGAGAGAGATAAGAGAGAGGAAAAGAAGAAAAAGAAAGGAAGAAGGGAGAGATGAAAAAGAAAGGAGGAAAAGGGGGAAGGAGGGAAGAAGGGAAAGAGGTCTATGCAAGAGCCAAAGATGACAGTGTCAGGAGACAAGATTGCAAATCAGCTGATTTTGTGCATAGTGTCAAGCAAAAGAGAAGGAAGAAAAGGAAGAGACACTTAAGCAGCCTAAGAGAAATTAGGGAAGGCTTTCTGGAACCAGGTACAGGACTATCTTGTTTTATTGTGCTTCACTTTATTGCACCCCACCGATACTGAGTATTTTTTTTAATTGAAGTTTTGTGGCAACCCTGCAACAAGCAAGTCTATCTGTGCCATTTTTTTAACAGCACGTGCTCATTTCATGTCTCTGTGTCACATTTCTGTAATTTTGCAATATTTCAAACTTTATTATTATTGTATCTGTTACGGTGATCAGTGATCTTTGATGTTACCATTGTAAGTGTTTTAGGGAGCCAGGAACCACACCCATATAAGATGGCAAACTTAATCGATAAATGTTGTGTGTGTTCTGACCACTCCACCAACTAGCCACCCCCAATCTCTCTCCCTCTCCTTGAGCCTGTCTATTCCCTGAACACAATAATATTGAAATTAGACCAATTAATAATCCTAGACCAGGCGTAGTAGCTTACACCTGTAACCCCAGCACTTTGGGAGGCCGAGGCAGGTGGATCACTTGAGGTTAGGAGCTCAAGACCAGCCCAGCCGACATGGTGAAACCCCGTCTCTACTGATAATATAAAAATTATCTGGGTATGGTGGTGCAAGCCTACAATCCCAGTTACTGGGGAGGTTGAGGCACAAGAATTGCTTCAACTCAGGATGTAGAGGTTGCAGTCAGCCGAGATCACACCACTGCACTTCAGCCTGGGTGACAGAGTGAAACTGTGTCTCAAAAAATAATAATAATTATCCTACAATGGCCTCTAAGCGTTCAAGTGAAAGAGTCAGAGTCGCACATCTCTCACTTTAAATCAAAAGCTATAAATGATTACTCTTAGTGACGAAGGCATGTTGAAAGCCAAGACAGGCAAAGAGCTAGGCCTCTTGCACCAAACACTTACACAAGTTATAAGTGCAAAGGAAAAGTTCTTGAAGTGCTAATTCAGTAAAGACCCAAATGTTAAGAAATCAAAATTGGCTTATTGCTGTCATGGAGAAAATTTTAGTGGTCTGGCTAGATCAAACCAGCCACAACATTCCCTGAAGCAAAAACCTAATCCAGAGCAAGGCCCTAACTCTATTCAATTTCATGAAGGCTGAGAGAGGTGAGGAAGCTGCAGAAGAAACGTTTGATGCTAGCAGAAGTTGGTTTGGAAGGTTTAAGGAAAGAAGCCATCTCCATAACATAAAAATACTAGTCAAAGCAGCAAATGCTGATGTAGAAGCTGCAGCAAGTTAACCAGAAGATCTAGGTAAGATCATTGATAAAGATGATGACACTAAACAACAGATTTTCAACGTAGATAAAACAGCCTTCTATTGGAAGATGTCATCTAGGACTTTCTTAGCTAGATAAGAGAAGTCAATGCCTGGATTCAAAGCTTCAAAGGACAAGCTGGCTCTCCTGTTAGGGGCTAATGGGCTGGTAACTCTAAAGTTGAAGCAAATGCTCCTTTGCCATTTCTAAAATCCTAGGGCTAAATTTATACTAAATCTACTCTGTTTGTGATATATGAATGAAACAACAGAACCTGGATGACAGCACATTTGCTTACAGCATGGTTTAAGCCCACTGTTCAGACCTACTACTCAGGAAAAAAAAAATAAAGATTCCTTTCAAGATATTACATCTCATTGACAATGCATCTGGTCACCCAAGAGCTCTGATGGAGATATACAAGGAGATTAACATTTTCATGCCTGCTAACACAACATTCATTCTGTAGTCATGGATCAAGAAGTAATTTTGACTTTTAAATATTATTTAAGAAATACAGCCAGGTGTGGTCACTCACACCTGTAGTCCCAGCACTTTGGGAGGCCAAGGTAGGTGGATCACTTGAGCCCAGAAGTTTGAGGCCAGCCTAGGAAACATAGAGAAACCCCGTCCCTACAAAAATATTCAAAAATTAGCTGGGCCTGGTCAAGTTTGCCTGTAGTCCCAGCTACTCAGGAGGCTGAAGTGAGAGGATTGCCTGAACCTAGGAGGCAGAGGTTGCAGTGAGTCAAGATCATGCCACTGCACTCCAGCCTGGGTAACAGAGCAAGACCCTGTCTCAAAAAAAAAAGAAGGAGAAAAAAGAAATACATTTTTTAAGGCTAAAGGTGCCGAAGATAGTGGTTCCTCAGTTACATCTAAGCAAAGTAAATCAAAAACTTTCTGAAAAGGATTCAACATTCTAGATGCCATTAAGAACATTTATATTTCATGAGAGGAGGTCAAAATATAAATATTAACAGGAGTTTGGAAGAAGTTGATTCCAACCCTCCTGGACAACTTTGAGGGTTTCAAGACTTCAGTGGAAGAAGTAACTGCAGATATGGTGGAAGTAGCAAGAGAGGTAAAATTAGTAGTGGAACTTAAAGATGTGATTGAATTTCTGCAATCTCATGATAAAATTTTAATGGGTGAGGAGTTGCTTCTTATGGATGCACAAAGAAAGTGATTTCTTAGGAATTTACCTCTAGTGAAGATGCTGTGAACATTGTTGAAGTGACAACAAAGGATTTAGAATATTACGTCAACTTAGTTGATAAACCAGCAGCAGGGCTTGGGAGAATTGACTCCAATTTTGAAAAGTTTGACTGTCATAAAAATACTATCAAAAACATAGAATAGAACAGAAAAATATTTCATGAAGGGAAGAGTCTACTGATGTGGAAAACTTCACTGTTGTCTTATTTTAAGAAACTGTCACAGCCAACCTAGCTTTCAGCAACTACTCGATCAGTCAGCAGCCATCAGTCAGCAGTCAGCAACATGGGGGCAAGACCCTCAAGCAGACAAAAGATTATGACTCACTGAAGGCTCAGAGAAGCAGTAGCATTTTTTAGCACTAAGGTATTTTTAACTTTAAGTATATACACTTTTTAGTCATAATGCTATTTCACATTTAATAGACTACAGTATAATGTAAACATAACTTTTATATGCACTGGAAAACCAAAAATGTGTGTAACTCACTTTACAGCAATATTTGCTTTATTGTGGTTTTCTGGAACCAAACCTGCAATATCCCTGAGGTATGCCTGTATACCCAAGTTGAGCATTTAATAGCACTGAGAATTTATCTAGATGAAGGAATCATAAAGGGGCCTTTCAGGAAGAGGTAACAGGCAAAGACAAAATGCCAGAAAGTTTGTGCCTACTGGCTGCTCAGGATAACTGCTGAGCAGAGTGGAAATTAGGCCACTATGAGAAACAAGACTAAGGGTTAGCCAAACTCTGGCCACCTCTAACAACCTCAACTATAGTGTGGGGTGGAGCCTAGGAAAGTGGTGGGGTCAGAGCCCTCCTGTTTCCTAGATACGAAGCTTTTCTCAGTCTGGCCACCAAGACTCCCTCAAAGCAAATATGACCTGGGGCACTTAAACAGGAGTAGAACCAGACACACATCCCAAAACCATCCTTTCACCAGGCCCAAGGCCTCTGAGCCTCTGGCCATATGTGGGGTGATGCTGGGATTGTTAATTCTGTGCCAATCCTGAGAGTTGAGACAGGAATGCAAGCGTGCCTTCTAGAGGTGGAAATGGAGGATTTACATATCAGCACCACGGACAGAGACCTCAGCAATTCCCTTTTTTTCTGAGTTCAGGCCAAGCCAGGGAAGTCCAGTGGAATATTTGGCCAACAATTCCTTGGAGACTTTGACATTCTGGGCTAGAGGAGCCCAGGGACAAAAAGACAAAAAAAAAAAAAATCTGTATCAGGAAACTACTGGCCCTGATATAGACTGATATAATGGCCACATGCTTGCCTTGATTCTTTCCTGGTATCCTTGCCTATAGGCTTACCCCACCCTAACTTTCATTTCATCTCTTCAGTGCTGCAAGCGCAATCCTTCTAATCATGAATCTGACCATGACTCTGTATTTTTAGTAAACCTCCAATGATCACCTTAGCTTGGCATTCAAGGCCCTTCATGACCTTCCCTGCCCTTATTTCTAACATTATTGGTAGCCTTTGTTCCTACACAACTTTGCTCATAACAAAGATTCCCTCCTACTTCTCTAATTATTCCCCCCATGCCCTCAAGCTGGGGATTGAAGGATCACCAGGGCTCAACTCTTGAAACCCTTGTCCTTTCATTTCCACTCACCACTCATCCCACTAGTGATCTAATCCAGTCCCACGGCTTTCCTCAATGGTTTTTTTGCTTTGTTTTGTTTTGTTTTGTTTTTTTGGTAGTTGTTTTACAGGTTGAAGTCTAAGATTTAAGTGTTTAACTCATTTGATTTGATTTGATTTTTTGTATGGTAAAAGATAGGGGTCTAGTTTCATTCTTCTGCATATGGATATCCGGTTTTCCCAGCACCATTTATTGAAGAGGTTGTTTTTCCCCAGTGTATGTTCTTGGCACCTTTGTCAAAAATGAGTTCACTGCAGGTGTATGGATTTGTTTCTGGGTTCTCCATTCTGTTCCATTAGTCTGTGTGTCTGTTTTGATGTCAGTACCATGCTGTTTTAGTTACTTAAGTTGTGTAGTATAATTTAAAGTCAGATAATGTGATTTTTCCAGTTTTATTCTTTTTTGCTTAGGATAGCTTTGGCTATTCTGGATCTTCTGTGTTTCCGTATAAATTTTAAGACTTTCTTTCTATTTCTGTGAGGAATGTCGTTGGTATTTTGATAGGGGTTGCAATTCTATAGATTGCTTTGAGAATTATGGACATTTTAACAATATAGATTCTTCCAATCTATTAACATGGAATGTTTTTCCATTTTTTGGTGTCCTCTTCAATTTCCTTCATACATGTTTTATAGTTTTCATCATAATGGGCTTTCACTGTTTGGTTAATTTCTAAGTATTTAATTTTTTAATTATATTTTAAGTTCTGGGATCCACGTGCAGAACTTGCAGGTTTGTTACATAGGTATACACATGCCATGGTGGTTTGCTGCACCCATCAATCCATCATCTACATTAGATATTTCTCCTAATTCTATCCCTTCCCTAGCTCCCCAACTCTTTTTTTTTTTTTTTTTTTTTTTTTTTTTTTTTTTTTTTTGAGACGGAGTCTCGCCCTGTCGCCCAGACTGGAGTGCAATGGCGCGATCTCGGCTCACTGCAAGCTCCGCCTCCCGGGTTCACGCCATTCTCCTGCCTCAGCCTCCAGAGTAGCTGGGACTACAGGCGCCCGCCACCACGCCCGGCTAATTTCTTTTTGTATTTTTAGTAGAGACGGGGTTTCACCGTGTTAGCCAGGATGGTCTCCATCTCCTGACCTCATGATCCGCCCGCCTCGGCCTCCCAAAGTGCTGGGATTACAGGCTTGAGCCACCGCGCCCGGCCAGCTCCCCAACTCTTGACAGGCCCCAGTGTGGGATACTCCCCTCCCTGTGTCCATGTGTTCTCATTGTTCAACTCTCATTTATGAGTGAGAATGTGCAGTGTTTGGTTTTTCGTTCCTGTGTTAGTTTGCTGAAAATGATGGTTTCCAGCTTCATCCAGGTCCCTGCAAAGGACATAAACCCATCCTTTTTTTATGGCTGCATAGTATTCCATGGTGTATGTGTGCCACATCTTCTTTATCCGGTCTATCATTGATAGGCATTTGGGTTGGTTCCAAGTCTTTGCTATTGTGAACAGTGCCGCGACAAACATATGTGTGCATGTGTCTTTATAGTAGAATGATTTATAATCCTTTGGGTATATACCCAGTAATGGGATTGCTGGGTCAAATGGTATTTCTGGTTCTGGATCCTTCAGGAATCACCATACTATCTTCCACAATGGTTGAACTAATTTACAGTTCCACCAACAGTATAAAAGCATTCCTATTTCTCCACATTCTCTCCAGCATCTATTGCTTCCCGACTTTTTAATGATTGCCATTCTAACTGGCATGAGATGGTATCTCATTGTGGTTTTGATTTGCATTTCTCTAATGGCCACTGATGATGAGCTTTTTTTCTTATGTTTGTTGGCCACATAAATGTCTTCTTTTGAGAAGTGTCTGTTCATATCCTTCACCCACTTTTTGATGGGGTTATTTGTTTTTTTCTTGTAAATTTGTTTAAGTTCCTTGTAGATTCTGGATATTAGCCCTTCGTTAGATGGGATAGATTACAAAAATTTTCTCCCATTCTGTAGGTTGCCTGTTCACTCTGATGATAGTTTCTTTTGGTGTGTAGAAGCTCTTTGGTTTAATTAGATCCCATTTATCAAGTTTGACTTTTGTTGCCATTGTTTTTGGTGTTTTAGTCATCAAATCTTCACCCATACCTATATCCTGAATGGTATTGCCTAGGTTTCTAGGTTTTCTTCTTGGGTTTTTATGGTTTTAGGTCTTATGTTTAAGTCTTTAATACATCTTGAGTTAATTTTTGTATAAGGTGTAAGAAAGGGATCCAGTTTCAGTTTTCTGCATATGGATAGCCAGTTTTCCCAATACCATTTATTAAATAGGAAATCATTTCCCCATTGCTCATTTTTGTCAGGTTTGTCAAAGATCAGAGGATTGTAGATGTGTGACATTATTTCTGAGGCCTCTGTTCTATTCCATTGGTCTATATATCTGTTTTGGTACCAGTACCATGCTGTTTTGGTTACTGCAGCCTTGTAGTATAGTTTGAAGTCAGGTAGCATGATGCCTTTAGCTTTGTTCTTTTTACTTAGGATTGTCTTAGATATATGGTCTCTTTTTTGGTTCCATATGAAATTCAAAGTAGTTTTTTCTAATTCTGTGAAGAAAGTCAATGGTAGCTTGATGGGGATAGCATTGAATCTATAAATTACTTTGGGCAGTATGGCCATTTTCACAATATTGATTTTCCTATTCATGAGCATGGAATGTTCTTCCATTTGTTTGTGTCCTCTCTTATTTCCTGGAGCAGTGGTTTGTAGTTTTCCTTGAAGAGGTCCTTCACATCCCTTGAAAGTTGAATTCCTAGGTATTTTATTCTCCTTGTAGCAATTCTGAATGGGATTTTACTCATGATTTGGCTCTCTGTTTGTCTATTATTGGTGTATAGGAATGCTTGTGATTTTTCCACCTTGATTTTGTATCCTGAGACTTTTCTGAGGTTTCTTATCAGCTTAAGGAGATTTTGGGCTGAGAGTATGGGTTTTCTAAATATGCAATCATGTCATCTGCAAAAAGAGACAGTTTGACTTCCTGTCTTCCTATTTGAATATGCTTTATTTCTTTCTCCTGCCTGATTGCCCTGGCCAGAACTTCCAATACTATGTTGAACAGGAGTGGTGAGAGGCCATCCTTGTCTGTACCAGTTTAAAAAGGGAATGCTGCCGGCTTTTTCCCATGCAGTATGATATTGCCTGGGGGTTTGTCATAAATAGGTCTTATTATTTTGAAATATGTTCCATCGATACCTAGTTTATTGAAAGTTTTTAGCATGAAGGGCTGTTGAATTTTGTCGAAGGCCTTTTCTGCATCTATTGAGATAATCATGTCTTTTTTGTCATTGGTTCTGTTTATGTGATGGATTATGTTTATTCATTTGCGTATGTTGAACCAGCCTTGCATCCTGGGGATGAAGCCAACTTGATCTTGGTGGATACACTTTTTGATGTGCTGCTAGGTTTGGTTTGTCAGTATTTTATTGAGGATTTTTGCATTGATGTTCATCAGGGACATCGGCCTGAAATTTTGTTGTTGTTGTTGTGTCTTTGCCAGGTTTGGGTATCAGGATGACACTGGCCTCATAAAATGAGTTAGGGAGGATTCCCTCTTTTTCTATTGTTTGTAATAGTTTCAGATGGAATGCTACCAGCTCCTCTTTGTACCTCTGGTAGAATTCAGCTGTGAATCCATCTGGTCCTGGCCTTTTTCTGGTTGGTAGGCTATTAATTAGTGCCTCAATTTCAGAACTTGTTATTGGTCTATTCAGGGATTTGACTTCTTCCTGGTTTAGTCTTGGAAGGGTGTATAGGAGGGTGTATGTGTCCCAGAATTTATCTATTTCTTCTAGATTTTCTAGTTTATTTGTGTAGAGGTGTTTATAGTATTCTCTGATGGTAGTTTGTATTTCTGCGGGATCAGCAGTGATATCCCCTTTGCCATTTTTTATTGTGTCCATTTGGTTCTTCTCTCTTTTCTTCTTTACTAGTCTGGCTAGTGGTCTATTTTGTTAATCTTTTCAAAAAACCACCTCCTGGACTTATTAATTTTTTGAAGGTTTTTTCATGTCTCTATCTCCTTCAGCTCTGCTCTGATCTTAATTATTTGTTGTCTTCTGCCAGCTTTTGAATTTGCTTGCTCTTGCTTCTCTAGTTCTTTTTTTTTTTCTTTATGCAATTTTTTATTATACTTTAAGTTCTATGGTACATGTGTACAATGTGCAGGTTTGTTACATATGTATACATGTGCTATGTTGGTTTGCTGCACCCATTAACTCGTCATTTACATTGGGTATTTATCCTAATGCTATCCCTCCCTTCTCTAGTTCTTTTAATTGTGAAGTTAGGGCATCAATTTTAGATCTTTCTTGCTTTCTCCTGTGGGCATTTAGTACTATAAATTTACTAAAATTTAGTACTATAATGTTACTAAAACACTGCTTTAGCTGTATCCCAGAGATTTTGGTATGTTGTGTCTTTGTTCTCATTGGTTTCAGAGAACTTATTTATTTCTGCCTTAATTTTGTTTTGTACCCACTAGTCATTTGGGAGCAGGTTGTTCAGTTTCCATGTAGTTGTGTGGGTTTGAGTGAGTTTCTTAATCCTGAGTTCTAATTTGATTGCACTCTGGTCTGAGAGACAATTTGTTGTTATTTCTGTTCTTTTACATTTGCTGAGGAGTGTTTTACTTCCAATTATATGGTCAATTTTAGAATAAGTGTGATGTGGTGCTGAGAAGAATCTATATTCTGTTGATTTGGGGTGAAGAGTTCTGTAAATGTCTATTAGGTCTGCTTGGTGCAGAGCTGCGTTCAAGTCCTGGATATCCTTGTTAACTATCTCTCTTGTTGATCTGTCTAATATTGACAGTGGTGTTAAAGTCTACCACTGTTATTGTGTGGGAGTCTAAGTCTCTTTGTAGGTCTCTAAGAACTTGCTTTATGAATCTGGGTGCTCCTGTATTAGGTGCACATATACTTAGGATAGTTAGTTCTTCTTGTTACCTTGATCCCTTTACCGTAAAGTAATGCCTTTCTTTGTCTTTTTTGATCTTTGTTGGTTTAAAGTCTGTTTTATCAGAGGCTAGGATTGCAACCCCTGCTTTTTTATGCTTTCCATTTGCTTGGTAAATATTCCTCCATCCCTTTATTTTGAGCCTGTGTGTCTTTGCACGTGAGATGGGTCTTGACTCTTTATTCAATTTGCCAGTCTGTGTCTTTTAATTAGGGCACTTAGCCCATTTACATTTAAGGTTAATATTATTATGTGTGAATTTGATCCTGTCATTATGATGCTAGCTGGTTATTTTGCCTGTTAGTTGATGTAGTTTCCTCATATTGTCGATGGTCTTTACAATTTGGTATGTTTTTACAATGGCTGGTACTGGTTTTTCCTCTCCATATTTAGTGCTTCCTACAGGAGCTCTTGTCAGGCAGGCCTGGTGGTGACAAAATCTCTCAGCATTTGCTTGTCTGTAAAGGATTTCATTCTTCCTTCACTTATGACGCTTAGTTTGGCCAGATATGAAATTCTGAGTTGAAAATTCTTTTAAGAATATTGAATATTGGTGCCCATTCTCTTCTGGCATGTAGGGTTTCTGCAGAGAGATCCACTCTTAGTCTGATGGGCTTCCCTTTGTGGGTAAGTGTACCTTTCTCTCTGGCTGCACTTAACATTTTTCTTTCATTTCAACCTTGATGCATCTGATGATTATATGTCTTGGGGTTGTGCTTCTTGAGGAGTATCTTTGTGGTGTTCTCTATATTTCCTGAATTTGAATGTTGGCCTGTCTTGCTATGTTGGGGAAGTTCTCCTGGATGATATCCTGAAGGGTGTTTTCCAGTTTGGTTCCATTCTCCCCATAACTTTCAGGTACACCAATCAAACCTATCAAACATAGGTTTGGTCTTTTTACATAGTCCCATATTTCTTGGACACTTTGTTCATTCCTTTTCATTCTTTTTTCTCTAATCTTGTCTTCATGCTTCATTTCAGTAAGTTGATCTTCAATCTCTGATATCCTTTCTTCCACTTGATCAATTCGGCTGTTGATACTTTTGTATGCTTCATGAAGTTCTTGCGCTGAGTTTTTCAGCTCCATCAGGTCATTTATATTCTTCTCTCAACTGGCTATTCTAGTTAGCAATTCCTCTAATTGTTTTCAAGTTTCTGAACTTCCTTACATTGGGTTAGAACATGCTCCTTTATCTCAGAGGAGTTTGTTATTACCCACCTCCTGAAGCCTACTTCTGTCAATTCATCAAACTCATTCTCCGTCCACTTTCGTTACCTTGCTGGCAAGGAGTTGTGATCCTTGGGAGGAGAAGAGTCATTCTGGTTTTTGGAATTTTCAGGCTTTTTGCGCTAGCTTTTCCTCATCTTCATGGATTTATCTACCTTTGGTCTTTGATGTTGGTGACCTTTGGATGGGGTTTTGGTGTGGGTGTCCTTTTTGTTGATGTTGATGCTATTCCTTTCTGTTTGTTAGTTTTCCTTCTGACAGTCAGGCCCCTCTGCTGCAGGTCTGCTGGAGTTTGCTGAAAGTCCACTCCAGACCCTGTTTGCCTGGGTATCACCAGCAGAGTCTGCAGAACAGCAAAGATTGCTGCCTGCTCCTTCCTCTGGAAGCTTTGTCCCAGAGGGGCACCTGCCAGAGGCCAGCTGGAGCTCTCCTGTATGAGGTGTCTGTCGACCCCTGCTGGGAGGTGTCTACCAGTCAGGTGGCACGGGGGTCAGGGACCCACTCAAAGAGGCAGTCTGTCCCTTAGGAGAGCTCAAGCACTGTGCTGGGAGATCTGCTGCTCTCTGCAGAACTGGCAGGCAGGAACGTTTAAGTCTGCTGAAGCTGCGCCCACAGCTGCCCCTTCCCGGAGGTGCTCTGTCCCAGGGAGATGGGATTTTGATCTAAAAGCCCCTGACTGGGGCTGTTGCCTTATTTTCAGAGATGCCTTGCCTGAAGGAGGCATCTGAGGAGGAATCTAGAGAGGCAGTCTGGTTACAGCGGCTTTGCCAAGCTGCGGTGCTCTCCATGCAGTTTGAACTTCCCGGAGGCTTTGTTTACACTGTGAGGGGAAAACCGCCTACTCGAGACTCAGTAAAGGTGGACACCCCTCCCCCACCAAGCTGGAGTGTCCCAGGTGGACTTGACTGCTGTGCTGGCAGTGAGAATTTCAGGCCAGTGGATCTTAGCTCACTGGGTTCTGTGGGGAATCCACTGAGCTAGACCACTTGACTCCCTGGCTTCAGCCTCCTTTCCAGGGGAGTAAATGGTTCTGTCTCACTGGCATTCCAGGCACCACTGGGGTATGAAAAAAAACTCCTGCAACTAGGTTCGTATCTGCCCAAATGGCCACCCAGTTTTGTGCTTGAAACCCAGAGCCTGGGTGACATAGGTATCCTAGGGAATCTCCTGGTCTGCAGGTTGTGAAGACCACGGAAAAAGCATGGTATCTGGGTCAGAATGCACCATTCCTCAAGGCACAGTCCCTCACGGCTTCCCTTGGCTAGGGGAGGGAGTTCCCTGACCTCTTGCGCTTCCCAGGTGAGGTGACACCCCACCCTGCTTCAGCTCACCCTTTGTAGGCTGCACCCACTGTCTAAACAGTCCCAATGAGATAAGCTGGGTACCTTGCTGGAAATGCAGAAATCACATTTTGCGTTGATCTCACTGGGAGATGCAGACCAGAGCTGTTTCTATTCAGCCATCTTGCCGGCCACCAGGTATTTAATTTTATGTGTGGCTATTATAAATGGGATTACTTTTTTATTTCTTTTCCTTTTTTAACTTTTATTTTAAGTTCAGGGGTATATGTGCAGATTTGTTTTATAGGTAAACCCATGTGATGGGGGGTTGTTGTATAGATTATTAATAAGTATAATATTAAGTCTAGCACCCATTAGTTATTCTTCCTGATCCTCTCCCTCCTCCCACTCTCTACTCTCCAGTAGTCCCCAGTGTCTGTTGTTCCCCTCTATGTGTCCATGTGTTCTCAACTTTAAGTTCCCACTTATAAGTGAGCACATGCAGTATTTGGTTTTCTGTTCCTGCATTCATTTGCTAAGGATAATGGCCTCCAGCTCCATCATGTTTCTGCAAAAGACATGATCTCGTTTTTTACAGCTGTATAGTATCCCATGGTATATATGTACCACATTTTCTTTATCCAGTCTACCACTGATGGGCATTTAGGTTGATTCCATCTCCTTGCTATTATGAATAGTGCTGCAATGAACATATGCATGCATGTGTCTTTATGATAGAACAATTTCTATTCCTTTGGGTACATACTCTCAAAAATGTCTTTACCTTCATTTTGAAGGGTATTGTCACTGGATGTAGAATTCTAGTTTGACTTCTTTTTTTTTTTCCTTTCAGTTCCTTTAAAGTTATTATCCCATTGTCTTTTGGTCAATGATAAATCAATGATCATTCTTATCTTTATTCCCTTGTATATAATATATGCCTCCTTTTCTGTCTCCTTTTAATGTCTTATCTTTATCGTTTGTCTTTTGGTAAATTGATTACAATGTACTTTGGTATGGTTTTCTGTGTGTATATCCTGTTTAGGATTTGTTGAGCTTCTTGGGACAATTGTTTTTGATCTTCAAGTTTGGAAACTTCGGACTATTATTTCTTTAAATATTTTTCTGCCCTTAGCCTTTCTGAGACCCAGTTACACATATATTAGACCATTTGATAATGTTCTGCAAATACTGAGGCTCTATTCTTTTTGTAAAGTCTTTTTTCTTTCTGTGCTATAGTTTGGATATTTTCTATTGTTATGTCTTCGAGTTCATTGATCTTTTATTCTTTAGTATATAACTGCTATATATATTGTATTGCTATATATACTATATAATCTGCTGTTAAGCTATATGGTGCATTTTTAGTTCAGATACTATACTTTTAAATTCTAGAAGTTCCATTTGATAACTTCCACTTCTTTCCTCATTATGTTCATGTTTTCATTTAAATCTTTTAATGTATATTTAAAACAGTTGCTTCAAAATCTGTGTCTGCTAATTCCATCATTCCTGTCATTTCTGAGTCTATTTCTATAGAGTGATTTTTCTCCTGGCTATATTTTCCTGCTTTTTTACATACCTAATTTTATTGGATATTGGACATTGTGAATATTCTATTGTTGAGGGTCTGAATTTTTGTTTCCTTCCTTTCAATAATGTTGAATTTTGTTTTGTTTTGGTAGGAGTTAACTTACTTGCTCCTCAGCTTGCTCCTCGTAAGGCTTGTGTTTAAGATTTATTAGGATGGGGCTAGAGTAGACTTTACTCTAGGGCTAGTTTAGCCCTACTACCAATACCCTTTTGAGGCCTCTACTGAATGTTATGGGTGTTCAATAAGTTCTCTTCACTCTTCAGCTGTAATGTGAATGTCTCTCAGCCATGTCTGAACTCTGAAAATTGTTCAGCTTGTAGCTCCCCAGTAGTTTTCATTTGCCCACACTCATGGAGTTTTATTATATGCATGCACAACTCAGTATTTAGACAAAGACTCAAGGGAGACCCCTATACAGATTTCCGGAGCTCTTTTTCTGAGTAGCTTCTTCCTCTCTGGTACTCTTCCCTGCAAATTATAGTGCCACAGAGTTTCCTAATGTCAAGATCTCTACCTTCAACACAAAAAGACCCCTATGATCTACTTGGATTTCCCCTCCCTGCTCTGCCCAAAAGTGCCTTCAGACAGAAAGCTAGAGTGATCATCAGGCTCACTTTGCTTGTTTTTCTTCTCTCAGGGATCATAGTTCCATGCTAACTATTGTCCGATGTCTAAATAGTTGTTTCATACACTTATCCAGTTGTCTAGTTATTTATACAGGCCAGAAAGTCGAGTGCCAGTTACTCAGTCATGTTCAGAAGATAAAGTTCCTTTCCTTTGGATCTTTACTCAAATGTTACACAAGAGTTGCAATCATCCCAACAATTCTCCCTGTCCTCCATTCCTGCTTCGTTTTTCTCCATAGTACTCATCATCCAACACTATCTATTTACCTATCTGTCTTACTTACTAACTGTTTCTCTTCGTTAGAAGGCAAGGTCCATGCAGGCAGGAATTTTTGTGTATTTTGTTCCATGTTTAGCTCCAGCACAAAGGTTAGGTCTTGGGATACAATAAATATATGACAGATGACTGAATGAATAAAGGATCATTACCTTTTGAAAACTTTCCTTCATGCTATTCCTATCTTTTCTGCATCTTGTATCATATTGTTGATCACACTTTGTTCCCCTCTCTCACACACACACTCGCACACACACACAGCAAAAATGGACCTTGTCTGTGTGTCCCCACCATCCAACACAGGGATTAACATAGGTGAGTTGTGTGCGTGGAAATTGACCCCATCTAAGAAGCACAGAGTCCAAGAAACCAGCAGAGGGCAGCACAAAGCTGTGCCTCTCTTTTCGCCTCCCTAGTGCCAGTTTTAAGTAGAGAGGGCCTGGTAGCAGATGGAACTGGAGCTGCAGCTAGACTTAGAAAACAGAGCCAGTGTTATTCCCTCAGAATAGAACTCAGGAGGGCCCAGGCAGCCTTCTCTAGGGGGTCCCTCACACGGCCTTGCTGACTCAGCATGTCCCACTGTGTATTCCATACACAAACACCCAGCCTTGATAGTGGGAGCACAGGCCCACGAGCACACACATGCACATGCACACAGACCCCTCCTCAGTCAGAAGAGCCCTGCCTTCACGATCCAATCACCTTCTCTCCCAGCCTGTGCTGTTTAGGTTTTCTAGTTCAAATGGATTCCTCAGAGGTTCCATTCCCAGCCTCCCCGTCCACTCAGTGCACTTAGCAATTCCCCTGAAGCCTTTTAATGCTCACCATTTAAATTTAATTCTTACCACAGGAACTACCAGGAGGTCAGCACTGTTAGATCCAATTTACAGATGAGGAACAGACTCAGAGAGGAAAAGGAACTGGCCTAAGGTCACAGAGCTAGTGAGTGGAGAGGCTCAGATTCAAACCCAGGGGTGCTGGCCTTGGGCTCCCTCCATGGCCAGCTGCAGCCTCCATTCCTGCTCAAGCCCCAGAGGAAAGGACAGGAGTGGAGCCATGGGCAGGAGGGCGGGAGGTCACAGTACAGATTCTTTACTCCCAGGATTATTATTATCACCCTAAAATAAAGCTAGTTGCTCCAGGCTTGCTTCTCCTCCCCCCACCCCACCCCCACTATAAACCTTTCTATGACTTTTACAGGGTGGGGGGCATGGGCAGTAGGGGGAAACAGCATTGCCTGCTTCCTGGGAACTCTTAAAGGGCAGAGCCTGAGTATTACTGGTGTTGTCCAGGACCTCACACACAGTAGGAGCTCACCCAGGGCAGGTTTGATGGATGGATGGGTAAATAGGATCATCGAGATGAAGGGCAATGCCTGCGAACTCTTTAGAGTCTTTAGAGTCTCATCTTTTAATTCAGCAAACAGCTCGAGAAGATTCCCATCCCTCCCCCAGCACTGAGCCCTGTTTTGGATGCTAAAGACACATAGATGGGGAAACTGAGGCCACTACTTGGCAGAGACACAAAAGTTTGCAGCGATTCAGAGGAGGATGTGCCTGGAATAGAAGGAGAATCTCAGCAGGGGCAGTCCTCACTCCTGCCCACAATAATGCTGTGAACCTATTGCTGCTTCCGGCTGTTCGGGACCCACCAGCAGAGAAGCCATTGTTTAGCTTGTTGCTCGGCCCGTTTCCTACCACCCAATCCTTCCCCTTCCCATTGTCCTTAGGCCCCTCATCAGGGTACAGGATGCAGCTGCCGGCACAGCAGCAAAAAGAATGGGAAGGGGCTGGGAGAAGTAGATGAGGCCACCCCAGGAGAGTTGAGAGGCTTCAGCTGGTGGTCCCTTTCAGAAGAGCTGCTGACAAAGGCCCCAGGCAGCGGTCTCTGCCAGCATGGCACTGGGCACTGGGTGCAGAACTCAGGCTTCAGAGGCAGAGAGATCCCAATTCAAGCCCCAGTATCTGCCACTGACATACTGTGTGTCCCTGGGCAAGTCTCTTTCGATCTCTGAGCAACAGTTTCCTTCTTGGTTAGAGGAAGAATAAGATGCTTGCTCAGTGAAGAATGACTTACTGAATTGAGGAATAACACAAAAATGCATGATACCTAAATATTTTTAAATGTTCATTTCTGTTCCTTCCCCCTACCTCAGCCATAGCAAAGTATCAAAAAAGATTATGTCAAAGAGGGCTCTTGTGACAAGTAGAAGCAGTGCTTTCTCTTAAATAAATGAAGATGTTTTCCCACAACTGGGTTATCTGAAAAATCACGTTGAATAAATCTATAATAAGTCCCATTTAGTAATTTACAATCACATTAATGGAACAGCTAACGTTTATTGAGTACTTACTATGTGTCAGACACATCACTTCTGCACAGATACTCTGTGAGTTAAGTACTGTAGGGTTAATTTCATGGGCGTATGACCAGAGCAGCTGCACAGGGCCCCCCACTCAGAAGGGTGCCCTATACTCGGGGTTTAATTTTCTGTGGTCACCACCTTGAAATTCTTAATCATTCTATCTTTTAATTTGTGTCTTATAAGTAAAGTTGGGTGGAGCACTGGAGCACACCCTGGGTATTTGGAGCCTTGGTTCATACATGGTCCTGCCTCCTGTCACCTCCCCACCTCCTCCTCCCTGAGATGGATTCTCAGCTGTCTGTTCCCCCTACACACCCCACACGCCTATCGCCACCACAACTCTATCCCAGGCAGGGGCCTGGGTGTCGGCACAGGGAGAGGAAGAGAGAGTTTGCATGCCAAGTCATGAAACAGGCCTCTTGCCTGTCTCATATGAGGGTCTACACTCACCTTGTATCACCAGACCTAAGGGAATACAACATTAAATAGTGAATAATAAACAGCATGACAGATTGAGAGAGACAGCAGAGACAGAAAAGGAACCCTGCATTTGCATTTGCATTTGCATTTGCATTGGTCCTCATAAATTATGTAGCCAGTCCTGGGTACTATGATTGCCTCCATTTCACTGAGGTGGCAATCATAGTGGACACTGAGGCTCAGAGAGGCTCAGTAGTTTGTCCAGGATCACACAGCTGCCAAGTGGCAATGTTCAGACACAGACTTAGATCCCAGGTAAGAGAGGACTCCAAGATCTTAAAGAGCTTTCAGCCCAGGAATTAGGAGAGCTGGATCCAATTTTTGACCATGACCTCGGCAAGTTTGCCCCTACTCTGTGCCTCAGCTTACCCAAGTGAAAGCACTCTATTGAGTCTTCCAAAGTAGCACAGGGTCTCAAAATTTGACTTTGCCAGTTACATGGGCTGTGATTTTGAGCACAGGGAAATCATCTTTGCCTACCTTCCCCATAGAGTTGCCAGGAGCATTCAACAGACACATACCCACTCTGCATGACACTTCACAGCATATAAAGCACACCCATGCTACTCCCTGCTGCAAATAACATGAAGCAGAAGGCTGGGCTAGGAATATTATCATCCCCATATCACAGACAGAAACTTTGAAGCACCAGAACTCTAAAGTGACTTCCCCAAACTCACTGCATTTCAGGCAAGTTTTGAATAGGTTAACAGGACTCCCCAGGATCATAATATGAATATCCCCAAAGGAGAAGATGGATCACAACCTTGTGAGTCTTGGTGTGGGAGGGCAGCAGGAGCCCCTACTCTGAGAGGGGTGGCTTAATCCCTGGCCTTGACAGTCCCAGGTCTGAGGAAGGAGGCCAGAGAGGTATCCAAGAGCTCCTGAAGGAAAAGAAACACCTGGCCAGTAACTTTCAAAGGGTGACAGTATCCTGTGTGATGTCTACCCAACATAGGAGGGGTGTTATCTACAGATCATAAGCAAACAGGCAGACAGAAGGACCAAGAGGCAGATCCAGCAGAAGCATCCCCCTGTTTGTCAATTCTACTTCTGCAGCCTCCCCACCCATGACCAGCCCACTGACCAGTCCTGGGAGAAATCTCCACCTGCAGAGTGCACAGGTTCTGGCTGACCAGAAGTCCCTGAAGCTGGGGTGGTGTGTCCTCAGCCCTGCCCTACTCCCCTGGGTTCCTCAGTCCCTGGTTCCCTGGGAACCTGTATCATCTACAACAAAGGAGGGCTACCCCATCCTTGGGCCAGCCACCTCTCCTGCCTGGGGCTTCTGATGACCGCAGGATGTGTTTCAGAAATGGTTCTTGAAGTCAAGAGCCTCACCTGTCTATCCCCAGTCCTTCAGGGAAGCACTAGTGAAGAACTCTCCAATAAAATTTTCTGTGGTGGTGGAATTGTACTACTCCTTGCTGCCTGGTAGCCACTTGCCACATATGGCTACTGGACACAGGGGCCAATGATACTGAGGAACTAATTTAAAATTTGTATTTTGTTTTAATTATGTTAAATGGAGATTTAAATTATTATATGTGGCCAGTGGCTACTGTATTGGACAATGCAGCTCTAGAAACAAAAGGGGACAATACACCATGACTTGGGGCTTCAAAAACACTTTCACAGTCATCTCATTGTCCTGTGAAATAGGTGTTTATCCCATTTTACAGAGGAGAACACTGAAGCTCAGAGAAACTAAACGGCTTCCATGCTGATGGAGCCAGGAAGAAGTAGAGACATGACTGAGTCCCAGGTTTCTTGATTTTGATTCCAAAATTCCACTCATACCTCTTTGCAACACTGCCCACTTACGTAGTCATCACATATCTATTGGGTCATTGTTATTTAGGAGCATACTTCTGGGCTAGACACTTAAAAACAAATCAGATACAGGCCCAGGCTTTGCAAGAATCCTTAAACAAAAGCAGTGTACTTGCCACAATAAGAATATAGGCATAAAAATTATCTTAAGTGACTTTCTTCCAAGTAGCTCAAAGCACTTTGCTTTAAATTCCATTTATATCTGATGACTTCCCAATTGATATTTCAGGCCCCAACCTGTGCCCAGAGAACTCTCAATGGGTATACCAAACAGCCTCCATTTGAATATTGAATTGGCTTCTCAAACTTATCCCAAACCTGCTCTTCCCCATCTCAATAAATAACAATTCCCTGCTTCCAGTGTTTCCACCTCCAAACCCTCTCTTCTCTTCACACCTTTCATCTAATCTATCAGCAAAAATTGTCAGTTCTGTCTTCAGGAAGCATCCAGAATGCTCTCCATCTCTGCTACTGCCTCTCTAATCTATCAGCATCATCTCTAGCTGGACTGTAACAAACTGCTCTCCTGTGTTCCTCACTCTCTCCTACTTTTTTCTACAAAGTAGCCAGAGTGATTTTTTTTCTTCTTTTTATTTTTATTTTATTTTATTTTTATTTTTTGACACGGAGTCTCGCTCTGTCACCAGACTGAAGTGCAGTGGCACAATCTCGGCTCCTTGCAACCTCCGCCTCCCGGGGTTCAAGCCAGTTGAACCCCTGCCTCAGCCTCCCAAGTAGCTGGGATTAAAAGCGCACACCACCACGCCCAGCTGATTTTTGTATTTTCAGTAGAGACAGGGTTTCACCACATTGGCCAGGATAGTCTCCATCCCCTGACCTCACGATCTGCCCGCCTCAGCCTCCCAAAATGCTGGGATTATAGGCGTGAGCCACCACGCCCGGCCCAGAGTGATTTTTTTTTTAAACGGAAAAGCCAGAGTATGCCACCTCTTAGCTTAAAGCCCCCAGTGCTTTCCCAAAGTCCTTTCAGTGATCCATAAGGCCCTAAAGCTTTGGCCTCTCATGCTTCTCTGACCTCATTTCCTATCACTCTGTTCCTTGCTCTTCTGGTCCAGCCACAACAGGTCTTCCTGGTCACTCCTTCCTGCAAACACTGCACAGCTCACTCCCTCACCTCCTCTGATAATCTCGCTGAATGTTCCCTTTTCACAGAGGCACTCCCCATCACCTGACCGTGTTTCAATTTTCCTAATAACACTTATAACCTCCTGACATTTAACATGCTTGCCTATTGTTGCTCTCCTCCCACTAGAGTATAAATAAACTGCAGGAATAGATTGGCAGATAAGATACAGGATGCTCAGCTAAACTTGCATTTCACATACACAATGAATAATTTTTTAGTATGAGGATGTCCTAGATGTTGCATGGGATGTCTTAACGCTAAAAAATTGTTTGCTGTTTATCTGAAATTCAAACTTTACTGGGTGTCCTACATTTTCATTTGCTAAATCTGGCAACACTACACAGGAAGACAAGCACCCTGGTTATTTTGTTCATGGCTGTATCCCCAGCGCTAGAACAGCTCCTGACACGTAGTAAGTAAGCTCTCAATAAATATTTATTGACTGAATGAATGTGTTCATTAATCTGAAACGCGCCTAAACTTTTAATAGCTTGTGTGAGAGTCAGAGGGGCGGAGCCTTCAGACTTGGTTAGTCCAGTTCACAACTGGGTGCCTGGGCGGCTGATAAACTTTCCAGGTAGGTCGAGCAGCTGGGTGCTTTGCCTGCCCCGCCCGCGCTCCGCAGGATGCAGAACTCCACCCGGCTCAGATGAGCAGCAGGTCCCGGAAGCCCTCCTGGGGGCGGGGCCACCCTAACCGGCGGGTGGGACCCAGCCCCAGCAGGGGCAGGGCCCCTTTAACGCCCCACCTCTCCGCCACGACTTTCGCCCCGGCGTGACGTCACCCAGGCGGGCGACCAATGGGAGCACGGCTTACTGGCAGGCGGCGCCGGTGGCCGCTGCCAAAGGGGAAGTCATCTGGGGCTGGAGCGATGGCCCGGGTCTGGAGCCCGCGGCCGCCGCCGCCGCCGCCACCAACACCAACAACAAAGTGTCGGGAGCAGCCGCGGCCGAAGCCGGAGCAGGGGCCGGAGTCGCGGCTGGAGTGGGGCCTGCGCGTGTGAGTGGCCGAGAGTTGCCCGTGCCGGAGACCTCAAACTACGGGCGGGAGCGCTTTCTGTCGGCCAAGCCGCCGTAGCCCACGGCACCGTGTCCCCAAGGCCCAGACAGCGGGGCGGGGGTCTAGCAGGCGCGGGACTGGCTTCTCTCAGGCCGACCCTTCGAGCCGGGATCCGGATCTTCCTCGGCCTCGGGCCTCCTTCATGTTCAGGACGGAGGCCGGAGAACGGTGATCATCACACACCCCAGCCGGCTTCCTGGGCCGGGCATTTTCTCTGCGGCCAAGCAGTGTTGGGATTGTAACTGCTGGGAGCCGCCTCCTGCCGCCACCTGTCCTGCCAGGAAGGGACTGACGCGTTCCCACGTTCTTGCTCTGCACCTCCCCGCTGTCTTCCCATTCAAGAACAAGTTTCTCTTCCCTCTCCGTTGGAAATCCTCCCCCGGAGGTACAAAACACCTATTTTAAGCGTGCCCTTCCTCAGCTCCTGGAGCACTCTTAGAAGTATTGCCTACTTATCCGGGCTGAGAATCCTTCATTTTTGACTTGGCTTTTTTTCGCCATTTGGAAGATAAAGGCCCCTTTCCACCCTGTACTAACACTGCGCCCAAGGCTTTATCCTTTGGGGTCACCAGCTCCTTGGCCATTTCTATGTGATTTCCCCCACCCATCTGAGTTCCAGTTTCCTCTGGGCTCCAATCTCCAGTCCCTGGCGGATCTGGTCAGTCCCACCCCTAGGTGGGAGTGACCAGGGGGCTCTGGCCCAGGATCTCCAACCCTGGAAGGCAGCTCCAAGGCAGGAAGAGAATTGGGCGTCGGGTACGAACCTGGCAGCTCAGGAGTCGGGGCTCCACTTACCCCACACAAAAAGATGAAAAAGCGCAAAGAGCTCAATGCACTGATTGGTTTGGCTGGGGACAGCCGGAGAAAGAAGCCCAAGAAAGGCCCAAGCAGTCACCGCCTGCTTCGCACTGAGCCTCCCGACTCAGACTCTGAGTCCAGCTCCGAAGAGGAAGAGGAATTCGGTGTGGTTGGAAATCGCTCTCGCTTTGCCAAGTGAGTAGTGGTGAAAGGTGGAATGGGAAGAAGGCATCTCCTTGCACTACCAAGGGGCCACATTGACAGGAAGGAGAAAGGAATTCCTTAGGAAGAAAAAAGGGTGTAGACCTTGGAAGTCAAAGAGGGAAAAACGGTTTTAGGGAAAAGGTCAGTTCAGATCCTGAATGAAGAATAAGTTAGAGACCTGTCTTTAGGTGTAGAAAGAAAATCTCCAAATCCGAGGTGGAAATATGGAGTTGGGAGAATGTGCCAAGAGCCCAGAGAGTCCTAAAGAAGCGAAGAATGGAGACAGAGGAGCAGAGAAGCTTTGGAGACTAGACCTTTTGAAACAGTGTAGAACAAAGGAGAAACAGAGACTTTAAGACTGCAAATTATTTCGTTTTTGCACTCTTGATGATTCTGAATATTGGTGATGGGGAAATATGGTGAGAGATATAGTAGGAAGTAGGAGCCTTGAGAGTAGGTGGGGTGGGGGGGCAAAAGAAGAGGCATCATTTTCCCTCGTCATTCATAGGTGTAGAGACCACTAGGCAAATCAAGTAGTAAGATTTGAGAACATTGGGAATGGGGCTCAGGGTGGGAAAGGACCAAAGCGAACTTTAAAAACGCCCTTGGACTCTCTGGGTGAACGCTAAAAGAAAAGAGGATTCTGCTGAAGATGTGTAAACAATGGCTAGGCAGAAGGTCAGGGTGCTGACATTGAGTGGTTGGTTGGTTTAAAATGTCTTGTTTTGTTAAAGGAAGTTTGATTTCTAATGAGCTTTGTCAACTTAGGCTGTTAAGGGCAATCCTGGGTTTGGGTTATGAAGGTCTGATGAAGTGTTACCTTCATCAGAAGATACCTGGAGTAATTACCCTGCTAGGTTAGTTTAGACCTTGAAAGTTGGTTGATGTTTTGTGTGAAATCTAGCCCCTTCTGTGTTTCCTTACTTCTGAGTCAATAAGCTAGAATACACCAGGTGTCCACTTAAAACTACAGATCCTGTTTCTTTCATTTCTTTTGCAGTAAAACTTGCTCAAAAGTTTATAAAGTTTCAGGAAACTGAAACAAGATTCCCCGGAGTGAGTGAGTATGCATTTGAGAGAGAGAAATCAATAGGGAAATTACAGTGCAGAGATGGAATTGCAGAGAAACATTGATCTTTACACTTTTGTGACCTGAGCTTGTGTTCAAAGACCTCTCTCCTGATGATGACAGCTGCAGTGCCTTTACGATCTTCCTTTTACCTGCAGGAGCTCCCTCTGTTTTATGTGACGTTTGAAACTTTTGTACCCAGTAGATGAACCCTTAATAGGTCGTATTATTTATTCATTTAAGTGCTTTACCCTACCTTCCCTGGTTAATTCACTGGTTATTCATTTAGAGGAGATAATTGCATGGCAAAACGTGTACTATTTCTAATGAAGCTATACCCCATAATCACTTCTGTACTCATGGTTGAATTTGTTCTCTTGAGCAGGGGAGACTATTTACGATGCTGCAAGATCTGTTATCCGCTCTGTGGTTTTGTCATCCTTGCTGCCTGTGTTGTGGCCTGTGTTGGCTTGGTGTGGATGCAGGTTGCTCTCAAGGAGGATCTGGATGCCCTCAAGGAAAAATTTCGAACAAGTAAGTGGTTACTCCTTTTTTTTTTTTTTTTTCTTTTTTTGAGACAGGGTCTTGCTCTGTTGCCCAGGCTGGAGTACAGTGGTGCAATCTCGGCTCACTGCAGGTTCAAGTGATTCTTGTGGTCAGCCTTCTGAGTAACTGGGATTACAGGTGTATGCCACCACGCCCAGCTAATTGTTTTGTATTTTTAGTAGAGACAGAGTTTCACCATGTTGGCCAGGCTGGTCTCAAACTCCTGACCTCAGTTGGTCCACCCACCTCGGCCTCCCAAAGTGCTAGGATTACAGGCGTGAGCCACCATGCCCGGCAGTGGTCACTCTCTTCAGGGTGTCATCTTGGACTCCTTTCCAGGTTCTGGAACAAAGTCAACCATGATGAATGAAGAGTTTTGCTCATTCTAGTGAAGCAATTATACATTCCTCTCAGTATTTTTATACTCTTTTTGAGCTGTCTGCTTGAATGTTGTAATACTTGTTTTTAAACTCACAAATAAAAGGCAGTGCTTATGCACCAGCAGGAGAAGTAATATCTGAAATAATGGCATTGCAGTAAATGCTTAGCATGCAGAAGGCAAGAGACTCCTACCCCCAGGATAGGAGTCTAGAACTTCGTTTAACCTCTACTTATAGCTTGCATCTCCCCGAGTATAAAGTGACAATGACAACACTGAGCTATTCCTTCTACCTCACAGGGCCATTTGAGAAAGAATGTGGGAGCATCTGTCAAAGGATTGCCTCTTTAGAAAGACCAAATAAGAGCATAGGAATGGGCAATAATAAGAGTAGCTAACATCTGTGGAAGGCCTACTGTGTGCCAAGTCTCATATCATTTTCTTTACAAAATAATCCTGTGAGATGGCTATTATTTTTATTATCTTGTGCTCTTGGAAGGATTAAGTAATTTGTTCAGTGATTAAGTATGAAAGAGCTGAGCATCCTCTTGCCCCTTGCTGCCCAACTTCACATTTACAACACTACTATCTGCACCACTGTTCCCGGTGGCCTTGTAAGCCTACGCACATTTATTCAAGGGCCTACAAATCTCTTGGATATCAACTTGGTCAGTAATCTAAAAGAAGTTTAGTAGAAGAAACAGGAAGAACTGGTTTTCTGCACACTTACCAGTTTTCAAGCTTAGAGCAAGGACTGATAGATTTCTCTCCTTAGCTGTGCTTATACTAGTAACATGATCTGTTTCAAGAAAAAAAATTTAAATACCATTAATGAGTGTTATCATTTTAAAGTTTTAGGAAACTTGCACTAATTTACATATTCATGAAGGGCTTACAACAACCATACCTACTTTGAACACTATCCAACTGTCAGAAATGTTTATCTCATGAATGAGTTTTAAAGTTTAAGGAGGTTTTCAAGTCACAGAGTTTTGTATATTCTAAATTGTAAAGTTGTATTTTACACATCCAAATTACTTTTTCATTTCTTTTCTTTTTTTTTTTTTTTTGAGATAAGGTCTTGCCCTATCACCCAAGCTGGAGTGCAGTGGCATCTGGCTTATTGCAGCCTTGACCTCATGGACTCAAGCAGTCCTCCCGCGTCAGCACCCCACACCCCCAACCCCAGTAGCTGAAACTACAAACATGCGCCACCCTCTGCTAATTTTCGTATGTTTGTAAAAGACAGGGTTTTGCTATGTTGCCCAGACTGGTCTCAAACTCCTGGGCTCAAGTGATCTGCCTGCCTCAGCCTCCCGAAGTGCTGGAATTACAACTGTGAGCCACTGTGCTCGGCCCAAATTACTTTTTCCAAAAGGTACGTTGGCACAGTAGCTTTGACTGGATTTGACAGATTTTTTTTTTTTTTTTTTTTTAGCAACACTGAAATTTTTGGCTCTAGGTTTCAAGGGTTAATCTTCTAAGCAAAGGCACCAGTTTCAACTTAATCACAAATACCCTAACCTTAATAGCATGAGCACACCAGGAAACTGACCACATGGCTTTCTCAAGGTCATAAAGAAATCTGGCTCCAGAACTACAGTTCTTACTTTCCAGCTTAAGCCTAGAAGATTACAATATCCTCACTTTCCCATCTGAAGCCTAGAAGATTACCATATCCCAACTTCTGTTGGCTGCCTACAGTTACTCAAGTTTTGAACCCAGCCTAAGAACAGCTAAGTTTTAGTGTGTTAATGATATTTCTAGTGATGTTGCTTTGAAACAAACAAACAAAAGTTAAAATACTAACTTTGGTTTTCTTCTGAGTTTCTGATTCTGGGGATGGGGATTCGGTATGCCACAATTCTCTGCCAGAATCCTAACCTGGATTACCAATTTTTGGAGTATGGTATAAGAAACAATGAGATATGTACCCCATAGTTATTTTTCCTCCTTTATAGTTGTCCTTGCAATATTCCGCAGTGTCTCTAAGGCCAATTTTTTCTTTGTATGTAGGTAGTAAGCATAACTTGGAAACTAGGTTCTCAGAAACAGTGTTCAACCATAAATAACCACCGAAGTCATCTGTCTGTGCCATCATCTCTCTGTAGCTAGTTAATTGGGTCTCCTAACTACAGCCTTGTAGTGAGTTAGGCTTGTAGTTGAGCTATAGGCTTGTGCTGTAGCTTGTTTTGATCACATATAGCAATTATTTATTTATATATTTCAAAACATTGCTCAGTTCACGCATCCAGGGATTCCTTTTTCTGACTGCTCTGCACCTGTGTTTACGGGATACTTATGTAATTTATAGGGTTAGCTGAGCTTTTCAGGTAATTTCTTTGGGAATGCAAACAAAGTACTACATTTTAAAAATAGACCAGGTACATATAATAGACCTGGCAGTCAGTCAACAAATATTTATTGAATACTTGTTAATACCAATCCCTGGAAATATTATACTGTCTTCAGGAGATGTCAAGAATTATACCCTGGACTGCAGACCCTGCTTTCTACCACTGAGCCACATTCTCCTAGGACCTTGACAACATTTGTCAGCAAGCTGAATGAAGCACATTTGGAATTGTCAGTCCAGCTGCTTTGTTGGCTTTGATTTGCTACAATAGAAATGCCAGCACCTGCAGTGTCTTCCTGACATTGCAAAACAGGACTTCCTGAGGGAGGGTAGGGGATGGGGTGTAGTCAGTCCATAGGCTAAACCATTGTAGACTACTTGAGAGTTTTTTTGTGATAACCCGTATCTTGACTAAATGGAACCAATCTTGTTAGGTTTAAATAATCTTTCTTTGAATTATGCTTCTTTTTTTTTTTTTTTTTTTGGTTGGTTAGTTGGTTGGTTGGTTGTTTTTGAGGTGGAGTTTTGCTCTTGTCACCAAGACTGGAGTGCAATGGCACGATCTCGGCTCACTACAACTTCTGCCTCCCAGGTTCAAGTGATTCTCCTGCCACAGCCTCCCGAGTAGTTGGGATTACAGGCACATGCCACCACACACAGCTAATTTTTTTTTAGTAGAGACAGGGTTTCACCTTGTTGGCCAGGCTGGTCTCGAAACTCCTGACCTCAGGTAATTCACTCATCTCAGCCTCCCAAAGTGCTGGGATTACAGGCCTGAGCCACCACACCCTGCCTAAATATATTTTTTAAGGTTAATTTTTTTTTCTTGTTTTTCAAGAAGACAGTGGGATTCACGAATTTGGATAAGACCACCTGCTTGTCTGGCTTTAATACCTTTTTGAGAAATCCAGAACTTCTTGATTTTATTTCTATAAATTTTCCAAGACACTTGCAAGGAAAGGAAGAAGGATTACTAAAATACCTGAAATAGAAAGCAAAGCAGATAGGCTTTTTCTTTTTCTTTTTCTTTTTTTTTCAGTCAAAGAGAAACTTGATCCTTAAGCTAAAAGTACTGACTGGCCCTGAAACTCTTAGCTCAGTGCTCTTTTTTCCAAAACCAGATACTTCAAAAGACCTCCACAGTTAGGAAGATTCTATTCTCAACCATCCTTTTCTGTCACTCAACTATGGAACATTTGAATAAATGAAAAGAAATTTGAAAGAGTATAAATAAATGTGGAAAGTGTAAATAAACCAGGCACCTCTTTTCTGTCCATACAGACAAAGTAGTGACTTGGTCATTTAGCGCAGAACTTAAAAATGGTCTTGTGCTAACGAGGGCATTAGGAGATATAGGTATCTGTGACCTCTGAAGTATAGTAGAAAAAGTAGTGGTCCTAGGAGCAGCAGGTTTGACTTTTTGAATTCTGGCTTTGCAAAACTAGCTGTAAAACTTAGACAAGTCACTTATGGGCCTTCATTTTCTCATCTATAAAATATAGAGATGTATTTGTGCTACCAGAGCACTTTGGGCATTCCTCTGTCATAACATCAGTCACACTGTATAGTAATTCTGTGACCATGCCTGGCTCCCCACTAGACTGAGAGCTTCAGGGTCTTTTGTATATACTGGTACCCATGCAGGGCTGGGCACATGGTGGGGGCTTAATAGCAAGTTGTTGAATAATTAATACATAAAAGTTTATTGCAAACTGGAAAGACATTGTATAACTATAAAATATAGTTTATTTTATATTTAATCCTGTCAGCATTATGTTTACTATTTGGTATATGTTGACATTTTTCCATTTCCTCATCTTAAAGATTAGGGAATCAAAAGAACTAGGTACATTATTTTGAGCATTAACATACAAAATTTTAAATTATTTGCTTCCTATCTTGGAAAAACATGAATTAGTAGTCATAAGTTATTTGTTTGCTACACTTCCTCCCATGTATGTAATAAACGTACCTCTACTTGGCTTGTCTCTCCTAAAAAGCTCCAAACCAGATAATCATTGTGATCCCCTCTTGGCTCATACAATCCTCAGGATCCAGAATATTTTCAGGGCTGGTCAGCTTTATATGTTTATTAGTTAATAATTGTAACCCAGGTTATTTATGTGTTTGTCTATTTCCTCTTCCACTCCTGCCTCCTAGTTCGTGCATATAGACTGCAGGAAAGAGAGACTTCGCCCCTTGCCCCTTTGGGGTACCTGAGTATGGCAGATGTTTGTCGGATGAGTTCTTCTTTATAACCTAACTGAAAATGTATAGGAAAATCAGTGAAATGAATTTAGACTGGCTGGTAAAATGTTTTTGCTGTATGAGATAGATATATTCCTGTAAACCGTGTGGAAATCAAGTGCTATATTAAAAGCACCTGCTGGAAACTACTGGGCAAAAGGAAATCCGTATGTGGAAGAGACATCCACACCTCCATGTTTATTATAGCATTATTCACAATAGCCAATATATGGAATAACCTAGGTGTTCAACAGCAGATGGATGAAGAAAATGTAGTATATATACACAGTAGAATACTATTCAGCCATAAAAAAGAGTGAAATCTTGTCGTTCTCGGCAATATGGATGGAACTGAAGGACATTGTTAAGTGAAATGAGCTGGGAACGGAAAGTTAAACACTGCATGTTCTCACTCATATGTGGAAGATAAGAAAAGTTTATCTCACTGGGTGTGGTGACTCACGCCTGTAATCCCAGCAACTAAGGAGGCTGAGGCGGAAGGATCACTTGAGCCCAGGGGTTTGAGACCAGTCCAGGGAAGCATAGCAAGACACCATCTCTTAAAAAATTAAGGCATGGTGGTGCAAGCTTGTAGTCCCAGCTATTCAGGAGGCTGAGGGAGAAGGATCGCTTGAGCCCAGGAGTTGGAGGCTGCAGTGAGCTGCGATCATGCCACTGCCCTTCAGCCTGGGTAACAGAGAGAGACCTCATGTCTAAACAAAATAAAAATATATTTCCAATAATTTGATTCTATAGAAGTAAAAAAATACAACAGGATACTAGAGGCTGAGAAGAGTAGGGGAAGAAAGGATAGGGAGAGATTGGTTAAAGGATGAAAAATTACAGCTAGATAGAAGGAGAAAGTTCTAGTGTTATGTACCACTGTAGCATGACTAGAGTTAACACTAGATAGTTCCAAATAGCTATAAGGAGGATATCAAATATTCTCGACACAAAGAAATGATAAATGTTTGAGATGATGGATATGCTAATTACTCTGATCTGATCACTATACCTTATATGTATGGAAACATTGCTGTGTACCCTTTTAGCATGTACAATTACCAAATATCAGTTTTTTTAAATGTTAAAGCATATAGGAAGTCTGTCATTATAATGAAACCCTTTGGCAAACGTGTTTGGAAAATGAGGAAATATATCTCATTTCTTTTAATTATTCTGAATTTTCAGTAGTGAGCTTACTTAAAATAAGGATACCACCATCACTCCTCATTTTGTGGGGGATCTTAGTTGCTGTTCAATGTGTTTGGGTTTTTATTTGGTTGGTTGGTTGGTTGGTTGGTTGGTTGGTTGGTTTGTTTTTGAGATGGAATCTAGCTCCGGCCGCGTAGGCTGGAGTGCAGTGGCGAGATCTTGGCTCACCGCAAACTCCTCCCAGGTTCAAATGATTCTCCTTCCTCAGTCTCCCTGGTAGCTGGGATTACAAGTGTGCCACCACACCTGGCTAATTTTTGTATTTTTAGTAGAGAGGGGGTTTCGCTATGTTGACCAGGCTGGTCTCAAACTCCTTACCTCAGGTGATCCACCCACCTCAGCCTCCCAAAGTGCTAGGGTTACAGGCGTGAGCCACTGCACCCAGCCTGGGTTATGTGTTGAGGGTTTTTTTGTTTAACTTAATAGTATAACATTAACTCCATTTCATACCCTACAGTTATTTCACAGAGCAAGCATTTGAACCCTTCTGTATACCTGGCTCTGTGCTGGCTGCTGGAAATGCATACCCAAGTTAGATCTAGTCTTTGTCCTCAAGCCTCTCGCCATTTGGTAGAGGAGACAGATGAGTAAAGTTACAGCACCACATGTTAAGTGCTTGGTAGAATTTGGAGTGGAAAGAAGTTCAGTGGTCCGAGGGTCCTGGCTGTTGGCGCTGAATCTTAAAAGGAATTAACTAGGCCAAAGTGGTAGAAATCAAGAAGAGACAAACCAAGGGCATCTAGGCAGAAACCATAGCATGTGCAAGGGTCACGAGGCTTCAGAGGTTAGTGTCTCAGGAAGATCTGCTTGACCACAAGTAGGTTGAAGAGGTAGGTAAAGTGATGAGAAATGTAATTGGAAGTTAAGCAAAGGCCAGATATTTATTCAGGTGGTAAATATTGATTGAGTGCGTAAAATGTGTCAGGAGTGTTCTAAGTGTAGAAATGAACAAAATACTACATGAGCAGATGAACAAAATGTAGCTAACCGTGCAGAAATGAACAAAAGAGTCTTGGAGCTTATATTTTAGGAAGTTATTTTATATGGCTCTTTTATGTCAGTTTCTAGTTTTAAGGCAGCATATAATAACTAAGGCAGTCTGTGGCTTTAAAAAAAAAAAGGGATGTAGATTTTATTCTGGAGGACCAGCCACTATTAATATTTTATTCTCTATGAAAAGGGAAAATGCTCTTTAAAGAAAGAATAGAAAGCATTGTTTCAGGCCTCTACCTTCAGGCTGGCAAATCCCTAAACCATTCAGGAGCTATTGTTTCCCCCAAAAAAAGGCCAAATATCACACTACTTCACCTAGCATATTCTTTTATCTTCTATTTCATTTTGAGTTTTGGGGTGATTTAAGACTTAAGAAAATACTGTTTACTATTTATGAAAAAGATTAAAAATCTTAGTCCTCATCACAGCTTTCAAAAGGTGGCAAGACCTCCCTCTTGCAGTTTACTAAGGTGGAAAAAATAGATTTAAGCATTTAGAAATATAACTTACAATCTCACCTTGGGCATTAATAGAATAAGATTTATAAATCTTAATTGACTAATCTAAAAGCTCCTTAATTGAGCTGGTCAGTAGTACTTAGCATTTATCATCTATTATATGCCTGGCCAGCTGTGTTAAGTGCTTTGCAGCCATTCTCTCACTTAATATTAACAATCCTGTGAAGTATATTTTATCACTGTATTACAGATGAGGAAACTGAGCTCTAAGAATTTGAGTAATTTGCTCAAGATCATAGTAAGTCACGGAGTTGAGATTCAAAGGCAACTCTTTCTGCTCACATTCTGTTATGAGTTTTAGTTGGCTAACTTTAAAAGTTGCATTGCCAGTAGTGAAATAGCCCCAGTTAAAATGAGAGCTTTAGTGTAAAGATATATATTCACATAAACCAAAGAACAATGTCAGAATTAACTTTTATTAATCCATCTTCTTTCCTAGTGCTTGATGATTTTTTTCATCTTAGGACCATGAGGGTACTTTATGCTAATTATGATTGTTCTTATTTTGTCTTTTTAGTGGAATCTAATCAGAAAAGCTCATTCCAAGAAATCCCCAAACTTAATGAAGAACTACTCAGCAAGCAGAAACAGCTTGAGAAGATTGAATCTGGAGAGATGGGTTTGAACAAAGTCTGGATAAACATCACAGAAATGAATAAGCAGGTAGGAAAAGTTTGATTTTTTGCTGTGTAAGCTATGAATATTTGTTTGGTTGTTTAGTATGAATAAGGTATAGAGAATTGTAGGTATAGGGAATTCATTTCAGATTGTTTTACTTTTTGAAATGGGGTTTTGCATACTGTAATCCCAGCATGTTAAAGTCAGGTAAAATAGTTATGAATTTACCAAATATTTAAAATGTTAATCCTTTCTGCAAAAGAAAATAATTCTACTAAATATAGCAGTTGAGAGAAAGTTGGAAGTTTCTTGAGTCACCCTTTCCTACAGAGTAGAGTACGTGTCAAATAAAACAGGAGTGTCATCTAACCCCCAAGAAAAGTGGATAACCCATTTTTATTAGCTAATGAGAGCTTATTTCATTTGAGTTTACAAAATCTGGAAATGATCAGCAGTAGTCATTCTAAGAATAGCTTAGGAGTGGGTGATGGAGTTGGTTAAATACCTTGGCCAGTCAAATAAGCCTAGATAGAGCATAAACTTTTCCAGTCCCTAAATTGACCAGAGTTGAATAGACATTGATTCCAGAAGTGGGACTCTGCCGGAGAAAAGGGGCTTATTCTAAGGAGGTTGATCAAGCATCTTGTATGGATTAGGATACTGTATTTGTCACAGGGTAACTATAGTCCCATCCCTAGTTTTTCCAGTTTAGTTAGGAAATGTATATATGTAGAAAAGAAAAGTCAAGTACCAGATGAATGACACACATGCAAAGTGCTTAAAACTAGATATCATTTTTCTTGGGGCTAGGAAGTTATTGTCTTCTTCAGAGTAGAATCACAAAGTTCAGAATGAGCCAGTAGTGACAAGGAGCGCTGTGCTAGAAGAAAGCGCTTGCAAATATGTCTGAAGCCACACCTTTCAGCAATGGTCCAGGAGTGGGGCAGTTCAGCACTTAAGACCAGTGATAAATAGTGTGGGGCAGTGGCTTCCAAACTTTTGCCTGGAACCTGCAGTAAAAAATGTTTTATATCATTACCCAGTAAACGCATACATACCTATTTGTAACTGGCATAAACGTTTCTGAAACAGTAGCTCACCCTTAATATGTATGGTGCCTTATGCTACTTTCCATTCAGTTCTATTTAATCTTTCAAAATTATTCATGAAATAATTCATGAGTTACAGCCCCTGGTATTTACTATCTGTCCTTTACTCTTGGACTCTAAGTAATTAGAGAAAAGCAGGTATTCACCCCTTTTTTGCAAAAAGGGTAGGAGAAATTGGCCTTGCCTACATTCATACAGCAAATTACATCAGGTAAAAGTAGACCACATTGAAGCACTGAAAGATAGTCAGCATCTCTCCTGGGGCAGACTGGGGATTCCATGTAAGCAGCCAGTCATACAGTTTGCCGTTCTGAGAGGAGGATGATACTGTTCAGCATGAAAAGGTGAAGTCAGCTGTCTATTTTTCATCTCAGTCTTATAAACTGACATTATAGGAAGAGTCAAAGGGGATATTGGTACATGGTGAGAGAACACAGATAGATTTTCAAATTTTTGGTACATATGTTGATTTCTGAGTTCTCTTTAACCAGGAAGCTAGACACAAAAGAATCATTTTTTTCTTAGCCTGCCATTATTTTTAATGCAAGAAGCACCTGAGAATGCAGATACAGTAGATCTCAATGTCATTGATAGGTTTTTGGAAACTGTGAACTTAAGTAAATGGCACATAATGAAACTAGTTTTATCATAGGCTAATTAATATAAACAGGACTTAAGGCCAGGTGTGGTGGCTCACACCTGTAATCCCAACACTTTGGGAGGCCAAGGTGGGAGAATCACTTGATCCCAGGAGTTCCAGATCAGCCTGGGCAACAAAGCAAGACCCTGTCTCTACAAAAAATAATTAGCCAGGCATGGTGGCGTACACCTTTAGTCCCAACGACTGAGGAGTCTGAAGCAGGAGAATTGCTTGAGCCTTGGAGTTTGAAGCTGCAGTGAGCTATGATCGTGTCACTGCACTCTAGCCTGGGCAACACAGCAAGACCCTGTCTCAAAAAAAAAAAAAAGTTAAATTCCTAGGGCACATTTCTGGTCACACAAAAAAAATCACTAAACTTCTAGATAAAGACCAAAACACTTCTAATATTCAGCATTGAAATAAATGTGAGCAATACATACATTTACAAAAGATTAATAAAAGCAAGTAAAATAATTATTTACCCATTTATTTCAGTGCAGGGTCAGGTCCTGAGTGGCCAGAGCCTATCTTGGCAGCTTAGGGTGCAAAGCAGGAACCAACCCTGTACAGGACACCATCCCCATCACAGGGCTTACTCATACACATGCTCACACTCAGACTGGGTCTGTTTATACATGCCAACTAACCTAACATGCACAGCTTTGTGATGTGGGAGTACCCAGAAAAAACCCACGCCGACGTGAGGAGAACATGCAAACAGACAGTGGCCCCCGCCAGGAGTCAGACTGTTTTTTTTCATCAACGTTATAACCAAATGACATTGAACAAAATATTATTCAAGGATCTGCTATAAATAGGAAAGTTTGCTTCTGTCCTAGGGCTTCATCTATGAAGCTGGAAGAGATTGCCCTGAAACCCTTTCCATTTCAGCATCAATATGCCTTCAAAGATGCTGGGACTGACTTACAAAGCCAGCCTGATAACAGAGGACTTCTCCGTGAGCGCAGGCCCAGAAGCATTGGTGATGGGAAAGCAGAGACTTGCACTGTTTCCAAAGGGAGCTCAGTACTCTCTGTCTGAGTGGTTTTCTAAAATTAATGTTACATATCTCTGATGGTCTGTTGAAGTCAGAGGCATCTGTCCTAAACCAAAGTAGACAGAAAAATAAAAGAATATTTAACTATGTTTCTATATCTAAACATAACTGTCACTTAAGATGCTTTTAGTGGCAGTGGTTTTAGAAGCAATTCAAACTGGCTCAAACAAGAAGTTTATTATATCACTTAACAGGAACTGTTCTTATCACAATGTAAGTTGAAGTTAATATAATCTGAAAAAAAAGCCATTAGTTTGAAAAAAAGTTAAAATCAAATCTTCCCTTGAAAAAGCTTTAAATTAGTGGTTGAAATCTAATTTACTTTGCTGTTTTATTCATGAAACCTCTGGTTTTATACTCATTCCCTCTTGACTGTTACAGGGAGTCTCCTCCTACTTCCTTGAGGACATTATTCAACAAACATTTACCTAGCTGCTTTTATGGAGCTAGGTTTGGATACTGTCTCAATCCATTTGGGCTACTATAACAAAATATCTTAGACTATGTAACTTAAAAACAACAGGGGCTGGGAAGTCCAAGATAAGGCACAAGCAGATTTGGTGTCTGATGAAGGCTCATTATTTCATACTTGGCATTTTCTTGCTGTGTTCTCACATGGCAGAACAGAATGGGCAAACAAACTCCCTCTGACTTTTTTTTTTTTGGAGACAGGATCTCACTCTGTCACCCAGACTGGGATGCAGTGACGCAAGCACAGCTCAGTGCAGCCTCGACCTCCTGGGCTCAAGTGATCCTCCCACCTAAGTCTCCGGAGTAGCCGGGACTATAGGCACGCACCACCATGCCTGGCTAATTTTTTCTTTCTTTTTTTTTTTTGTAGAGACAGGGTCTCACTATTTCCCAGGCTAGTTGCGAACTCCTGCGATCAAATAATCCTCCCACCTTAGCTTCCCAAAGTGCTGGGATTACACATGTGAACCACTGCCCTCAGTTCCCTCAAGGATCTTATAATCAGATGGAGGAAACAGAAAAGTAAACAATTGTAAAGCAGCCTGATAAGCAAAAAGAAATAGGTCCAAATGAGTATTGTGAGGGCATTTTTAAGTATATATCTCACCTAGACTGGGGCCAGGTGAGATTTCCTAGAGATTTGAACTGAGTCCTGAAGGGCAAATAGGAGTTGGCCAGCTGAATTCTACAGAAAGAGAGAAGAATGTTTTACGTAGAACATTAGTGCAGTTGATCCTCATAATTTATGAATTCTATACTTGCTAAATTTATATGTAATCTCAAAATCTATACTTGTGGCACTTTTGCAGTCATTCACCAACACACACATAGCCGCAAGGAATTTGAGTCACCCAGCATGCATATTTACAGCTGAGTTTGAACAAGGTGACATACTGCCTTCTTGGTTCAGCTCTCATACTGTAAACAGTGTCTTTTTCACAGTATACTTAATGCCATATTTTTTATATTTTTGTGATGTTTTTGGTGATTTCCGTGTTCAAAAATGTTCCCCAGGTTTAGTGCTAAAGTGTTATCTATTGTTCTGAAGTGCAAGGAGACTGTGATGTGCCCTATGGAAAAAATACCTGTGTTAGATAGGCTTCTTTCAGGCATGAGTTATGGTTGTGCAGGCTGTGGGTTCAGTGCTAATGAGTCAACAATATGCATTAAATAAGATATCTTTAAACAGAAATACACATACAACAAGGTTGTGTATTGTATTGATCAGTTAAAAAAAAGTGTGAGCAGGCCGGGCACGGTGGCTCATGCCTGTAATCCCAGCACTTTGGGAGGCCAAGGTGGGAGGATCACGAGGTCAGGAGTTTGAGACCAGCCTGGCCAACATGGTGAAACCCCATCTCTACTAAAAATACAAAAAGTAGCCGGGCATGGTGGCAAGCGCCTGTAATCCCAGCTACTCAAGAGGCTAAAGCAGGAGAATCGCTTGAACCCAGGAGCTGGAGGTTGCAGCGAGCCGAGATCATGCCATTGCACTCCAGCCGGGGTGACAAGAGCAAGACTCTGTCTCAGAAAAAAAAAAAAAAAAGTATGAGCAGAGGGCTCACAGAAACGTAACCTGTGTTTCCCCAAGGAGCAGTGGTTCGGTATTCACTAATTGAATGTTTGTTGCAAGTTTTCTAGGAATAACTACTACTAATAATGAGAATTGACTATATGTGCAAAAGTATAGATGAATGAAAACATGGTGTGTTCAGGGAATTTTAGTCACTCATTATAGCTGCAGTATAGTTTGGTTAAAAAGGCCAGAGATAAGTAAGTCAGCAAGAGCCACATCAAGAAGGACCTTGAGTGCCGTTCTCCTATAGCACTCTGTTTAGCTCTCTCTTAGCACTCAGTCCAAATACCTTATGTGATGCTTATTTGCATATACTTCTAATTGCACTAGAAAGGCATACACTATTCTCTGAGCCTTAAGCATGATGATGAAGAAAATGATGGCAGCGACGATGATGACGATGATGGTATTGACAGTAACTGCCATTCATTAAATGCTTTCTTTGTGCCAGCCATTATTAGGTGCACTGCACATGTGATCTCCTTTCTTGGCTTCTACAGTCCTATGAAGTAGGAGATGTTCTCTCCATTTTACAGATAAGAACACTGAGGTTCAAAGAAGTTAAGTAGCTTGCCCACAGTCACTCAGCTGTGTAGCAATACTAAAAGTAAAATATTCAATTCCTGGAAGTCTCTTTTCTTTCCAGCTTCCCATGCTGCGTTACATGTTTGTAGCCCCTGTAGGATTCAGTAGGTGTTCAGTAGATAACGTTGAAAAGATATGATGCTGAGTGCCTACTAGGGCTAATAATCACTCATCATTGATGATTATCTGTTTTAATAACTTTTTCTTTACTATTTAAAGGACATTTAACTTCAACCCCAAAGCAGAAAAGCAGCATTTCCAACTTTATAGTATAAAATGATGTGTTAAGCAAATGGTCTACAGTAGCTATTTTTAATTTTTCTAATGAAAAGTCATGTAATATGCATGACTCATATTTTGGCTGGAATATGGATTTTTCTTAATGGATTCTATTTAATTCAACTTTTAGACTCTTTGAATTCCAAAGTGTGACTTTTAGGTGTAAGTTCTCTAATGCCTGAGTCTGATCTGACATTCTAGAATGCATCTATTAGAGGCCAGAGCAATTCCAGAGAAAGTAATGGGAGGGTACCTTGTCTCCATTTCAGTTACATATATAAGCTTTGCTATAGTTTTCCACAGATTTTGACATTATTTTACTGAAGAGAGGAATGCTAGAAGATGGACTCCAGCTTTGTAATTTATGGGTAAATAGCCAAGTCCTAGGGAACAATGTGTGATCCAGGTTTTATAAGTGAGTAAGAAGACCTAAGTGATGTTTGTTACCTGGAAAGTTAATGGTCACCTCTCCAAAGCATGCTTTTGCTGTGAGGCAGCTGATACACCAGGCATAGAGTGTTTGTGGCATGGAGAAAAGTGCAGCAGCATCTCACTGATCCTACTGGCGTTGGCTTTCAGCTGCTCCTTGACTTTGGGTGAAATGGCAGCTGCCAACCAGTTACCTGACTTTTTGTGAGACCACTATCATTCCCAAGATACTTCTGATTAGCCATGCACTCTGCCATAGCCTCAGGAGGTTGGAACTTTCAGTACCTGGAAGAAGAGTTTTTACCCAAGAACAGCTTGTCTCTTTAGGATCTGGCCAGTTGTCAGTGGAGGAAGGAGTTTGTCCCCTCAGATGGCTGAAAGGTAACCACATCATTGATAGGGGTTTAGGAGTAACTATAGTCTTGCCCTTCAAACTGATCTTGAGCCAACTGTGTACATACTTTGGAGCACTAAGGAAAACATATCTGGGGCAGGACCCCTTCCTAGCATTTTATGATTGGGCATGTTACAGTGGTCTCAGAAAGCCCAGTGAGGGCATAAAAGAAAGGGTCAGCCAAGAAAACCCATCAAACCCTTTCCAAAGTTATGTGCTATCTTTTTCCTATGTGTATATTTCTTTCTCATCTTTTGTCTTTTAAAAATGTAAGTAATTTGTGAGTGGATTCTTATATAAGATTTAAACTATAAAACACGTATAGAAATCCTATGAAAATTTTCCTTCAATTCCCATCTCTGTGCTCCCATCTCACATGCACATGCGTGCACACACACACACACACTCTCTCTCTCTTTCTCTCTCTCTCTCTCTTTCTCTCTCTCTCTCTCTTTTATACTCCCATAGGTAATGGGTCAGTAATGTGGGCTGCATCCTTCTAGTTCTCTTTCTGTTTACAAAATCATAATAGTTTTTAATATGAATTAGCCTATGGGTTAACATGTGTGTGTATTTGTAAATAAATAAGGTCATTCAATATGTGTTCTACAACTTGCTTTTCCACTGAATATATCCACATTCTTAGTGATATACATTTAAATTGTTTCTACTATTTTGCTGTTACAAATAAGGAAAAATTGTTTTTTAAAATGTATCATGCATATGAGCTACTAATTTGTAAGATTTCTAGAAATGAAATTACTAAAATAAAGAATATAAACATTTCAAATTTTGATGGATATTCCTTCTTACAAGGCTTCTCTAATTTATACTCCCATAAACAGTGCATGAAAATGCCTGTTTCTATATGTCCTTTTCAAACCTGGATATCATTCATATCTTTTTAAAGGCATGGGTGAAAACCTCCTTAGTGTAATTGCTTATCTCAGGAAGTTTATGGTTTGCTGAGAGTGTCTCTTTGAGCTGAGATTTCTCACCCATCTTGTTTTTAAATTAACAGATTTACAATGTTGATGATTAGTCTGGTTATTCTGGAGTCCTTATGGAGAATTGCATGTTTGAGTGTTTCACTATTAAAGAACTGTCACTTATTTGATATTTCATCTGTACCAGGTACTATGCTAAGAGCTTTGATTATGTATCTTTTAATTCTCCTAGCCTGTATTGGTCATCTGTTCCTTGGTTACAAATTACCCCAACACTTAGTGGCCTAAAGCAACAGTCATTTATTATCTTATAGTTTCTATATGTCAGGAATTTGGGAGCAGCTTAGCAGACTGGTTCTGGCCAAGATCTCTAAGGCTGCAATTAAGATGTCAGCCAGGTCTTTATAATCTGAAGGTCTGACTGGGGCTGGAGGTTCCTCACTCATATGGCTTTTGGTAGGAGGCCTCAGTTCCTCCCAACATGGACTTCTCCATTCTAGGGCTACTCGAGTGTCCTCACAGCATGGCAGCTACCTTTCCCCAGAGTGACTAATCCAAGGGAGAGCAAAGAAGAAGACATAGGACCTTTTGTGACCTAATTTCTGAAGTTGCCAGTCATTACTTCCACTTTATTTTGTTCTCTAGAAGCAAGTTACTTAAGTCAGGCTACACTCTAGGGAAAGGGAATTAGGTTTTTCACCTGTTGAAGGGAAGAAGACTATCAAAGAATTTGTAGACATGTTTTGAAACCATCACACATCCCTATAAGATAGTTGTTAAACAGTTGTTGTTGTTATTATTGTTATACCCATTTACTGATGAAAAGAATAAGTTCACTACCTATCTAGCCTTACTTCCTACCCGCTGGCCTCTGTCTTCTACTCTGCATAGACTAGCCTTCTCATTGTCCATCCCAGACACAGAGTGTTCATTCTCAGCCATTCATTCAACAAATTCCAGTCTTTGTGTCACACATATTGTGAAAAAACAGACGCCCTTGATCACATGGAGCTTATAGTCTTATGGAAGAGAGAAACCTCAATCAAATAACCACATAAACAAATCATTGTCACTTTGAGAAGTGTTGTGAAAAGAAAGTACTCCTGAGCCTATTCATACTGTGTTCCCTATCCCCTGATGCCACCCTCACCCTTCTAACCTGGAAAGAATGTCTGCTTTGTTTTTGTGTATAAAATTCTAACTTCTCTGTCAGAGTCTAATTTGAGTCCTACTTCGGGGAAGCCTGTTTCTTTCAGCTTGCATTGATGTCCTTTTCTCAGAACTTTATTCAGTATCATGTTTAAAGCTTGTTTCTTTAATGTACTCTTGCCCTATCTCTCAGTTATATTGAAAGCTCCTTGAGGTGACAGCCCTAAGTTTCTCTTAATTCTTCTACCTTCCTCACTGTTTCCACCCAGTCCCAGCAAATCATATCGTCTCTACTTCTGCTACTACCTCTACTACCACTCAAGTCTAAACCACCATTATCTCTTGCCAAGACTACACAGATTGCCTTCTTACTGGTCTCTCCATTTCTACTGAGAGCCATAGTAGTCTTCCTACAAGGTGTCTCCATTCATGTAATTACCCCGCTTACACACCCCTTCCTATCACACCTCAAATAAAACCCATGTGCTTGTTCTGGTTTACAGAGTCCTGCCTGTTCTGGCCCTTTACTGCACAACTGGCCTCGCCGCCTACTTCTCTGTCTCTCTGTCTCTCTCACATATACACACACATTATGAGATCCTGCCACCTAAACTTCTATTCTCTGAATATGCCAAGCTCTTTCCTCTACTGGGGCTTTTGGTCTAGCAGTTCCCTCTTCCCTGAAATATGCTTCATCTAATCTTCATATGATTAATTCCTTATTATTATTTAGATCTTAGTTTAGATTTTATCTCCTTACAGAGGCCTCCTCAGATCGACCAATCTAAAAGTTGCTACCCAGTCACTCTTATCAAGTTACCTTATTTTAATTTTTTTCTAGTGCTTCCCACTATCTGATATTTTTCTGTATAAAAGTATCTGTCTCCTTGCACTAAAATGTAAACACCACAGGATCCCTGACATCTGTGTTGTTCACCCCTGGTGTGTAATAGGGTCCAATAGTATTTGTTATATTAGTGAATGGCTGAAAATTTGTCTTAAGCCTCTGAACTTTTCCCTCCTAAAAGAAAAGAGGGAAAAGAGAACCTGAGTTCCCAAGTTCCCAGGCTCCTTACTGGACTCCCTGTCTCAGACCAAGCTACTACTACTTACTCAGGGAGCTTTGTTTAAATTAAATTATTTGCATAGCCGGACATGGTGGCTCAGGCCTGTAATCCCAGCACTTTGGGAGACCAAGGCAGGCGGATCACTTGAGGCCACGAGTTCGAGGCCAGCCTGGCCAACATGGCGAAGCCCCCATCTCTACTAAAAATACAAAAAATTGCCAGGCGTAGTGGCATGCACCTGTAATCCCGGGCTACTCAGGAGGCTGAGGCACGAGAATCACTTGAACCCAGGAGGCAGAGGCTGCAGTGAGCCGAGATCACTCCACTGCACTCCAGCCTGGGGCAACAGAACAAGACTGTCTCAAAAAAAAGAAAAGAAAAGAAAACGTTCTTAGCATAGTACTTATTCCAATCTGGATTCTTTTCTTTGTTTTTTCTGTCACCTTTTACTAGGATGTACGCTCCATGAGAGCAGAGCTTCATGGTCTTGTTTGCCTCTCTGCTGTCTCCACAATGACTGCAGCAGTGTCTGGCACAGAGATGCCAAACATTTGCTAAAGGAATGAGTAGGGAGTCAGGTTCTGTTTTGTTTTACATCCCCCAGTGCCTACCACTGTGCTTGATCCGTAACAAGTACCCAGAAACTGGTGGGTACCCTATGAGGCCACTCTGAATATAATTGCTATTGGTAGATCTGTGTTCTTATCCTAGAATTTGGAATGGGAAAGCAGTTTAGAACTAAGAATCTTTCAAGAGTGTTTTGAGCCAAACTGCAAAGCTTTTAGAATATTGTCTCTGCAGCCTGAAACTATTACACAGGTTCCCCCAGTTCCCGTTCAAGAGCGAAGTCTAGATATTTAGAATTCTATGCCTAAATGGCAGAAGGGAGGTCCCATTTTATTTTGATTCAATTCCTATTTTAATACATTGCATCAGTCAGTGAGTCAATGGGCATTTATTGAGCCCCTTCAGGATACAAAGTAGTGCTCTGGTTGAGCTATTGAGTTTGAAATATTAGTCACATTATTAAACCAAAACCAAATCCCCAACTAGTTGAAAGTGCTGTTCAGATTGTCAGAGTGCAGTTCCTGTAGACTGTATTTTGTGAGATGGGCTTTTACTTTATATGTTCCCACCTGGGCAGGAACAAAAGTTTGGTAAATGACTGAGGTGTTACATTTTACCAAAATGAAATTTTGAAGTGATCCTTCATCATTAGCTTTCTTCCTGTCCAATTGTTGAAGGAGTGTGTGACAATTACAGCATCTTTTGGGTAATTTAAGATTTTGGAATCTTGTGCTGCCAGGACAGGGTAAAGAATAACATTTGCCTTTACTCTTTGGCACTAGTGTTCAAATTGGGCAGGGAAAGAAGGGGTATTATTGTTGCCTCCCAGATCCCAGCTCTATCCAAAGTACTATCTCCTTTACTCCTGTGAGCTGACAGGGTTGCAGAAACACATAAAATCCTAGACTGTCTTGACATCACCAACCATAGAGTTTGTGAAGGTAACATGTACTTTACAAATTCTCATTTGTTTTCACTGTTTGTTACTCTTTTTTGTTCAGATTTCTCTGTTGACTTCTGCAGTGAACCACCTCAAAGCCAATGTTAAGTCAGCTGCAGACTTGATTAGCCTGCCTGCCACTGTAGAGGGACTTCAGAAGGTAGGTGCCATGTGTGGGTACTATTTGCCATAATTCTAGCTTCTTACAAGTTTTCATTTTGAAAGCCTAGCATTTGAAATCAGCTGCTCCAAGAGAGCAGTAATGGAGTGTATCATTATGTCCTAAAGAATTCAGAACAATTTTGTTTTGGTCTGGTTAGGCCTTTAATTTGCAACGGGTTACATTAGCTGTGGTTTATATGGGTTCATACCTTTTTATTTGGCTCTCTGAGTCCCAGAATTGCTCTGCTGGCTCTCTTATGTTAGCATATGTGGGTTTGCTTTTCAACTTGCTTTTTCAGTTCACCATTCACAGTGTCTTCATGAAAGCAGACCAATTGTACATGATAGTTGCCCTAAATCTCTATTATTTTCCATGATTAAGAAACTTTAAAAAAGAAAAAAAAGAAAGATGACCCGAGGAAATGCAAAAATTAAAACTTCAGGAAACAAGCGTTGGCAAGGATATTTGGAACAAAGGAAATTTTCAAACACTCCTGCTCCTGCTAGGAGTATAAATTGGTAAAAATCACTTTGGAGGCTGGGTATGGTAGCTCATGACTATAATCCCAACACTTTGGGAGGCTGAGCCAGGAGGATCACTTGAACTTGGGAATTAGAGACCAGCCTGGGCATCATAGGGAGACCTCGTCTTTACAAAAAATTTTAAAGTTAGCTGGGCATGGTGGCACACACCTGTTGTCCCAGCTACACAGGAGGCTGAGGTAGGAAGATCACTTGAGCCTGGGAGTTTGAGGCTACAGTGAGCTGTGACCAACAAGATGAATAGTACTCAGGGATCTTTAGAGCTGGATGGGAAGAGTGGATAGGGGTAGGAAGGGAGAAGAAGGTGACTAATTCAAACACAAAGAACATCATCCCCTGACACAGGAAGTGGAAGAAGGGATTCCCCAAACAATGGATATCAAATCTAGGATCTTTGAATTCTAAAAATACGTGCTAAGTTTGATCAGATTATGTGCCGGGGTCTATGAGCATATGAATTCTTTCCACAAAGGAACAAGAAATTTCTAAGCCATAAGCAAAAACAAAATTTACTATTTTATAGCCACACCATCTGTGTGTGCTCAATCTCCATAATTTGCTACTTGGCTAATGTGACCATCCACTTACAACTTTGGGGAAAAAACAAAAGGTAGGGACAACGTTGATGAGGCCAGATTCTTGCCATTGTTCCTAGGGCCAAGTCAGGAAATGGTAGGCTTCTGTAGCCATTAGTACAGAAGCAACTCTCAGTCTTGCATTAGAAAAGGAAACTGGTTTATTCTTGAATTTATTCATTCAATAAACATTTGTGGAACTTCCTCCAGTATGTACCAAGCACTTTGCAGTTGATGGGAATACTGGTTTCAGAGTTTTGCTCCAGAGTTGACATGGCTCTGTCAGCTGCTTCCTTCAGGGAAAAAAAAAAGAAAAAAGTCCTTAAACAAGAGCTTACTATCTTCTGGCATCCTAATGGGCTCATACATCCAGCCAGTGAGGATTGGATTCACAAACAGTAGGTGTCTTTGAATGCCTGTAGCTTTTGTAACAGGCATTCAGAGCTTACATAGATAGCAAACCAACTTAGAGACTTTTACGCAGTGTGTTGTCTCCATGCAAATCTGTGTGTTTATAATGCCAGGCGCTGTGTTTCTTTCAAGTGGCTCAGTTTTGAAGTGGCAGGTCATCCCAAATGCCTAACTTTATTGTATCTCATGTAATGTTTTTTAACATCATCTCCTGTTCTCTTGGATTCTTGGATATCAGTGTCATAAAAATGACCTTGGTTAAAAATACTAATGTGGCACTATAAAACTGTCAGCATGTCTTGAAAAGGCCAAAACTCACTGAATAGTAACACCTTTTTAGATGTTTCCTTAGGACAGGCCTTTTTTAAAACATGGCTTCTGAATTATATCTCCAAGTTCCCTGTCCACTTCAGCTCCTTAGGGCTAATGAAAGCAAAGTAAGCCACTACTCATATCTCTATTCAATGGTTGCTGACAGGATTGTACAGTAAAGGAAGAACAAACACTGCCAAATGAATTTTTCTTTCATCTCTGCAATGTTGAGTTTCCCAAAGCCAGAAATGGTTCCCTCCCACTTTTGCTTGAAATGTCCTTTGCTCCTAACAAGTGACAGTCTACTGTGTTAGCTTGGCCATCTGCCTGCCCACAGCAGGGATTGACAGAGGCAGTTTGTGAGAGAACCTTATCCCTGGGTTCCAGATTTATAAACTAATATTTTTTCTTTAGGGAAGATTTGGTTTTCCTCTAGGAAAAATCATTTAAATTAAGAAAATTGATTGATTGATTGATATATAGAGAGAGATAGTCCTATGAATTAACTCAGTATACACTACATGGAATCATAGTTTGAAGATATTTGAAAGAATTAGAAACACTGATTTTCATTAGGGCAGTGTTTCATTAGGGCAATGTAAATTAAATTCACAGTATACACTTCCATTAGAAGTTGAAAAGAATGACTGTACCAATATTGATGAGGATATGGAGTAACAAGAATTCTCATTCCCTGCTGGTGGGAATGTAAAATGGCATAACCATTTTAGAACACAGTTGGGCAGTTTTTTAACAAGTGAAGCATGGATCTGCCATATGATCAGCCATTCACCTGCTAGGTATTATGGCGTTTACAACGCACATGATAAAGGGGAATGACCGTAAGTCCACACATAAAGACCTGAACATGAATGTTTATAGCAGCTTCATTTGTAATAGTCAAATATTGAATACGGACTGAATGTCCATGAGCAGGGGGAGAGATAAACTGTGACAGAGCCACACAATGGAGTGCTGCTCATCAGCCTGCCAAGCAGGCTCAACATGGATGAATCTCAGTTCTGCTGAGTGGAAGAAGTCACACTTTAAAAAGCACGACTTACTCACTGGTTCTACTTATATAAAATCTAGAAAATGAAGACTGATTTATTGTGACAGAAAGTGGATCTGTGGTTGCCTGGGAACGAGTGGCGAGGGAGTGATTACAGAGGGTCAGGAGGAAACTTTTAGAGGTGATGAGTGTTTATTATCTTGATTGTGGTACTGGTTTCACAATTGTAAATGTGTCAAAACATTCAAATTATACCTTTTGGATATGTACAGTGTATTGCATGTCAGTTGTCTCTTAAAGCTTTTTTATACCTTCCTATGTGTTTCCCTTCAGAGCGTAGCTTCCATTGGCAATACTTTAAACAGTGTCCATCTTGCTGTGGAAGCACTACAGAAAACTGTGGATGAACAGAAGAAAACGATGGAATTACTGCAGAGTGATATGGTAAGGAGACCCAGCAAGTCAGCATGCTCCTACTCTCACCCTTTTTTGTGTAAGAGTCATGATGCCAACTTTCCACTAATCTGAAAAGGCCCTGCTAGGATTCTGTTCAAAAGATCTAATACACAGTATACATTGATTATTTTATAATTTGTTAATAAAGCAATTGTGGTAGATAGAATTAAAAGCCAAATCTTTTGCAAACATATTACTGAAGAAAGTAAGGTAATAAGACACAGTTCCTGAGGATGGAATGGGTAGGAGAGAAAATGGAAAGTGGAAAAGTGTCTCATTGTTTATTACTACATAACAGAGCACCCCCAGAAGTTTGTGACTTAAAACAAGTAGTTATTTCTCACTATTCTGTGCATCGGGAATTTGAGCAAGGCTCTTAGACTCCCAAATGCTGAAACGTGTGCTCCTGGATGACAGGCAGGCTGTCTAGCATGTTCCAGCTCCAGCCAGGCTGTCAGTTAAATGCAGCCTACAACACATGGAACAGCACCACCCCCATCCCTCAACCCCCAGCTGAGCCCAGTCAACCCACAGAATCATGAGAAATACTTAAGTGTTGTTGTTTTAAGCCACAAAGCTTTGGGATAATTTGTTAGGCAGCAACAGGTAACTGACAGAAGCAAACCTCACTCCAGTGCCCAGGAATTCTTTTCACATCTCTGGATCACTTAGTGCTGCTGCAGATGTAAGCTGTCCGCAGTCATTCAGAGGCCTCAATCAGTCACTTAACGGGTGACAGCCCCAGGAAGAATTTATGAAGGGTAAAAAAGGATGGTGCAGCCCTTGCCATCTTGCTGGGGAGATGAGTTATGTGTAACTCATCTGAAATCAGGACTATTCAAGGCGCCCAAAAGTTCCCTAGTCTCTCTGCCAATTTCTGGATCTGCCCCCCACCCCCACCTGCTCTTTGCAAGCTTCAGATTCCAAGTTTAAATTGAGAAGTCTGTACCAAGGAGACCTGGGCTGTATTAGCTCTAGAAGGGAGTTTTTTCCATTTTCTTCAGGACTGGCACACCTCACTGTGTTACTTAGCGGGGCTAACCCAGAGGAAAAACATTGATCTGGGTGTCCAGACCCCTGGTTCTGGTTCTAACTGCCGCTGAGTAACTCTGTGACCCATAGTAACAAAGACCCCTCTAATTCAGCAATTCTTTTATTATTTTAATATCTTGATTATGCTCTCAAGTAATTCACTATTTTCGAAAATAATTTTACCTAACTAAAATCTTCCTGCTTTCTAGAACCATGGATTCCCCCGTCCTTCTCTCCTCCTTTTCTCTTTATTGTTGCCTTTTGGTTTTCTTATTAAAAACAGGGTTGATTTCAGATTTCAAGGAAAACAATTTATTTTCACCAGTTGCATTGTGTTATAATTAAATCTGTCTCTTTTAAATTTCCATAGCTGCCAATAGTAATCCTCCTACTGTCATTCTTTATGCTAGATAAGTCATAGTTATAGACTCTGAAGGATTAAGCCATGCAGTTTTCCTCTAAAGGAAAAGTGTATATAAACATGTTATACTTCAGTCTCTGGAAAGAAACTTGAGCAGTGGGAAGGGAATGGGAAAGGAAAAATAACCCACAAATGTAAGTCTTACCTAGCATAATGCTATGGGGAAAAACTAATAATGCACATGATTGGTGGTTATGCTAAATGCCCAAAGCCAGTGGTTACATGACTGGCTGCCTTTTTAATGTCAAAGCTCTTGAGTCCAGTGGAAACTATGACACTGTCCCAGGTTGAGACTGAGTTGGTCCCTGGAAAGTTACGGTGATGCTATAGTTTCTCTGGGAGTACAGGCAATGGGGCAAAGGAGAAATGGTTTCTAGAGAGTTCATTCCTTAAGAGATTGAGAAATAGACGAGGAGGATCTCAGTTCCCTGATGTAATCTAGGTGCTGCTGGCCTAGTGCCTGCTCAAGCTGGGTTCTCTTAGAACCTAGCACAGGACTGGTTAGCCTGTATGTTCCCAGGCAATTCTTACTGATTAATCTGTGGATATATTCTGGGGGAGGCTAGAATGTTCTAGGACAATTTCAGATAGTTAAGTAGACCTAATAATTCCTTGTTGCCTACACTAACCTTTCCTCTTAACAGAATCAGCACTTCTTGAAGGAGACTCCTGGAAGCAACCAGATCATTCCATCACCTTCAGCCACATCAGAACTTGACAATAAAACCCATAGTGAGAATTTGAAACAGGTGCTTTTTATCTCTGGCTTAACTCCCTGGGGGATCACAGTGCACTTCAGAGGCAGCCAGATAGTTTGGGCTTAGTGTTTGGTGTCTCAGCAGGTGCCTCCTATATTTATTTGCCTGCCTTGGAGCTGAGCAGAGAGGAATGTGTGTTGGTATCTCGGGGATCCATATTGCTGTCCATCCCTTCTTTGGCACTTTGCAGTTTTTCCCCGCATGTCAATCAGTGGAGTAAATTCCTTTTCTTACCTTGAAAGACCTAGAATGAGCAGATTATCCTGAAACTATGAAAAATAGCTATCTGGGCAGGTTAAAGATGAATGGATAGCAAATTAATCCAGAGTGATGGCTATTTTGAGCCACAGTAAATTCTAAGAATGTTAGAAAGCATATCCTTGAAAATCAGGATTTTCTGAAGTGTAAAGACGAAAAGGCAAGAGGGGAGAAAAAAGACTATTGAGTTCAGAATCACATTAAAGAGAATAGAGGAAATCTTCACTAAGAAGAATTCCTGTCCTGAGTTTAATGCCCTTTAAAACCTATAGTTATCATTCTTTTTTAAGTAGCAATCAGTACTGGAGGATGTCAATAAAAATAATTGAATCTTATACTAAATAATGCACTACTTGTTATGGTTTTGTTACATGAACCAATTCAGTAATTGGTATTGTTCCTAAGGTAGGTTCGTTCTGACAAATTAGGTTAATGGACCTTTCAGTTAATAACCCAGCAAGCCTTTCCGCCAGAAGGTGAGGTAAACATTGGGGAAATCAATTTCCAAGCTCTCAGCTTTCTGGGACCAAAGAGTGAATCATGTAGGTAGTCCTCTTCCCTCTTTCCCCCTCCTGTCTAGCTGAGGCCAAACAATTCCAAAAGGAACAATTTAGAGTGGGAGGGACAAAGCAGACACAGATGATTGATGGTCAAAACCAGGAAAAGGAGTTTACTTCAGTACTTGACATAGTAATGGTTGTTCATTGCTGCTGGCCTGCTTGTCTAATTTGCATCTTTAGTGGATTCCATAACTTTATTTATTTCCACTCTAGGATATCCTGTACCTTCACAGCTCTTTAGAGGAGGTAAACAGTGCCCTAGTGGGGTACCAGAGACAGAATGATCTTAAACTCGAGGGAATGAACGAGACAGTCAGTAATCTTACCCAGAGAGTCAACCTGATAGAAAGCGATGTGGTTGCTATGAGCAAGGTAGAAAAGAAAGCAAACCTGTCCTTCAGCATGGTAAGCCTTTTCTGATCTTTTGTGACATGCAGTGTGTTTTGTCTGTGCATGGATGACATTCCACCACCTTTGGAGAACAGCCTTCTGGCATATTTGAGAGGCTACGCATTTGTATTGTGCTTAATCCGTGTCTCCTTTAATGCTCACACTAGCTGTGTGATGTGAATGGCCAGGCAGTGTTTGTCCTGATTTGGAGAGGGAGATGTGGAGAGGTCAAGTCGCTTACCAAGGCCTCACCACAAGTTGTTGGCAGAGATGACAAGGCTACTGTCATGTTACCAGTGAGCCATCTGGTAGGGAAGCGCTAGCACGTATTTCCAAGAGCCTTCTGGATCTTTTCTTTTCGAAGTTGTTAGGGGTGGGAGCCATGAAAATGATGGTAACCAAAAATCTTTTACCATTTCTATAAGCCTGAACTTGGCTTTCATATTTATCCTGCTGTTGATATATTAAGGGGAACCTTTTGCATATGTCAGGAAACAGATCAGGTCAGACCAGCTCCCCAGCTTAAGAGGTCGTTGAGTTCACCTCCTTATTTTACATGTAAGGAAACTGACCTGCTAAGTCGCTCATGCTGGCAGACTGTGCACAGTTTACTGGTTTTCATATTGTTGTGAATAAAATGTGCAGTTTCACATAAACATTGTGCAGGGATCCACGTGGATTCTTTGTTTAATAACTGCAGCCCCCACCCTTAAAGATTTTGTACAGCAAAGACACAGGCATATATTTAAAAAAGAAACCAAATACAGGAAATTGTGCCATAAATTCAAGTAACCACCAAAGCTGGAAGCAAGCCCACAAATGAAGTCGAACCCTGGTTCATGGAAAGCAGCATTTGAACTGGCTCTGCCACAGTGGAGCCTTGGCAGGTTGCCTGGACTTGGCTTTGAAGGGTGGAGTGGGAAGACCTATTCCCCCTCCTGCTTTACAGGGGTGTATAATTTACTACAAAGCTGTGAAGATTAAAGAAGCTTTATTTTACAAAGCCTTTTGAACTCAGCTAAACTAGGTTGGCTAAGAATTTTGGTTGATGAGTGTTATGCTTTGAAAGTTTTCAAAGCTTATTGTGAAAACTTACCACTCCTAAACTCTCTTTACTGTCTCTGCCCTCTCCCCCTGCTTTATATTTCTCCAGCAGAGAAAATAGGTAATAGTATCCATCTGTCCTACTGTTTCCTAGAGCAGCATCATACTCAGTATGATATTTTGGGTAAAAGTTCTACCACCTTTTATCCTTCGAAGTCTTAAAGTTTGTGACTGAAACAGCTAGAAGCACTAGTTTCAACTTTGTCTCTCTGGCCTTTCTCCCTCTCTCCTCCCATCTCCCACTCCTCTGCAATTTCTGTTGAGAGTGTTCTGAGATCCTTTAAATAAGTTTGACCAATTTATTTAAAAGTGCTAGATGTTCAAGTTTTAATGTTTGCCTTTAATCTTCCCTTTTTGTTTGTTTGTTTGTTTTTGTTTTGCCCTTTAAGATGGGTGATAGATCTGCCACTCTGAAAAGAGCGTCTTTGGATCAAGTCACCAACAAAACAAATACAGTAAAAATCCAAAACATAAAGGTAAATAATGGGAGGCTTACCCTGAAGTAAAAGTAAATGCAGCAGCATCTCTGTGGTTTTGATCTCCTGCTTTTTCAAAGGGAGTACTTTTGGTCTCATGTGTTGAAACTTCAAAACAAAGCAATTAGTAAATTAGTATATTAGTGAATAAATGAATACTTTTTTAGGCACCTACCCTGTGCCAAACACTTTAATAGGAGCTGGGGTGACCATAGTGAGCAAGGCAGACATGTGACCCCTGCTCTGGTGGAGCTCAAAGTCCTGTCAGTCAGAAAATCGTTAACACATAATTGAACAGGTCATGAATCATGAGTATGATAAGTATTATAAAGGACAAATACAGGATATGATAAGATCAAGAAGGCTTCCCTAAGGAAATGACTTTTATGCTAAGACAGTAAGTTATCTGTACTGATGATGGGGGACAGAGGCACAGATAATCTGAAAATGGTGTCTCATCTAAAAATTATATCCTATTTTTATATCGCAATCTCATTTTATTCATAGTCCATTTAAATCTCAGCCAGTTCCCTTCACCTTGTACCTTCCCCTTTTTTGTTCTTCCCAGATAGATATACTGTCAAGACAAACAATCTATGATATGCTTTGATATTCCAGGAAAGAAAGTGTGATTACAGTATTCTCTGATTAGAGAGTTAAACCATGGGCTAAGTTAAAGGAAAAGCCAGGAAGATTATGACCAAGTGACTAAATTACCATCTCAGATGCATATTATGTTTGAGAAGTTGGGAAGATCTGAGGTTCAGAGGAAATGAACTTGAACTGGAACCACAGTACAGGCAGCTTTTGATGTAATGCTTTCCATCTTTATTTTTACTTCCTTAATAGTTTTATATTATCTAGATAAAGTCACAATATATTAAGGTTTTAATGCATCATAAGCTAAGCTTTTGTTGAGTTTTCTAACTGCTTCTGCAAATTTTTTTTTAAACCTCACCTACAGAAGACAGAAAAACTTAAGAGCCAGATATAAATGTTGAGCACAAAAAACTAACAGGGAGTTACTATCAGAAAATAGTAGCAATTTCAGCCACAGTACACATTTTAACAATAAATGGCAGAACACACTAGTACACACATGTACATAAATTTCATCTTGGCTTTGCTTTCAGGCCCTTGTTGTTTTTAACTGTCATCTCAGTGTATCAGTTCCTTTGTCCTGCCTTATCCAGACATCCTAACCAGATACAATTTCTCCTTACCATTAATTATTCAAGCATTTAGTACCTAGTTTTCACTACATATGTTCATATTTTAGCTCCCTAAATAAACTAAGTGAACTACTGTACAGTAACTATTAGAGTAGAAATAAGATAGGGGCAAGATAAGTAAATACATAATAATTATACAAGATAAGTAGATCATCATAATTAATAAAAAATGTGTAATGAGTTGGTGTTCTAATTAAGCATAGGCTCAGGACCTTTCACACTTGTCTAAGCAGTTAGAAACAAGCCTCATAGAAACCAGATGTCTCTCTTTTTATAATTAAATGTATTTGTTTATGCCACTCTTAATACTCCTGGGAATGAGGCAGGGTATGGGGGAAAAAACTTTAAAAGATATGAGCAAGCAGGACTTTGAATTAGAAATATTACAGCTCCTTCTTTGTGTCCTAACAGTTTCTGCCACCAGTTGAATCATCTCCAGGGGAGATCAGGGGAAAACTTGTAATTTGTTTTTGTTCAGTTGCTTCATTTTGTAAGGTGGTAAGAGCATGAAATTCTGCCTGAAGTGGTCTAGTCACAAGGTGAAGCAAGATATTTCGGAAAGTTATTTAGTTAGTGTGAAATAGCTCCTAGAAAACAAGATCCTGCTCATTTAGGAAATGGGTGTTAGATAGGCACCTGAGCAAGGGTACATTTCCTTTACTGCTGACACATGCATTCCTTCCCCCATCAGCCAAATGTTCACAGTGAATCAGATCATCTGTAGCATAATGTTCCCTTAATGGTCTCAAATCCAGCAAGATACTTATCAGCACTGAGGACCAAAGACATCACCAGTATATGTTGATTCATTCTTTTATTGTCTTTATAGGGAACCTACTGAGGGTCAAGCAGTACAAGCTAAACAGGCTCTGGGAATACAGTGGACATTTAGATGAAGTCTTACTACCACCTTAAACCTTCTGTAATCTTTGTTTTGGGCAGAAAGAAGATAGTTCAAATTCTCAGGTATCCAAGCTAAGAGAGAAACTCCAGCTGATCAGTGCTCTTACAAACAAACCTGAGAGCAACAGGCCTCCAGAGACCGCCGATGAAGGTGAGAGCAGAGCCAGCTTCTTAATATTTCATGGAGGCTTGAGCAGCTTGCCTGCCACACGGGGAGCAGGGAAGGTGTTCCAGCAGTACTGATCGCACCAAGCGAGTGATGCCTGAACGCACCGAGATGAAGCTGATACACTTTGCTTTCATTTAGAAAAGGCCCATTTTGTACATGATTTGTACTCTAGTCTATTAAGGGAAGAATCGGTAATGTTTAGCTGGAAATAGACTTCTCCATGCTGTCTGCATCCAATTATAGGCAAAAATGTTACTGTCATAGCGTATATTAAACCAGCCCTGAAAGTTGTTTATGGGAGTCTTTTCCCTTCTGTAAGTGCATAACATGTATTTAAAAATAAATGTTCGTCCTTCTGAAAATCGTTAACAAAAATAATGATGGCATCTTTGGGTTGGAAGGGTCTTTGGCTTTAGGTATGGACCTGTCTGATCAATATTAGCAGATACATTAGCCTCCACTGATTTAGACCCTGTGAGGACATAATCAAGGCACCGGACTGTGTTGGCTTTGACCCTTTCTGCACACAAGTATTTTTCTGTTTTAGAAAAGCAGTACAACCTCTCTTGAATTCTCTTTTAGATAGGAGACAGAATTGTGGTGAGATGCCTTGTCCTAACATTGTGCTACATCATCTTACGGTCGCACTCTTAGCACTAGCTTAGTGGGTGACACATACCCCTAGACTAGGTTTAAAGCACATCTCCCAAGATGTCAAGATCTTTGATATCCAGCCTCTATGTTCTTGTCACTTGACAGCTTAAACTCTTACCATCTAAACATGTATAATGCTAGCTTGTACTGTAAGATCTTCTAATGGGACTGCTACTGCAAACCTTAATGTAGTATAATACTGATTGGTCCTCCCTTGCCCACAAATGTCTCAATCCAAGCCTTTAACTTCACGTAGTCACTATGCTACTTAATTCTCAAATGTTTCTCTAAATTAATTGTATATCCAATTTTCCTAAAAGGTGACCTTCGATACTTGTTTACTTTGGTGTTAGATTCAATAATACTAAATAAAACTATATGTATTTGTTACAGAGCAAGTAGAGAGTTTCACATCAAAGCCATCAGCATTGCCAAAATTTTCACAGTTTCTTGGAGATCCAGTTGAGAAAGCTGCCCAACTAAGACCTGTCTCTCTACCAGGAGTTTCTAGCATTGAAGGTAAATTTTTATACCATGGGGTAGTAATGGGAATGTTCCAAGTAATAACTTTTTTATGTTTATTTTCACTTGTCAGAAATATATATGATCTAACATTTATTGAGCAGATATCAAGTGCCAGATACTTGATATGCATTATGTCATATAATCCTGATAACCACTCCATGAACATAAGTATTTATGTATTATACTCATGTTACTGATAGGGAAACTGCCTAAGTCCACACAGCAAATAATTGGTTGAAACAGAACGCAAACCGAGACAGTCTGATGCCAAAGCTTGTACTTTCTTTTTTTTTTTTTTTTTTTTTTAGACCCCCAGGCTGGAGTGCAGTGGCACAATCTGGGCTCACTGCAACCTCCGCCTCCCAGGGTTAAGCAATTCTCATGCCTCAGCCTCCCAAGTAGCTGGAATGACAGGTGTGCACCACCATGCCCGGCTAATTTTTTGTATTTTTAGTAAAGATAGGGTGATCTGCCTGCCTCGGCCTACCAAAGTGCTGGGATTACAAGCATGAACCACCTCACCTGGCCAAAGCTTGCACTTTTAACCAGTGTACTATGTTGTCTTTCTGTTATTGTTTTTTAGGATCTTCATTCACTGAGTGCCTCATTCAACCTAGTGCTAAGCAATAGGAATACAGTGTAAGATATGGTCTCATTTTCTTTCTTCAAGGATATTACAGTCTAATGGAGAAGGCATGAAAGCAAATACAATACCATGAGATTAGTAAAATAAAGTAAAAGTTGACCCTGTTTGTCAGGGCCCTCCAAAAATGAAGAGCCCTTTTACTGAAAATCAGCAAAATATTAGTAGAAAGGATATGATTCACAGAAAAATGTGTTTGCATTGCTTCCAACAGTGTGTGTTCTATCCCTCATGGTGTTATTTAGTGCCTCCTGATTTTGTATTAGCTGGCTGCCTGGTAAATCACTTGCTCCTGTCCACCCCACCTGCTCTGGCTCTTCTCTATACCATTCTACCAGGAACATTTCCTTACCTCCCGTGACTGAATTAGGCTCCTCCTGTGTGCTCTTAAATTTTGTTTGCCCCTGTTTAGCATATGTCACTCTGTTGTAATTTCCTGGGGAGATACAAAATATAACTTCCTATGGGACTATGTCTTGTTTACTCCCAGCCCCTAGCACAGTACCTGGTACTCCTGAATATTTGTTAAATAAATGAATGAGTTACCTACACATTGCAATTAAATGCTTAAAGCATAGAAGACTTAAATTTTTGTATCACCATTTAAATGTGATTACTTTTCTTCCCTGTTCCTTTTTTTTTTTTTTTTTCTGTTTTTTGGGGAGGAGGGAAAGTGTTGTGTTTAATGGGAACGCAAGCTTCCTGCCACTTTCCATTGTTACATCAAGATTTGATGAGAATGAATGGGGGAAAGCTATTAGGTCAGATTAAGGAATAGCAGTTTTAACATTCGTGCTTGAGTCCTCAGCATAGGCCTTAGATACTTTTGAATGACTACACTTTTGGAATGACCTGAGGCAGCAATCATATTTTTATTTGAATACTGCTAACCAAATGCGTAGTGTGGCACGTTGTGTAAATTCATGCCACAAAAAAAGAAAAAAAAAAGAAACAGGATTCTTCAGCTAGCCACTTGGTGTAAGACGTTGGGAACAAGTGTCCCACTGCTTTCCTGCGTTTCAGAGAGCTTTTGATATTTTATTAGCTGCATTGCTGCACCTATTGTAGGAGTGAGAGTAGGGCCCTATTCAGATGCTTGTTTATAGGAGCTCCTTGATGGACTGGACCTTGCACTGCAACTGTTTTCCCTCCCTTCAAGTTATTTTTATTCTTCCTGAATACCAAACAGCAAGAGGCCTATTGAACCTAGGTATGGTGTGGAATAAATGATGAAATTAAAGGAATTTGGGAAGATTTTTAAAGAAACATAAAGCTCATTGACCTTCTTTGGTATTAGAGATTAAATCTTCTATTTGATTATGGGCACACAAGTCTTTTTTAAATGTTATATATATATATGGCCAGGTGCAGTGGCTCATGCCTGTAATTCCAGCATTTTGGGAGGCCAAGGCAGGCAGTTGGCTTGAGCTCAGGAGTTCGAGACCAGCCTGGGCAACACAATGAAATCCCATCTCTACAAAAAATACAAAAATTAGCTAGGCATGGTATCGCACACCCTGTAATCTCAGCTGCTCAGGAGAATAGCCTGAGCCTGGAAGTTTGTGTTTTTGAGCTGTGATCATGCCACTGCACTCCAGCCTGGGTGACAGAGGGAGGCCCTGTCTCAAAAATAAAAAATAAAAAAGTTATGTATATAACTGACCTTCCTAAGTGTTTGTGATGAGGCCCTTGAGAAAATACCAGAAGAAACTATTGATAAACATTCTCTAACTATTTTGGCTCAATATTGCCATTGAAATAAAAAAGAAGATACAGAACAACTAGTAATACTGCTGTTTTTCTTGTTTACTGATTTTTTAAAAGTAGAGAGCGTGCACTTTGGAGAGATATATAGTCCTCTGGTTCTTCTTTTTTAATTGAAATACAATTCACATACCATAACATTCACCTTTTTAAAATGCATTTAATCCAGTGTTTTTTAGTATATTCACAAGGTTGTGCAACCATCACCGCTATCTAATTCCAAAACATTTTCATCACCCCGCACAGAATCTCTGTACCCATTAAACAGTCACTCCCAGTCACCTCTCCCACCAATCTCCAGCAACCACTAGTCTCTTAACCACTATCTCTATGGATTTGCCTATTTGGGGTGTTTCACATAAATGGAGTCATACAGCATGTGGCCTTGTGTGTGCTTTTTCTTTCAATATGATTCTTTCACTTAGCATAATGTTTTTATGGTCTATTCATGTTAGAGCATGTACCAGTACTTCATTCCTTTTTATGGCTGAATAATATTCCATTCTGTTGACCTAACACATTTTGGTCTGTTCATCCATTGATGGACATTTCGATTGTTCTCACTTTTGGGCTATTAAGAATAATGCTGCCATGAACATTCATGTGGAAGTTTTTATGTAAACGTACGTTTTCATTTCCCTTGAGTGTATATCTAGGAATGGAATTAATAGGTCATATGGTAGCCCTAACTTTTTGAGGAACTCCTTTACTTTTCCAGAGTGGCTGTACCATTTTACATTCCCAGCAGCACTTTATGAAGGTTCAATTCACTTTCTCCACATCCTCCCTAACACTTGTTAAGGCCTGTCTTTTTTTATTATAGCCATCCTAATGATTATGACATGGTATCTCATTACACTTTTGAGTCACTGGTTCTTGAGCTGCTGAATTTCTGGATCCAGAGAGACAGTGTCACATAGTGGAAAGAGCACTGGACTAGCTAATAAGAAATTTGTATTCTAGGCCAGGTGTGGTGGCCTAGCACTTTGGGAGGCTGAGGTGGGCAGATCATTTGAGGCCAAGAGTTCGAGACCTGGCCAACATGGTGAAAACTCACCTCTACTAAAAATACAAAAATGAGCCAGGCATGGTGGTGCACACCTGTTATCCCAGCTACTAAGGAGGCTGAGGCAGGAGAATTGCTTGAACCCAGGAGGCAGAGGTTGCAGTGAGCCAAGATCACGCCACTGCACTCCAGCCTGGATGACAGAGCAAGACTCCACCTCAAAAAAAAAAAAAAAAAAAAAAAAGTCAGGCCTGGTGGTTCACACCTGTAATCCCAGCACTCTGGGAGGCCGAGGGGGGGTGTATCACCTGAGGTCAGGAATTCGAGACCAGCCTGACCAACATGGTGAAACCCCATCTTTACTAAATATACAAAAAAATTAGCTGGGTGTGGTGGCGGGTGCCTGTAATCCCAGCTACTCAGGAGGCTGAAGCACAAGAATCACTTGAACCCGGGAGGCAGAGGTTGCAGTGAGCCAGGATCGCGCCACTGCACTCCATCCTGGGTGACAGAGCGAGACTTTAGCTTCAAAAAAAAAAGAAATTTGTATTCTGTTCCACTTAAGAGTTACATGACCGTAGGCAAGTTACTTTCCTCTTTGAGCTTTAGATTTCCTGTCAAAACCGAGAAAGCTATGAGAGTTTGGGATTGTTTTATGGGCTTCCAAGTCATTCCTCCAGTCTCCACTCAGCCATCCAACAAGAAATCTCACGATATGCCACAGTCTGTTTTATGGGCTAGCTCCTATCATATAACTCATTAGGCCTCTGCATTCCTTTTCACCCCTTCAACATAAGAATAACATCAGGAAAATCTAAAGGGAAGACACTGGACAGAGAGAAGATGAGACCGTTCATTCTTCTGCGATTATCTGTCACTGCTTCTACTTTGGCAGTGTTTCACTGTGTTGCCCAGGCTGGTCTCAAATTCCTGGCCTCAAGCAATCCTCCTGCCTCAGCCTTCCAGAGTGTTGGGATTATAGGTGTAAGCCACTGCACCCAGCCTTTTTTTTTTTTTTTTTTAATATTCTTAAGGAATCAAAAATCAGTCTTTCTGATTTAGTGAAATCCTAAACTTTACCATATGGAAACAAAATTTGCGGAGTAGCTTTTCTTTTAGTGTTTTAAATTCAGTTGAGACTACTTTTAACTAAATTTAGCTGTATGTTTAGACATATACATTTTTTTAATTCATTTTTGACAGATCTTCAGGATTTATTCCACAAGGCTGGCCAGGACGTGGATGGGAAGCTGACCTACCAGGAAATCTGGACCTCCCTAGGTTCTGCTATGCCAGAACCAGAGAGCTTGGGAGCATTTGATTCCGATGGAGATGGAAGATACTCATTCCTCGAGCTAAGGGTAGCTTTAGGTATCTAGCCTCATCAGGCATATTTTAGAAATGGACTGCCTAATATCTACTTACCTAACAACAAAACAACCCTTACTTACCCATCAGTCCTCTAGTCCTCCAAACTACTGTAGCAGATACTTTGCCACCTTTTAACTTGTTTGAAGAAGCTATATAAAAGTTATTTTTTTAAAGAAGAAGACCATTTTACTTATGATGTTCAGAAATCTATGATTTCCTAAAACTAGTAAGATCTTACATTTTAAAATTGCCAGAAAAAAAAATTAAAGCCCTCTTTTTTTCTCTTTCCTTTTTTTGAGGGGAGGAGACCTTATCTTTTAAAGCTGGGAAATGTATATAGAGAGAGAATAAGCCACCTTTTATATTTCACTTAAATTTGCCTTAAATTAGCTGCACTTTATAGAGACTCAGAAAATGTCTTTTCTTTAAAAGATAGGCCTTTTCTGTGTGTAAATACTTAAATGAAAGAAAGCATTGTGCATATTGTGTGGAAAGTAGGAAGAATGGTTTTGAACAGGATGTGAACAAATGACTTATTAAAAATTGCTGATCTGGTGTGGGTGGCAGCTGAAACTGCATCCATGTCTCCATAAGGCATCTCTCAAAGGCCCAGGCGCTGCCAGGGGGTTTGTCCTGGTAGCTGGAGGAACCGATTTCAGGGAGTAGACACTGGAGACAGTACTGACTCCAGGCATGGCTCATGGAAGTAGGATTCTGGTTCTTTGTTCCTATTCCCTCAGCTAAACCCAACTTGGGAATCAGAGAGGTCTTGGGGATTTTTCTCATTTTTAGTACTATTTCAGGGTTTATGAGCATAAAAAGTTATCCACTGGGGAGCTCCATTTTCCCCGCTGAGTGAGCTAGATTGCCTTCCCCCACCCACCCACTTAAGTCTGTCTTAAAGCCGTAGCTGGCTCCCACCACCAGTACAACCTCCATTCTGAATGGCAGGGCTAAATTCCCCAGCCACTGTCTCACACTGACCACCCAGAGCTTTAGAAGAGAGCTGTGCTTCTAATTTTGACCCAGAAAACCATACCCCTTGAGATTTTACCTAGAGGCTAATCAAGAGCCTGATATGTTTCTCTGGGGGATGACTAAAGCCAAAAAGGTTGTGAGATGAAACATGTGAAATAATATTCCGTTTCCTTACAATTATCAGCTCAGAAGTAGCTAGAGGCTTTCTATCCAAAGGATGCCAAAGTATAGCAGGGCAGGCCTGGAGCTGGGGCCTTCACATGGTGGTAGCAAGTATCTCAAATCTAATACAAGCAAGTACAATACTTCCTATTAATGCTTCTGTGGACCTGGCATGAAAGATCCCTAGATTGAAAGAAATAATACCTCCATGTCTCCTGTATGTTGAGTTTAGAATTGCTGTGTTGTTCTTAGAAGCAGTCTTGGGGCAACAACTCGAAAGGAAAAAAAACTACGAAAACTTAACATTGCTATAGGCCAAGTCAGGGAGAAAGTAGAGAAGCTTTCATGCCACAGACTTCTTTAGTGGAGGTCATTTCCTTTTTAATTTCGTTCAGGTTGCCCTTCAGCCATGGATACAGTCCGGTACCCTTAAACATTTAAGGGCTGTTTTTTTCTTTACATGATGTTCAGCTTGGTGTTGACTAACCTTAAATTTTTTTTCTAGAAGTATTAAAATTTAGTTAAAGCAAAATGAAGTCTTTTCCCATGAATGTGTCCCCTTATCTCATTATAGCTTATGCTCAGTTTCACTTTCTTGGAAAGGTTAAAACAAATTAGCCTGGCACTTTAGGTAACTTGAAAATAACTCTCACCCTTCTGGCTGCCTTCCATCCACTCTCACCCTCCACCTCTTTTTAATATATATACACCCTTACAGATTTTCTAACAACCAAATAAAATTCTAGCAATAAATTGAATTATACTGCTATATTTGTATATACTGTACCATAAATAGTATGTCTGTACCTGGAAGGTATTTTTTTGAAAACTGATTTATATGAAATATACTTGAGGGTAATGTAGCTTGTCCTTTTTAGTTTCAGATTCTTATTCATAGGCAGATACTTTGAAGACACCTTAACTCTTTGTTGTGTGTACTTTTCCCTTGCATCAGATAGCTATATGTGGAGAAATCCATTTTGTTTTTTGATTTATCTTCTGTTCTTCCTACCTTGTGCTTGTCTGACTAGTATCATCCCTGAGCCAGTATATAGTACCATCCGCTCCCCCTACCAAGTTTGGCAGAGGTGTTTATGCTGCATTCTCAGATCTATGAATATTTTTGTCATCCTGCCTGAGAAAGTACTATATCTTCCAGGCAAAAGTAGGGTATCTTGAACTCCTGAGTTGAGCAGACTCACTGGCTTAAGCGTCCCATAAGCCTATTATTTAGTGTGAATTTGGTACTTTTATTTGTATGTTGTCTTAACTTACTGAGCCTGTGACTTGTATTCAGCTGTAGTCAAGCCTCACCAGCCATATCTCATCTCTGAGAGGAAGATTGGATAGTGAATTTGGTTTGGGTTTTGGTTTTAAATCCTTTTACCTTTTCGGTCTGGCAGCTCCTACTGCTGCTTTCCTAAGTTACTCACTGCTTCTTGGTCCTTGTTTTCTTTTGCCTTGTACTATCTCGTATAATGTTTACTAAAAGAGCCTCCCCATAAATCAGAGAGGCAAAAAGGTAGCATAGAAAAAGAAGAACCAAAAGAAGAGAATACCTGACTTCGAGATGACTGTGGTGTCATCTAAAAGGCAGAGAGGTGCCTGACCCTCAGGAAGGTGTGTGATGCAACAGAGCGGAAGAGTGGGTTCCTGTCACCTACTGCTGGCCATTGTCCCTTCTGTTGGAGATTCCTTTCTTTATGGTTGCTGTTCATAACCCCTTCAACACCCCCGCTTGCTGGTCCTGCCGGTCACAGTTGAGGATTTTGGCTGTGATGGGCTCATACTTATAATGGCCTGTTGAGTTGTTTTTAGTGACAGGTTTTGTTTGCTGCACACCTCATTGGCTTGCTTACCAGCACCAGCTAGATGTGGTCCCTCTTTCATATCCAAACCGGAACACATTTGGGTATTCCTGAGACTTTATAGAGCGTGTATTGTTTGTTATACGAACCTAACCTACCTTGTTGTTTTCTCATATTAAGAAATTTAAATCTACTTTGTTTTAGTGGAGCTATTTTGGTAACATATAAGCAATTTTGGTTCTGTTTAGGGAGAATTCAGGGTTTCCATGACTTGATTTGAGCTTTGCATATTTCATATAAGTAACACAGCCATTTTAATTTAGCTAAATAAAAAAATTTCTTTTTCTCTCAATGTGTCTTGACTAAAGCCTCTCTCACTCCCCTGCGATTTCTAAGGGAAAAAAAAATCTGCTTTGATTTCTATTTTTATGGACGCCTTACGCCTTTTGAAAGCAAGGAGTAACACATGGTGGGCCCAAAGTAATTAAGAATCTGCCTTAAGGACTGTGATATTTGGCCTGAAGAAGCAAAGGCCGCAAGGTTCAGGCGTTATGCATCCAGAGGATGGGAGGGGCAAGGTGAGGCAGGAGTGAGCCCTGCCCCTGTGTCTACCCAAGATGCTCCACTTAGGCCTGTTTTATATTTTGAGAATCAATATAAAAGCGTGTTTGCCATAAATGTTCCACCACCTTTAAAAAAAAAAAAAAAAAAAGTTTAAAATCTGTTGCTAAAGAGGGGTCATACAGGAGCTAAAGCTTTTTCACACACAGAAAAAAAATAAATTAACTCGACATGTTTGTTTGCTAGATTCTGGATACCTCCTCCCCTTCCCCGCACACAGAATCTGGTGACCTTCCCCCTTAGTCATTATGTAAATGACTATACATAAAGCTTTTATTACTTACAAATATAATGAGAGGATTTGTTCATTTCCAAAAGGAAAGGGAGAAACACATATCCTGTGATAGAGCTGGGCTTTCTTACCTCAAAACTGGAGCCAAATGGCCAGTATTATCTTTGTCTCACCTTTTAGAACCATTTCCAGAAGTACAAACATTATTAATATTCCCATGTGATGGATCTTAATTTTTGGAAAGGGGACATGGATTCTATGTCTATGGATATCTGTCTACTTATAATGTTAGGCAGTTCACTGACCAGCCCTTCCTCCAAGCCAATTCATGGACCAACTTAATGACACCCTACGTACAATCCAAAGCATTCACCAAGCGTTTTCTAACACAACATGTCATTAGGGAAGGGGCACTATGGTGTATGGTGGGAAGATCAGTACCTTTGATGATCAATGACTTTCATACCAGTAACTTTGATGAAAGGCAGATGTAGATTTGAGAACTGGCTCTGCAACTAAGAAAGGTATGGCATATGCCCTTGGAACCTGTCTCTTATCCATAAGAGGAGGATCATGATATCCATTTGGCAGTGTTCTTGTGAATTGTTAGAAATAATGTACAGAGGCAACCACGTAAGAGCTACATACATCATAGATAATAACAAAGAATGTATTTCATCCCGTAGTGCAGTGTGGCTCACAGGGCTCATGATGACTCGTTTTGCCTGTGCCATCGCCACTGTAAATCACCATAGCTCACACCCTCAGCAGCTATCACTCTTGTGGCAACTGTGCTTCACATCCCACAGAACACCAGTGCCTTGGGGTACCCAGGCCAGGGCCTGGCACACGTTTTTGTTTTAAATACTGAACAGAGGGATATTGAGTCCATCCACAAGTACTGGTTCAGTGCGTCTCCCCACAGCCAACCTTCAGTGCCAGTTCATATTGGTGAGACTCAGCAACCAACTTGGTTTGCAAAGTGACCCCATCAGACAGGAAGGACATTGCCTTCCTAAGAGCAAATGAGACACGAGGGAGCCTTGGACGTTTTTTTGTTTTGTTTTTTTTAATTTCATAGCATGACATCCAGGTGGGTCCTGACCTCTGTCAATACCACCTTTTTGAGGTTAGTTCCATTTCCTACTCTGCACCTGATTCCTGCAGCTCCCACCCTCAGTGAGAGGAGGCTACAATTCTGAAGCAAAAGGCTTGGCATTGAAGCTGTGGTCTTCATGGGCCAGATTCGGGAGGGAATGGAAGAGAACATTCCTTTCAGGACAGGTGGCTGAAGGATAGGAGACAGAGTGGTTCAGCAGCGGGGGTAGGTTGCACAAGGGTGGGGCAACGGGCACCTCCTGAAAGATGGGAAGTGGAAATGGGGAGCTGGCCTGGGGCTGCTGTGGAGCCCCCTGCAGTGCAGGTTGCAGGGGAGCGGGGTCTTCCGCCTTGGGGTTACTGACTTGGTCAGCATAGCTCCTGCCTTCGGGGATGTCCAACTCCCACAGAACATCTGGATTCTGGACCTCAGTCTCAGTCTTGGTGACAGCAGGGGGAGGGCCCGTGTTGATGGCTGCATTCATGCCGTAGCGCCGTCGCTTATTAATCCAGTACAACAGTGGGCTGTAGGTGAATGTGGCAGCTCTCATCACCTCCACCCACTGCTGGGCACGCTCTTCCCGCCTCAAGTTCTTCCTCCAGTGCAGAAAGATAATGCACCCTCCAGTTATCACAGAACACAGCCCCAGGAATCCAAAGTACAATGAGACCCACACTAAGGCAACAAGAAAGAAAAAGAGGCATGCTGGCTGATAGCTGTAGCTTGGGGCCTGAACTGTTTCTCATTCCTCTTTCACTTAACCCATTCATCAATCACTCCATCCACTTAACTACTCTCACCATTCCTTCCCTCCCTCGTTGACTTGCCTCATCATTCTCTTATTCAGTCAAAGCTAGATTTCCAGGAAGCTTAAGCACCACCTTTAACTCTTTACAGATGAGAAAAGCTATGTCTAGAGGGGCCATGTGCTGCCCAGGCTCAGTCAAGCCTCTGGTTCCTAAGCCAGGACCCATCCAATCCATCAGACTGAGAAGTTTCACTATGGGCAAGTCCATCAAGAAGTAAAAGTTCACCAGCACTTTGTAAGGCCCAGGCGGGCAGATCACCTGAGGTCAGGAGTTTGAGTCCAGCCTGGCCAACATGGTGAAACCCCATCTCTACTAAAAATTTTAAAAATACCCAGGTGTGGTGGTGCACGCCTGCAGTCCCAGCTACTTGAGAGGCTGAAGCAGGAGAATAACTTGAATCCAGGAGGTGGAGGTTGCAGTGAGCCTAGATTGCACCACTGCACTCCAGCCTGGGCAACAGAGCAAAACTTCATCTCAAAAAAAAAAAAAAAAAAAAAGTGAAAGTTCATCAGTTGACAGAGCCACCAATGTCCCATCCCACTCCATTCAGCTGTGATGGTCCTGGGCTATTGATAGTATCTTCTCTGGTTGATCAGAGCACGGTCTTTGCCTTAAAAGAATCCTTAGTTTTCTAGAGTAGACTATCTCCTAACTGCTTAGCTCTCTTCCATGCAGCCAGGCACTGTCCCATCCATGCAAAGTGTTTGTCCCCAAGCCCTAAGGCACAAGTCCAGTGACAGGGACTGGAGGAGCACTTACTCCCAGGGAAGCGCAGGTCCTCCTGTTGGGAATCCATATGGTTGAGCTTTGGTACCTGGCCGATGGCTCTGGGGAGAGGGAACTCACCCACCCATCTGCCCAGCCAGTCAGCCTATCTGCCCAGCCAGTCAGAGTCTCCAGAATGCCCAGGCCCTTTGTTCTCTAAAGGAGAGGTCACTGGGTTCTGAGCATTGGGCATTCTAGGGGTAGTGCTTGTGAAGTGGTCCTGGGTTAATGGAAGGAGGGGACATCATCCAGTGGCATTTTTTGGGTGGATTGTCTCTACTACTTCTATCAGAGACTGGTTCACCTATTGAATTGTCTGCCCCTACCCCTTATGGTGAACCCACAGAGCAGACCCCAGGAAAGGGCCATCATCCCTCAGGGATTTACTGATGTTGCTGATCTTTAGGGAACAGTTGATGGGATACCTGTCCCCAGTGAGGAATGTAACAAGGAACACACAGCATTGGGCAGCCCTGTTCTCAAAAAGTACCTAACCAAGTTGCAGGAAAAACCTGCTCAAGGGAACCAAGTGGTCAATACCTCCTTCTTTGGCTCCAACAAACTGTCTTTTATTTAGTTACCTTCCTTCAAGTGCTGACAAGTGTTTCCCAGGCACCAGGCCCTGTGAGGCTCCCCACCATCTGGCCTGCATCTCCTGCTAGCCTTACTTCCCTCCTCATCCTCCACACACCTTTCCCTTCTGCCTAGTCCATACTCCTGAACAGACCCTGCTCATTCACATCTCTGGAGGTGTGCTCATGCTGCTCCTTCACCCAGGAGTGCCCCTGCCCACTTTCCCACCACTGAACACCTACTCATCCTTCAGGACTCAGCTCAGCTCCCCTACTCTGTGACAAACTGCCCAGAATCATATCATCTCCCATTTGAAGGAACTTTGAGAGTTGTCTAGTTCATCTCACACCATCTGGTCCTACCATCAGGACCATGCTTGACTCCTGGGGGTAGATTTTTCCCTACACAGCAACTAATCCCCTTGGACTCAGTACTCACTTGAGTCAGGAACTTGCTCACCACCTCCTGAAGCAGCTTGATGCATTTATGGGCAGCTCAGTTAGAAAGCCCTTCCCTAATTAAGCTTAAGTCAGCCTTCCCAGTAGGTTGCACCACTGCTTGTAGCTCAGCTTCTTGGCACCATTTTAATGACTCCCCTCTTTATAGTCCTCCAGTGTGTGACTTAGGGAACTATTCAGCACAGAATTCTCTCCAGGATCCACTTACCCTTGCTCTCCTCCTATATCACTGGCCCCTACTTATCATTCTCCTTTGCTGGTTTCCCCCTTTTCCCCTGATCGCTAAATATAGGCATGTCTAGGGCTCAGTTCTTAGTGCTCTATCTACATTCATTCCATCAGTTATCTCACCCAGACCCCTGGCTTTAAATATCACTATACACTGACAGCATACAACTGTATCTCTCCAGCCTGGAATGCTCCTCAGAACTTTTAGACTCATACCCAAATACTTGGTTGACATCCCTCCTTGCCAGTCTGTTAAATTATCCCAAACCAGTATGTCCAAAACCAAACTCTGATTATCCATCCTCCAAAGTCTACTTTACCTACAGCCTTCCTCCTCTTCATAAGTAGCATCTCTGTCCTTCGAGTTGTTCAGGCCAAAAACCTGCAAGTCATCCTTGACTCCTTTCATTCTGTCACACCCACACTGACTCCACCAGCAAGATCTGTAGGCTTTTATTTCAAAATACAACCAAAATCTGGCCACTTTTTTCTTTCTCACTTTAGTCCAAGTACCACCATCTCTCACTTAGATTACTGTTCTCCCTGTAGGGTGACCAACATCCTGGTTTGCCCAAGACTGGGGTGGTTCTCAGGACATGGGGCTTTCAATGCTAGAGCCAAGAAAGTCCTAGGCAAACTAGGACAAATTAGTCACCCTTGGGAGAGTTTCCATCCTTGCCTCCACATACCCTAAATTCCACCAGCAGCCAGCATGATCCTTTTAAAAAGGATCATGTTGCTCCGCTGCTTAAAACATATAGTAACTTCCGATCTCATTAGATTTAAAATCAAAGTCCTTAACCAAGGCATGAGCAATCTAACTAACCCTCCCTATACCTTCTTGGTCTCATTTCTACCGCTGTGCCCTCACTCATTCAGACTCAATAACCTCCTCATCAGGGCCTTTGCACTTGCTGTTCCTCTACCTGGAAGGCTCCTCCCCCCGCATTCCCACATTACCTTCAGGTCTCTGCTCAAGTGCCCCCTTATCTCACTCTCTCTTAGCCTGCTGTTTTTCAGCACAGCATGTAGCATCACCTAACATTATATGTTTATTTATTGTCTGTTTCACTCCTCCAGAATGTAAGCTCAATGAATTAATATAAACAAGGATCTAAGAACTTCAGATAATGATAACTGCTATAAAGAGAATGAAACAGAGCAATGGGATAAAGACTATAAAGAGATGGGGGTTTTGTCATTTAGGTCCCTTGAAGGTGCTTACATGTGAACTGAGCCCTTAGATGATGAGGAGGCAGCCACATGCAAATCCACAGAGAAAACAGTAAGTGTGAGGAGTGTGAGCCAGGTATGGGCTGGCATACTTGAAGGACTTACTCATCTTCCATTACACTGTTCGTCGCACCGGGCAGGGCTCAGGGCTGATCTCCATGAGCATAGGTTGGATTGAGCAGAGTTGAAGGCTCTGCCCTTGTCCCAGGAAGGGTTTCAATCCGACAAAACCCAGACAAGAAGGACCTGATGATGAGTACTGTCCCAGAGAGCCCACTCCAGGACTGGCCCCGTTCTGTGAGCAGGTGGGACACAGAGATGTTGATGTCACTATCCCTGACCCCAGGACCTCGCACCTGGTTCACACGGTAAGGAAGATTGTGGCATTTGGGTTGAGAGAATGGAAAGAGAGAGGATTCCAGGGGTCAAAAAGGGCCTGAATAAGGACTCTTCAAGGAGTAATCCTGGTGTTTCTTTGGGAGAGAATAGGTCAGTGTGGCTGGAGTTCAAGGAGGATGTCAGGAAGCAGAGGAAAAGGGGGCTTAAGAGGCAGCTGTCATCTTGAAAAGAGCTCAGCTCTCGGGTAGAACTTGAACAAGTCACATAATTACTCTCGGCCTCGGTTTCCTGATTTGTTAGACGAAGATAATACCTGCCACACAGAGTATGAAGCCGATCAGTGTCCTGCACATAGCAACCTCAGTAAAGAGAAGCTTGCTGCTGTGATTACAGTTGATTAAGGACCTTCGATGCTGAAGGACGGACTACTACAGCGAGTACCCGGCACTACAGCAAGTGCCAGGGGCAAGCACCGCCAGGACCCGGAGGTCCGCTGGCTTTAGAGAGCGGACTTGGCGCGCAGAGGCTGCTGGTCCCAGAGAGAGGAAGGGCGTTGAATTTGGGCAGCCTCCCTGCAGGAGGCGGGCCGTGGCTTACCCAGGGCGGCGAGAGCGCGCAGTGCCGGGGCCAGAGCGGCGCGCCCCCTCCTTCCCGCCCCGCCTAGCTGCTCTCCTGCGCCCGGAACGTTGGGCGCGCGGAACCTCGGTGCCGGAGCGCGGGCGCGGCGCACTCGGAGCGGGATGGAGCGGGCGCGCGGGCCGCGGGCCGAGGCCGACGCGCCTGAGGAGGAGGAGGCGGGGGCGGCCATGGCTGCTGTGGTGGTGGCTGCTGCAGGTGGCGCGGGACCGGCGGTCCTGCAGGTGGCCGGTCTCTACCGGGGCCTGTGCGCGGTGCGCAGCCGCGCCCTGGGCCTGGGGCTTGTGTCACCCGCGCAGCTGCGCGTGTTCCCAGTGCGCCGCGGCTCCGGCCGGCCCGAGCGGGGCGCCGACGGCAGCGGGGTCGGGGCCGAGGCCGAGCTCCAGGCCAACCCTTTCTACGACCGCTACCGCGACAAGATCCAGCAGCTGCGCAGGTGCGGGCCCCGGCTGGCTGGAGCGGGCAGGAGGCGGGAGGAGGGGCGGCCCGGGCTGCTGGGCCTTAGGACAGCCCTGTGAGGTGGGCACTGGTACTGTCCCCACTCTTCAGATGATGTAGCCAGGCTCCACGTGGCTAGGTCACTTGCCCAAGATCACACAGCTAGTTGGTGTCAGAGCTGGGAGTCTGCAAAGCCCTGGCTTGTTCCACGTTTGTCTGTGTTTTGGTTCTCCAAACGCTAAGGTAGACTCTTATGACAGCCCTGAGGCAGGCAGCTCAGACACCTGTCCTCATTATAGAAATGGGAAAACGCCTTCTAGAGAAGGGACTTGACTTGCTCAAGGTCACATATTAAGACAGCTGAGGCCCTTGTCTGCAAGGAAAGGCGACTGGGGATAGGAGGAGGGCATCAAAGACTAGTAGTGTCACAGTCGGATCACCCATTGAACCCTCTTAAGATAAGGGGACTGAGGATCAGCGAGAGTAGGAGACTTGCCAAAGGTCACACAGCTCTTTGGGATTTGTCTGACTCTGAGTCCAGGGTCCCTAACACCACCCCTTAGCTTCCAGAGGGGAAGGCCCTGGAGCTTAGAGGGGCTTGAGGTGCATGTGAAGGGCTATAGGAGAGTCTGAAGAGTTCAAGCGGGAAGAGCTAAAGGAGAACAGAGGTGAAAATTAAAGGGGCTTGGGAGAGAATTTAGCAGGGTAAGAAGGAAACCAAAGAGTTATGAAAGGAAACCAAAGAGTACGGTAAATTCTTTGAGTTCTGTCTCATCTCTACTTCCACTGCCTTAATTTACTCCATCATCGTCACTTGGGCTGTTGCCATTATCCTCTAGTGTTCCCTACTTCCATTCCTGGACCCCTTTACCCCAGTTCCTCTCACTGCTACTATAGTGATCTTTCTTGCCATTTGAAACAGTTATGCAGTAAATGAATGAGTATTCTTGCTCTCCTTCCAGCAGCATTGAGATAGTCTCAAGTATTTGTCATCTTAAAAACCTTTCCTTGATGTACATTCCCCAACGAGCTTCTCTCGTTGATCTGTATTTGATCTCTTTTACACACAAGCATCTCTGAAGAGTTGTCTACTCATACTTTGAATACTTTATCAGCATCCATTCATTCTTACCCACTCATGAACAAATGAATAACTGGTTTTGCCCTCCTTTCCTACTGGATCATTCCCATCAACATTTATACATACTGTTATCCCCCACTGACCTCTAAATAACATCCAAACTCCTTAATGTTCCACACAAGTTCCTCGCACCCTAGTCCCTGCCAGTCTCTCTCTAGCTTTATCTATTAGCAAACTTCCTTTGAAAAAAAATGGAGAGGAGGGGATGTTCCAGGTAAGGGGAGCAGCAGCATAAACAAAGGTACAGAGGCATGAACCCACCTTAACATTTGGGGATGTTTGAGCAAATTTTCATCATAATACCTGTTGCACTTTCATTTGTTTACTTTTATGCCTGTCTCTCCCACTAGATAGTGAGCTCCTTGAGGTAGGGAGTCTGACTCATTTATTTCTATATCCTCAGATCCCAGCAAGAGCTTCACTGCCCAGGCTGTCCCTTGCCCTCTTTACCCCTTCACTATGGCAGGCCCAGTTGCAACTGTGGCCACTAGCAGGGTTGACCCTGGTCCTGGTACAGCCCCCAGGGCTGCTTGCAGCTCTGGCCAGGCAGGTGCCATGCCCTACTAAGCAGAAACCCCTGGTGTGGCTCTTTATTGAGGAGGAGCTGGCCCACTACAGAGAGAAGAGAAACAGCCCATCTACATGACAGTGAAGGCAGTGGTGTTTTATGTCACCTCCAGAAAGGAATTTTATGGAAGAAGGGGCCACCTATAATGCCTTGACCAGGAAAGTCCACCAGAGGGATAGCCAAGATGTCCCTGGGTCCTACAGACCTCACCTATGAAACTCTGGGTCTCATGGCCAAAGAGCTGGAATCCCTGAATGATATCTTCACCACAGTGTACAAAACCAAATATCCCATGGTTAGCTACACAGCCTGAAGAATTCTTAATAGGGACAGCACCCCAGCCTGGATTTCAAACCTGAAGACCACCTCCATTTTGACATAAAGAATGTGTTCTGATGTTTCACCTCCAAGAGCAGCTTCTTTGGAGGGTGGGTCAGGGAGACACTAAGATGCTAAATCTTCTGCAAACTAGGCTGCCTAAAGCCTCTGAATCACCAGGATCTGAATAAAACAGATGTTTAACCTAGTTGGGGGGACATATTTTCAAGAACTGGATGTATTCAAGTAAAAGCTTGACACCTAGTAAAGAGGCTGTAGGATTCTTGCCTGAAGAGGTGATCCAGCAAGATGACCTCAAAATTCTAAGTACCCTAAATGTAAGTATCTGAGGGACTAAGCCCTGTGTAAACCTAGGGAACAGCCTGCAAAAGAAAAATGTTACACAGGCCCCTTGAGGATTAACAACAGTTGAATAACAGGATTTCTTTTTCCGGTTTCTTTATTTCTAGGCCTATGCCCAGTTCTTACTAACTGAAGGCAAATTTTTCAACCTCTCTGAATGGCAGTGTCCTTTCTCTGTAGAGGTGGAAAGTGATGCTTTATTATTTTAGAATCCAAAAAGGCCCAGTTGGTTTACCCTTTGGTTTACCTCTGATCAGGTCTGACCCAGCTGCTTTTGAGTCCCGTCTGGAGAAACGCAGTGAATTTCGGAAGCAGCCAGTGGGGCGTTCCAGGCAAGGTGATTTTATCAAATGTGTGGAACAGAAGGTAAGACCTGCCCCCATTGGTGGTGTTTGCTTACCAGCACTCCTTTAACCTCCTTACCCTGGCCCTTATCCTTAAAGTTGGTCTATTGATGGGTCAACTGGGTGAACTAAACATAGTCTCTCCCAACTCCGTTTCCATCCATAAATGTTTATCCTGCTCTTTCTAGGCAAAGTACTGTGGTCGTGGTGGAGATATAGAAGTATGAGAGGGGTACTTCCTGCTCCCAAGAGGAGCAGTCTAGTGGTCAAGGCAAGGCACACTTGGCAGCGGGCTAGAGGTATCAGAGAAAATTTCCCATGGGAGATGGAACTTGACCTAGGCTAGGAACATTGTGGGGGATTTAAATTAAGTAGAGAGGAGGGAATGGGACTTTGATGTAGAGCAGGGGTCATCACATTTTTTCTGTAAAGGACTAGATGTTAAATATTTTAGGCATTGTGGGCCATATGGTCTTCTTTGTGACTACTCAGCTCTACCATTATAGTGCAAAAGCAGGCCTAGACCGCACGTAAATGAATGGGTATGGTTCTGTTCCAATAAAACTTAATTTACAAAAATATTTGGTAGACTAGATTTAGTTTCCTGACAACCAGCCACCCCTGCCAACCCACCCCCATCCATTCCCATGTTGAGGAATTAGCTTAAACAGAGGAAGAGCTTTGAAAGTAAAAGGGGTTTCAGGAGGACAGCATGGTACCGTACCCAATTAAAATGGAGAGGGAAGTGTTAAGGCTAAAGAAGTAAGTTAGGCATTAAACTCTTTGGGCTTAAGGAGTACAGGCAGGTTAATTTAGCTGCTAAGAGGGTGAACTCTGGGGCCAGATGCCAAGGACTGAATCCTAACCCTTCCAGTTACTAGCTGGGTGACTCTTCAGCAAATTGTTACTTCTCCATGCCTCAGTTTGCTTATCTGTAAAACAGGAATAATAACAGTACCTACTTCACAGAGTTGTGCTGAAGAGATAATACCATTTAAAACTCTTTAGCCCCATCCCTGGCATAATAAGTACTTAATATATATTAGCCATTATTATCCTTAAATAGGAATCAAAGCTGAGGAAAAGCATGTTGAAAACTGTGTCTGGGAAGATTATTCTAATGCAGTGTTTTTCAAACTTTTTGACCATGACCCACAGTAAGAAATATATTTTACATTGCAGTTCAGTACACACATATGTATATGATTGTGACTGAAAAAAAAAAATTTTACGAAATAATGCTTACTTTTACAACATGCAGTCCATTCTTATTAATTTTTATTCTTTTTCATCTTTTGAAAAACTCTGATCACAATCCACTAAATGTATTTCACAACCTATTATTTGAAAAATTCTAACCTAGGGTGGTGCACAGAACAAACTGGTGTAGGAGAGGCCAGGACCAGGGAAAATATGGAGTAATCCAGGTGTGGGCTGTAGAAGCCTGAATTAAGGTAGTTACAGTAGAAAACTGGGATTCTACGTTGTGTTTTAAAGTCAAATTAGAAGTGTTTATTTTACTTGGAAAATACTTTCTTTGCCTAAATTTTAAGTGAATCTACTCAGTCTTAGTAACTAGTTTAGTTAATTAGAACAGGATTAATAGTAGATGGGTTGCCAGGCACGGTGGCTCACGCCTATAATCCCAGCACTTTGGGAGGTCAAGGTGGGCAGATCACTTGAGGTCAGGAGTTCAAGACCAGCCTGGCCAACGGGGTGAAACCCTGTCTCTACTAAAAATACAAATACATAACTTAGCTGGATGTAGTAGCAGATGCCTGTAATCCCATCTACTTGGGAGGCTGAGGCCAGAGAATTGCTTGAACCTGGGAAGCGGAGGTTACAGTGAGCTGAGGGCACAGTGAGCTGAGGTCATGCCACTGCATTCCAGCCTGGGCAAAAAAAAAAAAAAAAAATAGTAGATGGGTTAATTATAACAAGGTTGGGGAGCAAATTCAACTCCTGTGACAAATAGTTTACAACTTTATATGAACAAACAATTCTTTCTACAAATATTTTAACAATTGTCATTTCCTATAATAAACATTTATAGTAGCAAGATTACAAGTCAATAGCTCTTGGAAATATTACTGTATTATAAACTTTAAATATTAGATAGGAATGTTCTTTGCCCCTTTTTGGCAAGCAGACTTAGAAATTTAGCTTTATGAGGCCAGGTGCAATGGCTCATGCCTGTAATCCCAGCACTTTGGGAGGCCAAGGCGGGCAGATCACGAGGTCAGGAGATTGAGACCATCCTGGCTAACATGGTGAAACCCCGTCTCTACTAAAAATACAAAAAATTAGCTGGGCATGGTGGCGGGTGCCTGTAATCCCAGCTACTGGGGAGGCTGAGGCAGGAGAATGGCGTGAACTCGGGAGGCGGAGCTTGCAGTGAGCCAAGATCGCGCCACTGCACTCCAGCCTGGGCGACAGAGCAAGACTCCGTCTTAAAATTAAAAAAAAAAAAAAAAATTGGCTTTATGATAAAATGCAGAATATGTAAAGATTTAATTTAAATTATGGCAGCTCTTAGGTAAATATTCACTTGCTATCTTCTTTATCTAGCTAGATAGAGGAATGCTAACAGCTAACACATGTTCTCCATTCCCACAGTCTTGTCTTTACTACTTTGAGTCATTGGTTCCCAACCACATGGGACTCAACATTCCCCTTGATAATACATTTTTTAAAAATTCTCCCTTTTCTACCCTGAAATAAAACAATAGATATGTAAAAATATAACCTACCTGTATGTATAACCTCAGGTGGGAAAATCAATATAATGCCCTAACCATAATATAAAGGAAAGCATTTTTTAACAAAATACATATTTTAGCATGTAAATATTAGGGCACGACTACACTGTGAGACCTAATGTAGTCATGAGGTGCTTCCACCTATTTGTGAAATAACCATGAACATGTAAGCAGCAAATACTGACTGGCAAATGGGTGTTATGTTGATAATTATAAAAACTCTAAAACCACCGGGCATGTTGGCTCACACGTGTAATCCTAGCACTTTGGGAGGCTGAGGCGGCAGATCACTTGAGGTCAGGAGTTCAAGACCAGCCTGGGCAACATGGTGAAACCCCATCCCTACTAAAATGCAAAAGAAAAATTAGCTGGGCATGGTAGCTGTAATCCCAGCTACTCAGGAGGCTGAGGTAGGAGAATTGCTTGAACCCAGGAGGTGGAGGTTGCAGTGAGCGGAGATTGTGCTACTGCACTCCAACCTGGGTGACAGAGCAAGACTTCGTCTCCAAAAAAAAAAAAAAAAATTCCAGGCCAGGCACGGTGGCTCACGCCTGTAATCCCAGCACTTTGGGAGGTCAAGGCAGGTGGATCACAAAGTCAGGAGATCGAGACCATCCCAGCTAACACTGTGAAATCCCATCTCTACTAAAAAAATACAAAAACTTAGCTGGGCATGGTGGCGGGCACCTGTAGTCCCAGCTACTCAGGAGGCTGAGGCAGGAGAATGGCATGAACCTGGGAGGCAGAGCTTACAGTGAGCCGAGATCGCACCACTGCACTCCAGCCCAGGTGACAAAGTGAGACTCCAACTCAAAAAAAAAAAAGAAAACCTCCAAAACCACGAGCAGTGTTGTTATCAGTGACCTATGATTCCACAATCACAATGTAGAATCTTTCAAGTTACATAGTAGTTGCATTTCTGGAAATTTTAGTATTTATTAAAGCTGTATTAAAAAAAAAAAGGTTCTAGGCCCAAGTAATTATAAATATTGAAATATTATAGGTATTTTCACCTGCAAGAATGTCTGACTAGACATTGAAAAGTTGTACAGGATGAGGGAAAGTTTTTTATTATGTAGGACCCATCTCATTTGGCACCCTTCCCATAATGCAGATATCAATATCCAGTAAACTTCTATGATAACCATAAAATTATCCGCACAGATTTCCAAAGCATGCATAGTAGGGAAGTAAAGCACCCATTTAAAGTTCGTATTAAATGTTTCTGATTTTTGGCATGTAGCTTCAACTGCTTTAATTACCTTATTTCATCAATTCTAAAGCTCACTCTTGTTTTTCTCATTTTAACATCACTAAAATTGTCTTATAATTGATGTGACAGGAAAGTATTGTGCTATTTAATTGGCGTCATTTTCTGATGCATAAAATAATGGTGCATCTTAAGATATGATGTCTTAGATTTGATAAAATGCAATACGCTTATACTTAGGGCTTAAATTTTTTATTTCTGTAAGTGAAAATGGGTACAAATAATGGATTGGAGAGACATTGTGTAAAAACCAATACGTGAGGCTTCATGATTGAAAGGTGAAAGCAGCTGTGCAAGTGGAGGTTTTGTTTTGTTTTTGTTTTGTTTTCATGGTACACCTGAGAATGAGTGGTATGGAAATGAAATTCTCGTCGGGCACGGTGGCTCACGCCTGTAGTCCCAACACTTTGGGAGGCCGAAGCAGGCAGATCACTTGAGGCCAGTAGTCAAGACCAGCCTGGCCAACATGGTGAAACCCCATCTCTACTGAAAATACAAAAAATTTAGCCAGGCATGGTGGCACATGCCTGTAGACCCAGCTACTTGGGAGGCTGAGGTGGGAGAATCACTTGAACCTGGGAGGCAGAGGTTGCAGTGAGCTGACATTGAGCCACTGCACTCCAACCTAGGCAACAGAGCAAGACCCTGTCTCAAAAGAAAAAAAGAAAGACAGAAAATGAAAGTAACTCCTTTTCAGATGGCTTACATATGAAGGAACGGTTACACCCGGATGTTGTCAGTGTATAGGTGCATGACCAAAAAAACTAAAGTGTGTTCAACAGGCTTTTCTCTGATCTGTGGGTACAGGTTCTGTGACCATCATTTATGAAAAGTGTGGATTAATTAAAGCACAGAGTGACTAAAGGCAAGGTTTTATGCAGAAAGTGTTTTTCAGCCTCAGAATCCCAGGTGTAGAATGTACTTCTGAGAAGCACAGCCTTGAGTGGAAGACTCAGAACAACCCATCCCTACTATCAGAAACAACTCAAAACACGATTTACTGGCTATGACCTTTATGAGAGATAATGGCTAAGAGACAAAATAATCACTTTCAGTTGTTTTTGGCCTTTTTTGAAGGGAGTCTAATTTGATGGAGGAAACATTAAGATTGAACACTCAAAAAGACTCTAGTCTGCTGAGGATGCCTACCATCAAAGTGTTGTCAGAGATAAGCAGTATCCTTGGATAACACATCTTTCCATTTCTTACCACTTCTATAGTTCAGTGTGGAATAGGTCAGGACAGAGCATAGTAATCCCAAGCAGGCCTAATCCTGGAAGAAATCCCTCATATCCACAGTGGCAGGTGGAGAATGGACTGTCAGTACTAGTAGATGATAGTTTACTGACAGAGAAATCTTATCTCTGAATGTCAGAATCTTAGAGGAAAGTTGTTGTCTTATAAACGATAATTTTTATTTTTATTTCTTTTTATTTATTTATTTTATTTTATTTTATGAGACAGAGTCTCACTCTGTTGCCTGGGCTAGAGTGCAGTGGCGTGATCTCAGCTCCCTGCATCCTCCGCCTCCCTGGTTCAAGCAGTTCTCCTGCCTCAGCCTCCCAAGTAGCTGGGATTATAAGCACCCGCCACTATGCCCAGCTTATTTTTTGTATTTTTAGTTGAGGCGGGGTTTCATCATGTTGGCCAGGCTGGTCTCAAACTCCTGACCTTGTGATTCTCCCGCCTCGGCCTCCCAAAGTGCTGGGATTACAGGCGTGAGCCACTGCACCCAGCCAACAATAATTTTTAAAGTAGTGTTAAATTTTTAGAACAATTATTATAAAAAGTGGAAAGAAGTGAGTTCTCACATGCAAAATTATTTAATGAGATTGGGTAACTCACCTAGTTTAGTGACCTTTGTTCTTATGAGTAAAGTGTAGATTAATATCTTGTCTTATATATTTCAGACAGATGCCTTGGGGAAACAGTCTGTGAAGAGAGGATTCACTAAGGACAAGGTAGGTTTCTAATTAAACAGAGGAAAAAAAGCTTGAAGTCATATGGTACATCTAGAACAAGAGGCTGCAAATTTGAACATAAGTACTGTGGTTCAATTATTTTGTGTAAGGTGATTTTCCATCTGTAAAAGTGAGAAATATTTCTATGAACTTTTGTGTCCTTGACCATGACCCCTAGCATAGCAGTTTAATTAAAAATAACAACCAAACTTTCTCCTCTTACCAGCTGCAAAGTGCCGCAGGACTCATTGGTAAGGGTGAAGCATTTGGGAAGTACATGGCAACCTAATAGAAACTCTTCAGGAACAGAACTGTGAAAACCTGTCTGGGCTTGGGGGCTCACTTTCTCTGAGCATGTGGGTTTTCTTATACTTGTTTTCTGCTTTTGGAAATCTGTTTCACTGCCTTGATGTGTTTGCCACAGGCTTAGAGATAAGAGTTAAGCTGTTTTGTTTTGTTTTGTTTTAATTATCTGTTAATTGGTTTTTATTTTCTCTTTGAAGACTCTCAGTTCAATCTTTAACATTGAGATGGTAAAAGAAAAGACTGCAGAAGAAATAAAACAGGTAATGAATGAAAATGGGCTGGCATGCTCTATGAAAATGTGAATTCTGTGAACCAAATCTGAGAGTACATCTTCTGACACCTCTTTCTAGCCATAATGAAAGGTGATAATAAAAGGCAAAAGTGATGAATTACTTGAAGAACAATGTCATAAGAAAACTTGTCTTCTTTGTGACTCTTATATGTCTAATCAACTTGTATTTCTACTTTCTTTTTCCTTCCTATAATCCACATCTCCTGTAACCCTCTTCAGTACTTTATACCTGGATTACTGCACTACCTTTCCAAATAGGTTTCCCTGCTCCTATTTTTTCCACTCCACCCATAATATGCTCATCAACTGAGTCCTCTGAAACTTCTTCTTTCACTATGGAGAAGTATAGTGTATTGGTTTAAAAATACAGACTCTAGAACCAAGCTGCTGGTTTTAAGTCCTAGCTCTGCCACTTACTAGCTATAGGACTTGGACAAGTTAACTTATCTGGGCCCTAGTTTCCCTATTTAATTAAAGTGGAGCAAATAATAGTACTTACCTCATAGAGTTATTTGGATAATTAAGTGAGTTAACATTTTTTATCACTTAGAACAGTCCCTGGCACAGAGTAAGTGCTATATTTATGTTTTTAAATAAGTGGGAAAAAAATATATTAGGAACCTGGTCACAAATGTTCAATGACTTCCTGTATTCCTTTTCTTGGCATTCATAGCTCTCCATTATCAAAGGACTTTCTGCAGGAAGCTTCCTGAACACTTTCCTTCAAAGCACTCAAGAGCTATCCTGCCTGTTTGGTCATTTATATTTTTATACCTGTGATTCTTTTCTCTCTAATAAGCTATTTTTTTCCAGCATTCCTTATAGTTCCATGAATTATATATTAGGTAGATTGAAAGGATCAAAAGAATAATAAAAGCAGCATACTCTGTATCAGGTACAATGCCTAATGCTTCATATGCATTATTTCATTAAATTCTTTTAACCACCCCGTGAAGTGGGTGCCATTATTCCCAGTTTACAATTGAGGAAACTGTGACTTAAAGAGATTATGTAACTCAGTCAGTGGTAGAGCTGAGACTCAAACCCATGTCTATTTGACTCTGCATCATATTCCCACAACTGGAAGTTGTGCTAGTTACCATGGGTTTCCTTGGGATGCTGTATCATTTATTTTAGCACACATTTAATGCATACCAATTAAATGTCAGACTTTGTGCCAGATACAGAGATAAATGAGAGAATCCTCATCCCCAAAGAGTTTTAGCCTCCACAAAACGGATCAGATCAGCACAGGGTTCTTTCTGTTAATAGAGGCATATGCAAAGTGTCAGGGAGAACTCAGGCTGTGCCTTTGGCACTTTGGGAAGAAGTGCCAAAGGAACATGGACACTTTAGGGGAAAATTAAATAAAAGTAATCAGAATATGGGCTGGGCACAGTGGCTCACGCCTGTAATCCCAGCACTTTTGGAGGCCGAGGCGGGTGGATCATGAGGTCAGGAGATTGAGACCATCCTGGCTAACACAGTGAAACCCCGTCTCTACAAAAAATTAGCCGGGCATGGTGGCAGGTGCCTGTAGTCCCAGTTACTCAGGAGGCTGAGGCAGGAGAATGGCATGAACCCGGGAGGCGGAGCTTGCAGTGAGCCAAGATTGCACCATTGCACTACAGCCTGGGCAACAGAGTAAGACTCTGTTTCAAAAAATAAATAAATAAATAAATAATCAGAATATGCTGTCCTTAAAATGAGAAGACAGTGTTTTGACATGCAAAAAAAGAAAAGGTAAAGCAACCTTATGCCACATTGAAAGTAGTTTCCATAGGTCCTAGGAGTTAATAGTCCTTTTGTGCTCTGTGTTGATTAGATGGATCACACTTTGATTAGTATCTTCTACTGGGGCCCCATATTTTAACAGAAATGTTGACCAAAGCAGACCAACTCTAAAGGAAGTTGACCCATTCTTCAACACTAGCTCACTGTGGTGTCACCTTGGTTATGATACCCTCCTCTACTTCTATGCCTTTGTTAGTGTTGTCATTCTCTGCTTCAAATGTGTCTCTTATCTCCTTCTCCTGCCTTACCTGTTATCTTCCCAGCATCCTTATTTCCCTACTAACTCCTAATCATTCTTCAGGATACAGTTCAAGTGTCCCTTCCTCTGGCACTTTTCCCTGCCCTGGGTTAAGTGCCTCTTTTATATTACATGTTTCTTATTATGTCACAATCATCTGTCATTCAACCAACATTTTTTAGTACTTTTTGGGTTGCAAGGCATTGGTGACAACACAGCAGATACCTGCCTACAGGGGGCTTGCAAACTAGTGAGGGAAATAGATCCAGATGCAAATGATCTTATTATGAAGTAGCATATCGTAGACATCTTAAGAGAGGTATAAAATATGAAAGCAAGGGGGAGGAAATAAATAACATAGAAAAGCAACTCATAGGAAAACTTCTGACTGTAATATCAAGGGAGACTACATGGAAGAAGAAGCATATATAGGCTAAGCTTCAGAGGACAGGAAGAATTTGGGAGGTCAGAGGTAGGAAAGAAAGGCTTTCTAGTCAGAGCCAATAACATGTAAAAAGGCATGGGAAGGCAAAAATAAAATGGTAGTAAAAAATAAGAATACGGAGCATCTATATGATAATGGTAAATAATAAAAAGACAATATTGCATATATGCTACATCTATGTATACTGTAAAAGAAAAATTCCTTTTTTTTTTTTTTTTTTTGAGACTCTCGCTCTGTCGCCCAGGCTGGAGTGCAGTGGCGCGATCTCGGCTCACTGCAAGCTCCGCCTCCCGGGTTCACGCCATTCTCCTGCCTCAGCCTCCCGAGTAGCTGGGACTACAGGCGCCCACAACCGCGCCCGGCTAATTTTTTGTATTTTTAGTAGAGACGGGGTTTCACCGTGGTCTCGATCTCCTGACCTTGTGATCCGCCCGCCTCGGCCTCCGAAAGTGCTGGGATTACAGGCGTGAGCCACCGCGCCCGGCAAGAAAAATTCTTAAGACATACTGGAAAGAAAATAACAGTGGTCTTTGTTAGGGTGGTACGACTATGGGCATTTTTTCCTTTTCCCTATTTTCTAATTTTCAGATTTTATTATATAATTTTTTTATTCCCTACTTTTTGGTATTTGCATCATGAAGGTCAACTGTACCTTCCTTGTTCTTTAGTGCCAAGCAGAGGTAGGACTTCTGACTGGTGCATACCATAGATCCAACAGACCTTATCTCTTCCACATGTAGAAGACTTTCTGGAAGCAGGATTTTAAGAGCTGCCTGTAACATGCCAACAATATCTAACATGGTTTTGCTGTGTCCCCACCCAAATCTCATCTTGAATTGTAGTTCCCATAATCCCCACATGTCATGGGAGGGACTCAGTGGGAGGTAATTGAATCATAGGGGCAGTTACCTCCATGCTGTTCCCACGATGGTGAGTTCTCATGAGATCTGATGGTTTTATAGAGGGCCTTTCCCCCTTTTGCTCCTTCTTCTTCCTGTCACCATGTGAAGGACGCGTTTGCTTCTCCTTCCGCCATGATTGTAAGATTCTTGAGGCCTTCCCAGCCTTGTGTAACGTGAGTCAATTAAACCTCTTTCCATTATAAATTACTCAGTCTCTGGATTAAGAAAATGTGGCACATTTACACCATGGAATACTATGCAATCATAAGAAAGGATGATTTCATGTCCTTTGCAGGGACATGGATGAAGCTGGAAACCATCATTCTCAGCAAACTATCACAAGGACAGAAAACCAAACACCACATGTTCTCACTCATAAGTGGGAGTTGAACAATGAAAACACATGGACACAGAGTGGGGAACATCACACACTGGGGCCTGTCGCGGGGTGGAGGGTTGGGAGAGGGATAGCACTGGGAGAAATACCTAATGTAAATGACAAGTTGATGGGTTCAGCAAACCACCATGGCACATGTATATCTATGTAACAAACCTGCACATTGTGCACATGTACCCTAGAACTTAAAGTATAATAATAAAAATGATAATAAATAAATTGCCCAATCTCAGGTATATCTTTATTAGCAGTGTGAGAATGGACTAATACAATATCTAACAAAAGCTAACATTATTTGTCGTGTTTATTCTGTGACAGGTGCTGAGCTAAGCACAGACCTACATTATTTCAGCTAGTCGTGACAACTGTGTGAGGTTATTATTGCTATTTTATTGATGTTATTTAGGGAGTTTTCAGTAATTTGCCCAAGGTAGTATAGCTAGTAAATGACTGGAGCTGAGATTCACATCCAGGTCTGCCTGACTCTGAACCCTGAGCCCCAGTCCTGACTCTCTGGGAAGGCTCACAGTTGGCTGGGGAAGTGTGGGTTTGGGGAGGAAATAAAAATGTGAAAAAAAAGAAGTTGTCTATCACACACAACTTATTAAGAGGAATGATTTTTAAAGTCATAGAATCAGTTTCTCTGTCAGGAATTTGTTATTAAGAGTTACAGTTTAATCATCTATAAGAGTGGGTTGTATTAAATCTTTTTTGTAATGTGCTAGTAATGAAAGCGTTACATTGGGTTTTTCCTCTCTGTTATCAAATAGCATATTCCTCTGAACAATGAAAGCTGTCACCATTTCTTGGCACATGTTGAAAAGATTACCCACATGTCACAGACACCCCTCTCTTTTCTGTACAGATTTGGCAGCAATATTTTGCAGCAAAAGATACAGTCTACGCAGTTATTCCTGTAAGTAGTTTGGAGGGGGAAATGAAAGTGTTACAACATGAAAGTCAGTTCTCTAACCTTAGCAGGCAGTTGCCTTTACTTTTCCTATGTTTATTGCCTCTTGAGAAGCTGCATTTTACAGCCCTGAGAGTTTTTATTATGCCCTGAGCACCAGAGATTGGAAGCTCCATATGGTATATTTATGGCTCTTGTTTTCCTTCTTTCTACTTTAGAAATGTCTCTGAGTCAAGTCTCTGACAAGGGAGCGTGGTATAAGTTCATGTTGCTGAGTAATTTCCAGATGTCTTTTTTTTCTTACTGATGTTTTCCAACCAAGCTGTTGGAATTTAAGACAGGGCCTGTAGCATAGCTTTTTTCCCTTCTTGCCTATAAGCGACCTATGCCTGAGCTGAGTTGGAGCCTCTTCCTAGTCTTTCTCTGGCGAATATTCCCCTTAGCAAGTGGCATTTTCTTGGTCTTTCCCTTCTTGAAATTATTCTTAGAGATGGTCACCATCTACTGCTTGACCATTAAGGTCTGTGACAGAGAAGGGATGCTGCTGGCTTCTCTGGTTTAATGTTTTGCTGGCCTCCACTATAATAAAGCATTTGAAGTAATGGATTATCAGCTAGTTCTTTAATTGCTTTTCCCTGAAGGAGGGGTGGGGGCTTAGGTTAAGTTTCTATCAAGCACACAAAGGTATACAGAGATTACATGAGTAAATGTAAGATTAAGGAGGAAAACATATAGATGGAGGATAAAGCCAGGCTTTTTGGTAGTTATGATGGTATCACTATCTTTTTTTTTAATCTCTCATATATGTATACCCTTATCCTACATGAATTCAACAGCCAGAAGAAGAGTCTTCTCTTTTGTGATGTTTTAGATCTCTGATACTGACTCATTGTTTGAACAGGCCTTCTCAGCTCTCCCTCAAACTGACTTGGTGACTTGATGTCTCTGACACTTGTTAAAGTTCCCTGGAGCATTTGGAGCATTGGTGCACCTAGTCTTTACACATAATTCTGACAATGAACAGCAAAACAGACGTCTGGTTTTTCCTGTCTTTCTGTCATAAGAGTGATTTGAAAATAATGACACTTAAAAGACCGTTTTAGTTGTATTATAATTCTAGAATTCAGTCTTGATGAATTTACATGTGATTGTGGCCTTTTGTGTTTTTTGTGTAGGTTAACTTTATTCTTTTCCAACCTGCAGGCAGAAAAGTTTGATTTGATCTGGAACCGGGCTCAGTCCTGTCCAACAGTAAGTTTCTGGTGGTCATGTAAGGGTTGCTTATCAATGTTGCCAAACAAGTATTTTCCAACCAATCACATCATATTCCATACTGTCTCACATGTTTTAGTGCTCTGTTTACTTAATAAAGATGCTCACATGTTGATTGTACTAGTAAGTGACATTTTCAGCCTTATGAAATCATGTGGGTTTGGCCCAGTAAGCCTCTGGCTTTTTAGCTCCCTACCACATCAGCCCTTTCTGATGCAGATCTTAATCTATCAGTACAAGTGCATTTTGGAAGATATCTGAGACCTTAATCTTTTCAACTTTTTTTTTTTTTGCTTTTATTATTATTTTTAATTGACATAATTATACATATTTATGGGGTACAGTGTGATATTTCAATACATGTGTGCAGTGTGTAATGATCAAATCAGAATAATTAGCACATCTGTCACCTCAAACATTTATCATTTCATTGTATTGGTAACATTCAGAATCCATTCTTCTAGCTACTTGAAAATATACAATAAACTGTTGTTAATTATAGTAATCTATAGCACCATAGACTACTAGAACATATTTCTCCCATCTAGCTCTACTTTTGTATCCCTTAACCAACCTTTGGCTATTCCCTCCTCTAGTAACCACTGTTCTGCTCTCTACTTCTATGAGATTAGGGTTTTTTTTTGTTTTTTTTTTTTTTAGCTTCCAGCATACGAGTGAGAACATGTGGTATTTGTCTTTCTGTGCCTGGCTTATTTCACTTAACGTAATGTTCTTCAAGCTCATCCATGTTGTCACAAATGACAGAATTTGTTTTTTTTGTGTATGGCTAAATAGTATCCCATTGTGTATAGACACCACATTTTCTTTATCCTTTCATTTGTTGATGGACAGTTAGGTTGATTCCATATCTTGGCTATTGTGAATAGTGCTGTAGTAAACATGGGAGTGCAGATATCTCTTCAACATACTGATTTCCTTTCCTTTGGATATATATCCAGTAGTGGGAATGATGGATCATGTGGTAATTCTCTTTTTAGTTTTTTTGAGGAATCTTTATAATGTTTTCCATAATGGCTATACTAATTTATGTTCCACCAACAGTGTATAAAAGTTCCTTTTTCTCCACATCTTCACCAGCTTTTTTTTTTTTTTTTTTTTTCATTTAGAGATGAGGTCTTACTGTGTTGCCCAGGATGGCCTTCAACTCCTGGCCTCAAATGACCCTCCCAACTCAGACTCCCAAAGTGCTGGGATTACAGGTTGTCTTTTTTTTTTTTTAATAATAGCTGTTCAAACTGGGCTGAGATGCCAGTTTTATTGGCAGTTTTCTTCACCGTTTTGGCTATGCTATCCTGGTAATATGTGCCTAAAAGGAATTAAGAGGTTGTAGCTGAAATACTGAGCTGTCAGAAGGCCTAAGGGAAAAGGAGTAGGTGGGATGGACCAGCTAACTTGGTATCAGTAATGATTTCTCAGGTTTTCAAAACATTTTTGGAAACATTGCTGAAAACAGAGAATACCTAAGTAAGTGGAAATGATATATACCATATTCATGGATTGGATGGCTCAGCTTGTTACATTTTGTTTTGTTTTGTTTTTTGAGACAGGATGTTACATTGTTGCCCAGGCTGGAGTGCAGTGGTGTGATCATAGCTTACTGCAGCCTCAATCTCTTGGGCTCAAGCAATACCCCCACCTCAGCCTTCTAAGTTGCTGGGATTACAAACATGCACCCCCATGCTCAGCTAATTTTTTTTTATGTTTAGTAGAGACAAGATCTCACTTATGTTGCCAAGGCTGGTCTCAAATTCCTCAGCTCAAGCAATCCTCCTGCCTCAGCCTCCCAACGTGCTGGGATTACAGGTGTGAGCCACTGTGCCTAGCCTTTGGTATTGTTAAGGTGTCACTTCTCTCCTAATTGGTCTCTAGATGAAATACAATACCATTCAAAACCCCACTAGGCATTTAAGAAATTGATGAGCTGGTTTTAAAATTTTACTTGGATATTTAAAGGACCTGAGATAGCTAAAACAATTTTGAAAAAGAACAAAGCTTGAGGACTTACATTTCCTGATTTCAAGACTTATTACAAAGATACAGTAATTAAAACAGTATGATATTGGCACAAAGATAGACATGTAGATTAATGGGACAGAGTAGAGTCCTGAAATAGACAAACATGTATGTGGTTAGTTGTTTTTCAACAAAGGTGTCAATAAATTAGAGAAAGGATAATCTTTTCAACAAATGCTGCTAAAACAATTGAAGATCGTGCACACACAAAAAAAGAACCTCTACTTTTACCTCACAGTGTATACAAAAATTAAAGTAGATCATAGAAGTAAATGTAACTGTTGTTGTTTTGTTTTTTGGAGATGGCGCTTCCTTTGTCACCCAGGGTGCAATGTGGTATGATCTCAGCTCACGGCAACCTCCACCTCCCAGGTTCAAGCTATTCTCCTGCCTTAGCCTCCCAAGTAGCTGGGATTAGCCACCACTCTGGGCTAATTCTTCTGTTTTTAGTAGAGACAATTTTTTTTTTTTTTTGAGTCAGAGTCTTCTGTTGCCCAGGCTATAGTGCAGTGGCGTGATCCCTGCTCACTGCAGTCTCTGCCTCCCAGGTTCAAGCAATTCTTGAGCCTCAGCCTCCTGAGTAGCTGAAGTTACATGAGCCCACCACCACACCCAGCTAATTTTTATATTTTTAGTAGAGACAGGGTTTCACCATGTTGGCCAGGCTGGTCTCAAAACTCCTGACCTCAATTGATCCGCCTGCCTCAGCCTCCCAAAATGCTAAAATTACAGGCATGAGTCACCGCACCTGGCCCATAAATGTAAGTTGTAAAGGAAAATAAAAAGAAGAAATCTAAATTACCTTGGGTTTGACAAAGATGTCATAAGTACATTACAAAAAGCACAAACTATAAAAGAAAAAAATCACCTTGGGCAATATAGTGAGACTTTGTCTCTACAAAAAAAAATTTTCAAGCACCTGTCATCCCAGCTGCTCAAGAGGCTGAGGTGGAAGGATCACTTGAGCCCTGGAGGTGGAGGTTATAGTGAGCCCAGACTGGACGACAGAGCAAGACCATGTCTCAAAACAATAAAAATAGGCCAGGTGTGGTGGCTCACCCTTGTAACCCCGGCACTTTGGGAGGCCAAGGTGGGTGCATCAGTTGAGGTCAGGAGTTCAAGACCAGCCTGACCAATATGGTGAAACCCCATCTCTACTAAAAATACAAAAATTAGCTAGGCATGGTGGTGTGTGCCTGTAATCTCAGCTACTCCAGAAGCTGAGGCATGAGAATCGCTTGAACCTGGGAGGTAGAGACTGCAGTGAGCCAAGGTCACACCACTGCACTCCAGGCTGGGTGACAGAGTGAGACTCTGTCTCAAAAAAATAATAATAAATAAATTAGATTTCATCAAAATTAAAGCATTCTATTTGCATACCCAAATAGCTTCTACATTCATAGCAACATTAGTCACAATAGCCAAAAAGCATAAGCAGCTCAAGTTATATCAGAAACTCTTATAACTGAATAATAAGAGGACAGACAAATGGACAAAAGATTTGAACATTTTATCAAACAATGGCAGATAAGCACCTGAAAATATACTTCACAGCATTAGTCATAATGGGAATCCAAATTACAACCACAGTGAGATACCATTAGAATGACTAAAATTTCAAAAACTGATCATACCAAGTGTTGGTAAGAATGTGGCACACCTGGAACTCTCCTATACTGCTGGTCATATTGCAAAATGGTACAACCACTTTAGAAAATAGTTTGGTGGTTTCTTTAAAAATTAAGCATACACCTGCCATACTAACTAGCCATTCCATTTCTAGATATTTTCCCGAGAACTCAAAGAATATGTCCATAGAATGACTTGTGCACAAATGTTCAAGCAGCTTTATTTGTAACAACCAATGCTAGAAACAATTCAAATGTCTGTCACTAGTGCACAGGAATTGTGGAAAGAGAGAATGTGTGCATATGTGTGTGTGTGTGTGTGTATACATACACAATGGAATAATATTCAGCAGTAAAAAGGAATGAACTATTGATACATTCAACAACATGGTGTTTTGCAAAGGGGCCATATGTGCGAAACGACCCCCAAATGCTGAAGGAGCTGAGAAACCAAAGAAGGAGGCAGACAAATCCAATTTGTGGGTACAGGTTGATTTACTGGGGGAACTTACAGACAGAAGTGTGGTATTGAGTGGCTGCAAGACAGGTAGATCTCCACGCCACAACCAGACAGACCCAATATATCTTATATCTTGGGGAAAGTATACATGCTCTGGAAGGAACATGTAGGTGGATACAGTCATCACCGTCTGTGATTTCTGCAACAGCATCAAGGATTGTTTTGGAAGAAACTTACAGTGAATAGATGTTTCTACATAAAGAGTAATACATCAGCTAGACATTTGGGAGGCATTCCTGGACTTGGGGTTAATCAGAAGTCACATGTTGGACTAGCATTTAAAATAAAGTCACTCTTGTTCCCACACATGGATAGATCATGAAACAATCATGCTTAGTGAAAGTAACCAAATCAAAAAAGTACTTATTCTGTGGTTCCATTTTTACAAAATTCTACAAATGCACACTAACCCATAGTGGCAGAAAGCAAATCAGTGGTTGCTTAGGGACAGTGAGGGACAGGGAAGTATGAACTACAAAGGGCAAAGAAAACTTGGAAGTAATAACTATGTTCATTATGTTGATTTTGATTATGGTTTCACAATACACATATGTCAAATTCATCAAATGTATACTTTAAATATGTGCAATTTGTTGTATTTCAAGTGTACCTCAATAAAGCTCTAAAAAAGTATTTTCCCTAGCAAGGGATCATCTGTCAGGTAGGCACTAAGTTTATCTCATCTAATAATAAAAATTGGAGCCTGAGTGGTTGGCAATAAGAAGATAATTTGTGACTAATGTGTATTGGGCTGCTTTCTACTTTTGTTTTGTTCTGGCACCATTCTTTTCTCTGCTACTCATCCCCAATTCTAAACATCTTGAGTGTAAAACTTATTTTTCGGTGTTTAGTCTGGAGCCATGCTCCAATATCAACCTCACCTAATAGAATGTGAAGTAATTACAGCAGTTGGAACAAGAGCTAATTCAGCAGCATTAGAAAGTTTGGAAATTGAAACACCCATCAAAAGAAGGATAAATAGTGATAAATTTCTACAGTAGAATTCCATACAACAGTGAGATATTTATGAATTAAGAGTTATAGATATCAACATGGATAAATCTCAGAAGCATAATGTGAAGTAAAAGAGTTACAAAAGGATACATACACTTTGATAAGATTTAAGTTTTTAAACATATAAACTACTACTTTAAAAAAAAAATGTCTAAAGACAGGGTCTCACTATGTTGCCCAGGCTGGTCTCAAACTCTTGGGCTCAAGCGGTCCTCCTGCCTCAGCCTCCCGAGTAGCTGGGACAACAGGCGCATGCCACCACACCCGGCAATCTTTTTATTTTTTTGTAGAGACGGGGTCTCACTATATTGCCCAGGTTGGCCTCAAACTCCTGAGCTCAAGTGATCCTCCCACCTTGGCCTTGGAAAGTGCCGGAATTATAGGTGTGAGCCACCATGCCCAGCCTGTAAACTACTACTTCTTACTTACAGTTATGTACATATACATTTAAAGTATTAAAATATGAAAAAGAAGGATAGACACCAAATGCAGGATAGATGTTAACTCGGATGGGATTAGAGGGAATGCAGAGGGAACCTCAGTTGTATTTCTGATGCTGTCTTAGGTGGATTGATAAGTACATGAGTGTTTATTGCCTCATATGAATTTCTTAATTTAAAAAAAATGTTTTAGGCTGGGAGCAAGTGGCTCACGCCTATAATCCCATCACTTTGAGAGGCCGAGGGAGGCGGATTGCTTGCGCCCAGGAGTTCAAGACCAGCTTAGGCAACATGGCAAAACCCCATCTCTACCCAAAAAAAAAAAAAAAAAAAAAGTAGTCAGGCTTAGTGGTGCACACCTGTAGTTCCAGCTACTTGGGAGGCTGAGTGGGAAGATCACCTGAGCCCAGCAGGTCAAGACTGCAATGAGCTATGATCATGCCTGCACTGCAGCCTGGACAACAGAGCAAGAACCTGTCTCAAAAAAATTTAAGGCCGGGCGCGGTGGCTCAAGCCTGTAATCCCAGCACTTTGGGAGGCCGAGACAGGTGGATCACGAGGTCAGGAGATCGAGACCATCCTGGCTAATACGGTGAAACCCCATCTCTACTAAAAAATACAAAAAACTAGCCGGGCGAGGTGGCGGGCGCCTGTAGTCCCAGCTACTCGGGAGGCTGAGGCAGGAGAATGGCGTGAACCCGGGAGGCGGAGCTTGCAGTGAGCTAAGATCCGGCCACTGCATTCCAGCCTGGGCGACAGAGCGAGACTCCGTCTCAAAAAAAAAAAAAAAAAAATTTAAAAATGTTTTAAAAACTAAATATGGAGGAAATGGAATGAATGTTATAGGTAGTTGGATATAGAGCAAATGATTTCATTTATTCATCCGCCTCCTTGTATATCTGTTTTTCAGTTTCTGTGTGCTCTGCCAAGAAGGGAAGGTTATGAGTTCTTTGTAGGACAATGGACAGGTACTGAACTCCACTTCACTGCACTTATAAATATTCAGGTAGGTGGCTTGTGCCCTTCCTCTAGAGGAAAGAGGACTATCCCTTGGTGGGACTAGAAACCCTTGCTGAGGCTCAAGGACACAGAATATCTACTTACTCCAAGCATGTATTATTGTGGCACACTTGAATTGTCATACTTTTTGTGGTGGACTAGTTTTCTAGGCCCTCCTCAATACCTGGAAATTGGAAAAGACTCCAAAACACCTTCTCTGACTACTTCTGGTTCTCTTTTGTCTCTTCCCCAGACCTCTAGTTGCACATACTGCATGTGCCTCATTTAACAAACATGCCTGAGTTATGATGGTTATATTTTCAACCCAAGCTAGAAGCCCCTTGAGGAAAGCTCCAAGTCTTAAATGTGTTTTATTAACTAAGTCAACACCTTCCAACATGCTAAGTGAATAGTTTCTGTTTAATAAATGTTATTTTGTTTGCTTTCTTCCTTTTTTCTTTGTTTTATTTCCAACAAAACAATATTAACTTTAATTATATTTAAATGTTAGATTCAAAACATTTAAAACTTTTAAAATAAAAGTCAATATTTTAAATCATAACTAGGATTGGTATTCTATATTTGGAAGCCAAATGTGGCAAAAAACAAGCATGAGTTATATTTGCTTTGAAGTTGGGGTAAAGAATGCAAAAATGAAGGAGCAGCTTTTTACTTTGCTATTTTGTAATACATCTAACAACCTTTTATTGAGCACATACTTTAATAACCGACATTTGATGTACTTACTATGTGCCACATGTTTTATATACAGTATGTCCTTTAATCCTCACAAATACGCCATGAGATACTTACTGTTATTATTTCTAATTACATAGAAGAAAGTGGCCTCAGAGAAGTTAGTTCACACTGTCTAATAAGTGATAGAGCCAGGTTTGAGCCCAGGTTATCTGACTACAAACTCTGTGAACTTAATCATTATGCGACTGTGTTGGGAACTGTGCTGAGACTTGGAGATCTATGAGACAAGGTTCCTGCCTTCATGGAGCTAATATTCAGGTATAGGAGAAAGAGCCAGAAACATAATTACAATAAAAGTGATTAATACAATATTAGGATGACGACCAAAATGATCAGTGTAACATTAGAAGTATGTTCAAGAAAAATGAGATGCTGAACTATTACAAGTACCCTAGTGATAGTTAGATATTTATAATTAAAAAGATTCGCTGAAATTTTAGAGATAAAGTCCAGGAATCTTCTTTTGAATGTAATTGTTTCCTCCTGTGCTATACAGGGGCTTTAGCTTTGAACCCATCCTCTCTACCTAGTCTAGACTTGAGATTTAATAACCACTACTGCCCTGATCATTCTTCATAAAATTATGGTGTTTCCATCCTTCTCCCCTTCACCCCCCAACCCAGATTATATTTTAGAACTGCACATTACAAATCTGGCTCATGTGCAAACTCTCCAGCTACTGCTACAGCTTAAAAGAGCTCAGTCTTCAGAGCCAGCCAAGGGAGTAGATTTCAGCTGTGAAATGCACTAGTCCATAAAAGTGGCAATTACACAAGCACATTGCTTTCTTTAGAACTTGATTTGGTAGCTGCTTGTGCCATTTTGTTTTTAAATGTATGGTCACAATGACAGATTCACTGCCTACTGTAAACATTTTCTGGGAAAAAAGCCAAAGCTTTTCCAGTTGAAGACACAAATAACACTGTGCAAACTGTCAGTTTCACTGTGCCTTTGCAGGCTGACCTTACCACCACATACCAGTCCTCCAACTCACTAGCCACCCAAGGGGCTGTTAAGAGCCAGAATTTCCTCTAGACTGTCTATTGCTTTGAAATTGCAGTTTGTTGTGATGGTACCTTATTGTGCCTTGATAAGTGTTCCACCTTGCAGACCCGAGGGGAAGCTGCAGCCAGTCAGCTGATTTTATATCACTATCCTGAACTTAAGGAAGAAAAGGGCATAGTGCTGATGACTGCAGAAATGGATTCCACATTTCTGGTAAGAATTAATTTGTAAAACTCTTTGGATTTACCTCGTGGCACTGAAGGTATTACTATTCTGCCAAAGCTGGTGAGAGAGAATTTCAGAGAGCTACATATACATTGTTTCTTACTTATTTTAAAGTTGACAGTAAAGTTGTCTTGCTCAAGATCTTCCAATCTGAAGTTAGTACAGATCCTCAATCATTTATTCACAATTCTGAAACCCATGGGCTCTGAGAACAAAATGTTTTTGTTCTCATTTGATCACAAAATGTTTTTGTTCTCATCTGATCACAAAACTTGAACTCATTTGGTAACTGAATCTTTAAACTGATGTGAAACTACTTATATAACTAATCCCACTTGGTGTGGTGTATTATGCATTTTACTAGGGAAATATTCATGTGTTTGAATATGGGGAGTCACATAATATACAGTTATACAGTATCTATACCTATTATCTTTCTAAAATTCAATAATTCTGAATCTAAGACACATCAGGCCCTAAAGGTTTCAGATAAGGGATTGTAGACAAGTAAATTACGGCTTCTTAATTATAGGGAAGAGTTGTATGGAAGCCTGGGATAGCTCTCAATATTTTATCTTCCTTCATACTGTTCATTTGTACAACATTCATCATTTATAGTGTTTTTCTTTCCTCCTTTTCCCATTCCTAGATGAGAATCACTGAGATAGAGCATTGACCATATGCTCATAGCTGATGGTGCCCATTGTGTTCTCTCTGCACATCCAGGTGCCAGGAGCAGTGTTGTGATTACTGTATATTGTTTATCTAGTCCTTGCTCATTTCAGCCACATTTATCTGGCAGAGGTTAAGTTCAGAATGTCCCCAAACAGTGGACACTTTCCCCTAACAGTCTTCATTACAGCACCCACTTATTTTTTCTCTTTCTCTTACCAGCTGCATAGGGAGAAAGAAGTGATATCACTCAGCTGATATCTCACAGTAGCAGTGACCCACAAAACTAGGACACAATGAGGCTTCTACTTCCCTGTTATTCTTGAAGCTATTCAGTTCCATCTCTCCCATTCTTCCTTCCATGTTAACCCTTCCATTCATCACATTCAACTGAAAGTTAGCCACAATTCTGCCTGAGAATATGGAATTGCCATTAACTGAGATAGGTAAGATTGCAGGAGGAATAGGCTTGACAGGAAAATCAGGAGCTCACTTTTGGATGTGTTAAATCTGAGATGCCTATTAGTACCCAAGTAGTAGACAATTAGATATATGAGCCTGGACTTCATGGGAGAGGTCCAGGCTGGAGATGTAAATATGGGAGTTGTCAGCATACAGATTGTACTTAAAACCATGGGACTGAATGAAATCAACCAAGGATGTAAGTAAAAATAGAGAAGAGAAGAGATCTAAGAACTGAGAGAAGGGTCTCCATCCCTGGAGAGGTGAAGAAGCATCAGCAAAGATTAAGAAGGAATGGCCGTGAGGTAGAAGGAAAATTAAGATGGTAGAATGCCCTGGAAGATAAAAGTGAATGTTTCAAGGAATAGGGACTGCTCAACTCACCAAATCTCCCTTGTTTATTAGGGCAAATGAGATGAGGACTGAGAATTTACTGATTTCACAAACACGGAAGTCACTGGGGGCCTTATAAGAGCAGTTTCATAAAAGTGTGATTGGAGTAGATTTAAGAGAAGATAGACAAACTGAAGAATCAGCATAGAAACTCAAGGGGCATTTCTATAAAGGGAAGGAGAGAATGGGGTATTAGCTGGAGGTGGAGAAGTGCACCCAAGAGTATCTTTTGTTTCACATATGAGAAAGATAACATATTTGTATGCTGATGGGAAAGGTCCAGTTGAGGCTGGGCACAGTGGCTCATGCTTGTAATCCCAGCATTTTGAGAGGCCAAGGTGGGTGGATCACTTGAGCTCAGGAGTTTGAGACCAGTCTGGCCAACATGATGAAGCCCTGTGTCTACAAAAAATACAAAAATGAGCCAGGCATGGTGGCATGCACTTGTAATCTCAGCTGCTCGGAAGGCTGAAGTAGTAGGATCATTTACGCCCCAGCAGGAAAGGTTGCAGTGAGCCGAGATTGCACCATTGCACTCCAGCCTGAGCGACAGACCCAGACCCTGTCTCAAAAAAAAAAAAAAAGACAGATCCAGTAGAGAGGGAAATGTTGATGATACAGGAGAAAGCAGGGAGAAGTGATATTTTTGAGTGGGCAAGTCTGGTAATGAGGGGTTGATCTTTACCAGGAATAAGATAGCAGGAGAGAAGCCAGAGTGTAAGGACACTGATATAATTAGATGGATAGAGGTAGTGGTATGAGTTTCCTGCAGATTGCTCAGTGAGAAGAAAGAAAAGTTATCAGTTGAAAGCAAGGTTGGAAAAGTGTTGGACATTTGAGTCAAAAAAAGGAAGTACAAAATTGTTGTCTAGGACAAGCGTCAGCAAACTATACAGCCTATGGGCCAAATCCAGCCCACTGCTTGTTGTTATAACGCCCACAAGTTAAGAGTGTTTTCTGCCTCTTTAAATGATTAGGGGGAAAACCTTTTTTTTTTTTTTTTTTGACCAGGCTGGAGTGCAGTGGCACAATCTCGGCTCACTGCAACCTCCACCTCCCAGGCTCAAGCAGTTTTCCTGCCTCAGCCTCCTGAGTAGCTGAGATTACAGGCGTGTGCCACCACGCCTGGCTAATTTTTGTATTTTTAGTAGAGACAGGGTTTCACCATGTTGGCCAAGCTGGTCTCGAACTCCTGACCTCAGGTAATCCACCCACCTCAGCCTTCAGAAGTGCTGGGATTACAGGCGTAAGCCACCACGCTGGGCCAAAATCTCTTTATTCTTAAAGAAATACAGAAATTGTTTAATAATAAAAGCTATTATTAAAGAAAAATAGTATTTCAAGTTTTATTAGAACACAGCCATGTTCATTTATTTACGTATTATCTATGGTCTGAAGGAAGTTAAAGGTGAATGCAAAGAAATGATTATTGACCATGGAATGGAAGCTGGATAATGAGGAAAGTGAAAATATAAGGGAGGTTAGAGACAGTAAGAATTATGAGTCCTAATGGGTTGTGGCAGTTGGAAGTGAGCTGGAAAGATAGGACATAATTTGACCATGCGAGTGAGTGACAATATAGAGATTGTACTATATTTTTTGGTCTTCGGCAGAGCACAGCATCTAATCATATTAAAAGTGGATCCTAGAGGTCAGAGGAGGCCCATTCTGCTGTTTGCCATTTTTACCACCTCACTCTGGTGGTCTCAAACTGCTGCAATTGTTAAAATTTGCTTCCTGGCCTTTTAACATTTGACAGCATATAAGACAATACATATTTGCCTTGTATAAATCAGCTTGACTGTGAGGTTCCAATGTAGTATAGAACTAGACATGTTAGAACTTGTTGTACATGACTTAGAGAAACTTAGAAGTATAACATGAATATATGATCCCCTGTATACTCACACATGAACTGTGCACTTTAGGCATAGTATTTCCAACTGTGGTAAAGCGTTAATGTCAAATGAATCGACATACATGGAGACTAGAGATTTCTTCCAAACTAACTAACTTTAATGCTAAAAACTAATGGAATATTTAAAAATCTAGCTTTATTTGGCTCCACATCTATGTCAATGGATGATTTCATTGAAATGCAGTAAGTGCTAGGATAGACATGCAGAAGGTTCTAGGGATAGAGAGTGGGGCAGTATCCCTGGGCCAAAGGGAGTAATATTTCCTGGGGATGACACCGGACTGAACCTTCAAATAGCAGGAGTTTAGCCTGATAAAGAAGGAGAGAAATGTTTCAGACAGAGGGAATAGCATAAGGAAACACTAAGAGACATAAAATGACTTGGAGTATTGTAAAGAGTTTGGTATCACTTGTGTGTGTATGTATGTGTCTGTATATAAGGTTTGGTGGTTTGCGTTTAGAAATTTGGCTTTACCCTGAGTGCATGAAAAGAGTCATTAAAGGGTTTGAACAGAAAAGAACCCATAAAGAGTTGGATTTTAAGACCTAGCCTATTAATTATTAACCTTAATTATTTGCTTCCTAAACATTCTGTAGTTCAAGTCTAGTCAGTATGATAATTTAGAAGTCAGTTGCAATAGTCTGCACAAGAAGTGGTGAAAACTTGAACTACAGCAGTGGTAGTAGAGACGGAGGAAAGAGAATGACCCCAGGAATATGTAGGGAATAAAATAGGCAGGACTTGGTGTGTTGATTGTAGATTTGAAAATTGAAAGGGAGGAATCAAGTTTGTTAAAATACCTCTTTATTGAGCAGCACAGGGAGTTAGTATATTTATCTTATTGGGTCTTGGAAAAGGAGGAGACTGTTGCTTCATGTTGAGAGCCAAGAGAATAAAAGGCAGGGGGAGAATAAGGGCTGGTGGGGGTTGCCTTTCTATAACCCTCCATGAGAGATAGACATCTCTCCCTGTGTCTTACTTTCCTACTCACTGTACTAGTGGTCTTCAAACTTCTTTTTTTTTTTCTTTCATCCAGGCTGGAGTGCAGTGGCTAGATCTCAGCTCACTGCAAGCTCCGCCTCCTGGGTTCCTGCTGCCTCAGCCTCCCGAGTAGCTGGGACTACAGGTGCCCACCACCACGCCCGGCTAATTTTGTTTCTGTATTTTTCGTAGAGACAGGGTTTCACCATGTTAGCCAAGATGGTCTCAATCTCCTGACCTCGTGATCCGCCTGCCTTGGCCTCCCAAAGTGCTGGGATTATAGGCGTGAGCCACCACGCTCAGCCCAAACTTCTTTTTAAAGTAGTAGGAAGACCCCTTTATCCAAACAAAATCTTACTATGTAAAACCCCAGGATATGACAGCTAAAACAGAGGTGAAGGGACCTGAGGCACCTCCACAGAGCCCCAAGGACTCTACAGAATAGTTTGAACACCAGTGTTCTAGGTGAACACAGCTGAACTTACTCCTGCCTTCACCACCCCAAGCTTCAGATAAAAGTTGATGTCAGAGGCCCTGTAGCCCAGGGACTGAGAGAGTGGTGGTATCCTCAGATTATAGCAGTGCACTTGCTTTAGAAATAATTTGCTCTTGAGGCATGTGTGAATTTAAGAAAGGTAAAATAGATGAAGTATTTATTGGCCTTAATCAATCTTAATTATCTTGCCGTACCAGAAACAGCAGGATGAATTGGGGGGAATACCAACCAGGGAGTCTAGAGGTCTAGTCCTGGCTGTGACCTTGGCTGGCCACTTGACCTTGAGCCCATCCCTGAACTTCATCCGCCTTGGTTTCCTAGCCTATTAAATGAGAACTGGGTGATCTCTGAGGTCCCTTCTAGCTCTAAAATTCTATTAATTTGAAGTAGCCAGCTTTTTGGGAAAAGATTTTTGATTGAAGATGCAGTCTCAGAGATTAGTGCCTGCTCATGAAAAATGTCCTGAAAGTCCCACAGAGGGAACAGAGGTGGGGCACAGCCTATGTTATTTATAAACCCGTCTTCATCATTCTCTAGCTAGACATAGCATACTTTTGGCAGTAAGTTTTTAGTGGGGATTTTCCATGACCTTTTGAGGTTTAATTTTGGCCATATGAACACGGTGATAATGGACAAGTACCTCTGGCCAACTAGAACTGCAGAATGTATAGCAAAAGTAAGAGATGTCTGAGGTGACTCATTTGCAAAGTTTGAGAGTGTAGCCTATGTTCTAACCCCCATCTCTGTCATTTTTTAATTTTTATTTTTATTTAATTTTGTTTTAGAGATAGAGTCTTGCTCTGTTACCCAGGCTAGAGTGTACTGGCATGACCATAGCTCAGTGCGGCCTCCAACTCCTGGGCTCAAGCGATCTTCCTGCCTCAGCCTCCCGAGTAGCTAGGACTACAGGCTCATGCCACCACATCTGGCTAATTTCTCTGCCTCTGTCATGTAGAGTGGCCTGCTCACCATTTCTCTGCTACTGAGCTTTAAAGAAGGTGGCCCATTCTCTTCCCTGAGCCTTTGCTGATGTATTAGTTATAAATGGCTGCATAACAAATTACTACAAAACCTAGTGGCTTAAAACAAGAAACATTTATTACCTCACAGTTTCTAGAGTAGCAGCTTAGCTGAGTGGTTCTGGCTCAGAGTCTCACAAGGTTGCTGTCAAGATGTTATCTAGGGGTACAGTCATCTGAAGGCTGATTGGGCTTGAGCATCCACATCCAGCCCCACTCATATGGCTCTTGGCAGAGGCCTCATGTTTTCATCATGTTTCTCCATAGGGCTGCCTGAGTGTCCTCACTACATGGCAACTGACTTTTCCCAGAGCAAGAAAATTAGCAAGAGAGAAGTTACAACCTTTATGGCTTGATAGCAGAAATCATTGTCCATCATTTTTCATTTTTTCAAAGTCCTTTCTTTTTTTTTTTAAGAGAGAGGGACTCACTACATTACCCAGACAGGCTCAAGCAATCCTCCTACCTCAGCCTCCTAAGTAGCTTGGACTACAGGCTCACACCAATGCCCCCAACCATTTTGTCATAGTCTACTTGTTAGAGGGAAGTCATTGAGTATAGCCCTTACTCAAGGAAAGGGAAATTAGGCTCCATCAAAGGGAGGAGTATCATAAAATTTGTGGGCAAATTTTAAAACCATCACAGCTGGCTCTGGGAGTACTTTTCTGACCAAGGTAGTATCATAACAGGTTTTATTCAAGTGTATATCAGGTTAGTCAAGAACTCAGTTCTCACTCACAAACTGGTCCTTAGAGCTGGGTAACTATTGCTCTCTATTTCCCCCTTGAGATATATTTAACAGTTATTAAGGAACTGGATGAAGAGAAATAATGTGAACATGCACATTAATTAATTTATTCAGTAAACATTTACCAGATGTCACTCTGCAGAGATATAAAACAAACCAGTCTATGTCTTTGAGGAATTTGTACTAGGGAAAATAGACAAAAAAAGAAGAGGAAAAATACAATACAGTGTGATAAATACTATGATAGTGGTAAGCACAGGATGATTTGGTACACAGAGAAGGGGCACCTAGCCAAGACTAGGGACGTCAAGAAGTTAGGGAAGCTTTCTGGAAGTGGTGACTCCTGGGCGAGGGCCCCCACCCACCACACAACTCAGACAAGAGCTTTGTGACCCTGTGCAAGAAAAGACCTCATTATTCTTTTTACCTTACAGAATGTTGCTGAGGCACAGTGCATTGCCAACCAAGTTCAGCTCTTCTATGCTACTGATCGGAAAGAGACCTACGGGTTAGTGGAGACCTTTAACCTCAGACCAAATGAGTTCAAATATATGTCTGTCATCGCTGAATTGGAGCAAAGCGGGCTTGGAGCAGAACTGAAATGTTCCCAGAACCAAAATAAGACTTAGAACTGTACAGGTTGGCCCTTCATCTAGTAGACTCAGCCCTCGATAGTCTAGAGCCCACCCCCTCCTCAGGAACTCAAGAGCTCAGCATTTATAATGAGCAATTGGTAATGAGTTGCCCTGTGTGCTTATCGCAAGCAGTCATGGAGATGAGCCCTATTAATTGATGTTCAGGAACGAAGGTACCTAAACATTCTGATAATTATCTCAGCATACTTGAGGTTTCCTTTATTAAGTGTTCGAGGTTATAACAAGAGACAGACAAGGACCTATAAGACAGTTGACTTGGTTTTGCACAGTGTAACAGCGCAGTTGCATTCTGGCCACTTTGACCTCATAGCTCCTAAATGATGAGTTTGTCATTTTTATGAACTCATGACAGGATAGTAAGGTTGAAGACCTGCTGTAGTTAGATAGGGGCTTTAATGCTTCCCATGCACCGGTCATCTGGACAAAAGCATAAGCCAAACATCCTGTTTAAACTGTAGAATAACCAGATATTCCCATCAGGATAAAGACTTCATCTAGATGATGCCCCTCAGTGATGCCTTTAGTGTAGCTGGCTTGGGGTATCAGCAAATTTGAGGTATAGTTAGTTAAACGGTACAGGGTCTGCATACTGTTAAACCATAGTTTGTGGCACCCGCTTCTCTAACTCCACCTGTTAGAAGCTATGTGTTTGAAGGAATAAATCAGTGCAGTGTAAATAAAATGCTTTCGTAAGGAGAAGATTAATCCAGGTTTGCATGATTTTTTTAAAAACAACTCTAAACATGATACAAAAAAGTGGGTGAAAGTAAATGTTCCCAGAATGGATGTGGGGAAAATATAGCAATAATTTTTTTTTTTAAAGTTTGGCTTACAATGTTTGTTATACAAAATAATGAAATCTAAGTTATGTACTGTCTTTAGTATCAGGGCTATGGGCTGATTTTATCAAAACTCATCTTGGGACTGAACAATTGCTTGGAATACCAGAAATAAGAAAGTTGTTCTCCAGAGCTGGAAACCCATCTTTTGTTTGTAATGTCACTGTTGTGGCTCCAAGCTCAGTGATAGGAAAGGACAGTGGTTACACACCAGCCTTCTGAACCCAAGGCCCCCAGTATTGTTGTCAGCTGCCTTTACTGTGGCATTTCTTTCTCTTTCTTTGTTTCCTGAGATGAAGTCTCACTCTGTCTTGCCCAGGCTGGAGTACAGTGGCACAATCTCAGCTCGCTGCAACCTCTACCTCCCTGGTTCTAGCAATTCTCCTGCCTCAGCCTCCTGGGGAGCTAGGATTACAGGCGCATGCCACCATACCTGGCTTATTTTTGTATTGTTGTAGAGACAGGGTTTCACTATGTTGGCCAGGCTGGTCTCGAACTCCTGGCCTCAAGTGATCCACCACCTTGCTCTCCCAAAGTGCTGGGATTACAGGTGTGAGCCACCGTGCCTGGCCTGACATTTTTTTATTGATCTAACGTGCTCCACTCTGCTGTTCCTGCCTAAGATCTGGTTGTATGACACTGAATGTGATGAGTGGGAATTTAAGCAGTATTTGCAGCTTGTGTCTGTGTGTTTTCTTCCTTCCAGAAGAATTTTTATAGGTGGAGCCTGTCCCTAAGCTCTTAAAATAGGATAGACCTCCCACTGTTCTCTGAGCTGTGTCTATTTTGTTGCACCTTTGAGTCTCTGTATTGAGAGAGACAGTATTTTTTTTAAACTGGGGAAGCTGCTATCCTTTCACTATTTCTCTAAAGGTTGAGCTGTTAACTAATGCAAATTCTGGACCTGCTTCTGGTCCTGGCAGTTTATCTTTTGAGAAACTTGAGTCTTATCTGCCCTGCCATTTTCATTAAATGCCTTCTGACCTTCTGAATGTTTTGGGTCCCAAGAATTTTTGACATCAGATGGGGTCGTTTTTATGGGTATCCAGTTATGTTTGCCTGTCTTTCCAGATGGACCCAGTTATTAGCCATATATAATACATTGTTACACCTCCACCAGCGGGTGAGGAAATGATGGAAAAAGGAGTAAGAAATGGCTACTCGTTTTAATCATTCCTCCTGGATTTGCCCTCAGTCCCTAACTGCCAAGTAGGATGTGTCCATGGATAATTATGTTGGCCTGACTAAAGTACCATGTAGCTGTTCTTTATATTTATTTACATAGAAAGATCTAGCAAAGAACTCAAAGAAAATTGTACCATTTAATCAATAAATTTGTCCCCTGGTGCTAGCATGGTGTTATAGAAAGTGGACAGGCTTTAGAGTTAAGTGAATCTGGGTTCATATGTTAGTGTTATTATTCATTAGCTCTCTACTGTTGAACAAATTGCTTAAACTATCTAATTCGGGGGGGGTTCCATCTAAAATAGGGATAATAATATCTACCTCATAGATATTATTCTCGTAGGATTATTGTGAGAAATAAACTGACTTCACTACAGTAGAAAATAGCAACTACCATCCTTTTCTCTACTTCCCCTGCCCCTCATTAAAGACTAACACAAGTTAGCATTTCAGATGTGTAGATCATTCTTTATTCCAGTTAAAAGAACAAACTTTATCTCATCAGTTCTGAAACTTTAAGATGCAGTAGCATCACCTAGAATGCTTTTAAAATGCAGATTCTCAGGCACAACCGTACACCCCCCACCACACACACACACACACACACACACACACACACACACACACACACACACACAATCAAGAATCTGTGCAGAAGGCACTGGGAGTCTACTTGTTAATATGTGCTCCAGATGATTCTGATGTAGGTAATTAGCCAGCCACACTTTGAGAACCATTGCCTTATTTATTCTTTACAAAAATGTACATTGTCAGGTCTTTCTTTCCTGTGGATGCTAATTATAGGATATTTAGGTTCCTCTGTTCTTTGTCTCCCATAGTGGCCCCCTTTGCAAACTCCAAATACATTATATTTATTTATTCTTGTGTCTTTTTTCCCCCACTAGACTGTGAGCTCCTTGAGGGCCAGGATTTATCTCTGTTCCCAGTGCCAAGGACATGGCCTGGACCATAGAAGATACTCAGTTTTTTGTTGAATAAATAGGTAATATGGATTTCAACCAAAACATTGTCTTGTGTATGTACCTACATGTAAATACTCTAGATTTAAAAGAATCTCTTAGTACACATAGATCGAGAATTTGTTGAGTAGGAATATTTGCAAACCAAGATACCAAGTTATACACAGTCTCTGTACCTCACAATCCACTGGCATTACCTCGCTGGACCATTACACAGTACAACTTAACAGTTGCTCCAGAGCATCTATTCTGCAGCCACTATGTTAAGTGCTGGACACAGAAAGATGAGTAGGTATGATTCCTGCTCTCAAGCTCTGTTTTAGCCACTGCCTGTTTCTCTCTTGCCTCTGATTCAATGCCTCACACCAACACCTGATTATAGTTTGCTTTGTCTAGTTCTTGGATGTTCATACTGGTACTTCTTTCTTCTCCAACCAGTTTGGAAGCTGGAGCCACATATTTGGTTTTGCACTCTCCATACTGACCTTTTGTTCAGTCTTGGAGAAGAGGTACTAATGCCCACTTCCTAGTCATTTGATTTGGCATTGAGTCAGCATTCATTCACACTTACTGAGCACCTGTTTGCCAAGCACTGTTATTAGAAACTGGATAATATAGCAATGAACATGGCAAATAAGGCCCCTGTTCTCATGTAGTTTATATTCTTGTAAAGAAGACAAGTAAACCAATAAAATTATTTCACTTACTGGTAGTGTTATGAAAATTAAAAAATAATATTATAGACTATGGAGTGGAGGCAATGACTTAATGGTCAGGAGAGGCATCTCTGCAGCAGTGGCAGCTGATACATGAGCTGGGGAAAGAGAACCAGGTAAGAGAACAGCAAGTGTTAAACACCCTGGAGCAGAGCCAAGCTAAGAATGCTTGTTTCTGTGGCCGGGCGCGGTGGCTCAAGCCTGTAATCCCAGCACTTTGGGAGGCCGAGACGGGCGGATCACGAGGTCAGGAGATCGAGACCATCCTGGCTAACACGGTGAAACCCCGTCTCTACTAAAAAATACAAAAAACTAGCCGGGCGCGGTGGCGGGCGCCTGTAGTCCCAACTACTCGGGAGACTGAGGCAGGAGAATGGCGTGAACCCGGGAGGCGGAGCTTGCAGTGAGCTGAGATCCGGCCACTGCACTCCAGCCTGGGCGGCAGAGCGAGACTCCGTCTCAAAAAAAAAAAAAAACTTGTTTCTGGACAGATACAAAGATTCAGTATCTACCCTTTAGGAGCCCACAGTTCAGCGGCATGACCTGACATGAATGATTACAATACAAGACATATCGATCAATGCCATCTCAGAAGAGGCAAAGAGATTTAAGGAACTCTCCCACATGCTATGGAGGATGCAAAGCTTGCCAGTCTCTGGTACCCACCCAAGAGGCACTTATGGCTTAATGGGGAATAATGGGTAGACAGTGTTAAAATCTCAAAGGCCATGTGTTTCTTGCAAGAGACAAGAGGTACTCTGGGTTCGGTGCTGGCCTCCCAAGCTGCAGTCACGTACTACATAACAATGTTTTGGTCAAGTTGGATTGCATATGCAACTGCGGTCCCATGAGATTATAATGGAGCTGAAAAATTCCTATTGCCTAGTGACATCATGGCTGTAGTAATGTTATAGCACAATGCATTACGTATTTGTGGTGATGCTGGTGTAAATCTGTACTTCAAGTCCTATGAAAGTATAGTGTATAGGGGCCGGGTACAGTGGCTCACACCTGTAATCCCAACACTATGGAAGGCTGAGGCAGGTGGATCCCTTGAGTTTAGAAGTTCGAGACCAGCCTGGACAGCATAGCGAGACCTCGTTTCTACAAAAAAAAATTTAAAATTAACTGAGCATCGTGGTGCACACCTGTAGTCCCAGCTACTCAGGAGGCTAAGGTGGGAGGTTCACTTGAGCCCAGGAGGTTGAGGCTACAGTGAGCTGGGATCACACTACTACACTCCAGCCTGGACAACAGAGCAAGACCCTATCTCAAAAAATAAAAAGGTATAGTGCATAAAATTATGTACAGTACATAATGCTTGATAGTAGTAAATGATTATTACTGGTTTATGTATTTACTACACTTTATCATTTAGAGTGTGCCCCTTCTACATATAAAAAATACTAAGTCAATTGCAAAACAGCCTCAGGCAGGTCTCTCAGGAATTATTCCGGAAGAAGGCCTTGTTCTTATAGGAGAGGACAGCTCCATGTGTGTTATTGCCCCTGGGTACCTTCCAGTGGGACAAGCTGTAGAGATGGAAGTCAGTAATGCTGATGATCCTGACCCTGTGTAGGCCTAGGCTAATGTACGTGTTTTTGTCTTAGCTTTTAACCAAAACATTTAAAAAGTGAAAAATAAAATTTTTTAATAGAAAAAAGCTTATAGAATAAAGATAGAAAATATTTCGTATAGCTATGCAGTGTGTTTGTTTTAAGCTAAGTGTAATTATAAAATAGTCAAAAAGTTTTAAAAATTAAAAGGTTTATAAAGTTAAAAAGTTATAGTAACCTAAGGTTATTGAAGAAAGAAAAATATTTTTATAGATGTGTGTACAGTGTTTATAAAGCCTACTGTAGTGTACAGTAATGTCCTCCTCAGTCTTCACATTCACTCAAAACTCACTCACTCACTCACCCAGAACAACTTCCAGTCCTGCAGACTCCATTCATTGTAAATGTCTTATACAGCAGGATCATTTTTTATCTTATACTGTATTTTTACTGTACCTTTTCTATGTTTAGATATGTATAGATAAGTATTTACCATTATATTACAGTTGCCCACAGTATTCAGCACAGTAATATTCTGTACAGGTTTGCAGCCTAGGAGCAATAGGCTATATACCATCTAGGTTTGTGTAAATACATCCTATGATGTTCGCACAACAACCAAATCACCTAATGATACATTTCTCAGTGTAGTCCCCACTGTTAAGCAATGCTTGACTGTATACACATTAACAGTAACCACTAAAAAAAACCAAAAACAAAACACAATAACCAGTAGCATTTACTAAGGGCTGACCGTATACCAGGCACTGTGCTAAGTCCTTACATGGCTTATCTCAATCCTACCAACCCTATGAGGTTGGCAGGAACCTGCTGGTCGGTGACATGTGCTGCTCTCTCCTTGTACCCTTCTGCCCCAACTCCAGCTCAGAAAAGAAAGCAACCAGCCAGGCGCAGTGGCTTATACCTGTAATCCCAACACTTTGGGAGGCCAAGGTGGGCGGATCGCTTGAGACCAGGAGTTAGAGACCAGCCTGGTCAACGTAACGAAACCCCGTCTCTACTAAAAATACAAAAATTAGCTGGGCATGGTGGCACACACCTGTAATCCCAGCTACTCAGGCTGAGGTACAAGAATCACTTGAACCTGGGAGGTAGAGGTTGCAGTGAGCCCAGACTGTGCCACTGCACTTCAGCCTGGGTGACAGAGTGAGCCCCTTTCTCAAAAAAAAAAAAAAAATAAGTCATGGTTGGCTCTGGAACCAGCCCTGAGAAACATGTCTTCCAATTTTCTTGCTGGTAACTAAAGAACAAAATGCATGCATTATGTACCTCTGATTCCTCCAGACAATTTTGCAAGACATCATGTTCTAACTAGGGAGGACTTCTTTTGGAGAACTTTGGTCTTGTCAATTCTTCTGATGTGACAGATTGATAACAACATCTTTATCCTTGTTCTGCTAAAAGGGAGAGCTGGAGCACAGAAAGGGAAGAGATGACTTCAAGGTTGCTGTCTGCATCAGGAGCCAACCCAGGAATAGATGACTGCCCATGCTCCACACTTAATAGGATCATTTGTAATGTCCACTGAGCTGGCTCATTCTTCACATTCACTTGAACAGGGCTACTTCTGAGGTCTTCAGGCTTTAGGAACTGGAATATCTACAAGAAAAATTAGTTCAAACCACTTATGAATCGTGACAGGTTCCCCAGAGCTTTCAGGACAAAGTCCTTTTAGATCAGCTCACAGGAGCTTCAGGATCCAGTGCGTGGTGTCTTCTCCAGGCTCATTTTGTGCCTCTCCTACCCACTCCTTTGGCTCCAGCCATTCTGGATGACTTGCAGTTCCCTAAACACATTGTGCTCTTCCTACCTCTGTTCTGCTCTTTTCAAATACATTTGCCTGCTTCAAATACCTATTCCTCCTTAAGTTAATTCAAAGCTTCACCGTAGTATCTCTATGAGAAGCCTTCCCTGAGACCTATTCCCTTCCACATGGCCCCCCTGCAAGCCTGGCTTCCCCACCAGACTGAATAGCCCTTGGAGACTGGGATCATATCTTACTGGACATTATATTCCAAGTGTCCAACACGAGACCTGGTAGAGAGGGATAAGATACTCTGTGGATGCTGAATAAACTCCGTTTGAGTGACCACTAAACTCAGACCACCCAAGTCTACAAATATTGCTTGCAAAGTGAGATCCAGCTCTGACAAACACATTGTGGTTATGTCCCAGCCCAAGACAGTGGTCATTTTGCTTGCTCTTATTGCAGAGGCTACATGTGGAAAACCAAGCCAAGGGGCGAACAGAGAAGGCAGTCAGGTCCAGGGTTTGTAAGCAGAAAGAACTGAGAGATGATGATGAACAAACTTTTGGAGCAAAACAATTAAGTACCAGGCTGTCACTTTCAAATTCTTGTCTTGCCTTGCCAAACCTTAACATTAAAAAAGACCTGGTTGGGCGCGGTGGCTCACGCCTGTAATCCCAGCACTTTGGGAGGCTGAGGCGGGCGGATCACGAGGTCAGGAGATCGAGACCATCCTGGCTAACATGGTGAAGCCCCATCTCTACTAAAAATACAAAAAATTAGCCAGGCATGGTGGCGGGCACCTGTAGTCCCAGCTATTCAGGAGGCTGAGGCAGGAGAATGGTGTGAACCCGGGAGGCGGAGTTTGCAGTGAGCCAAGATTGCACCACTGCACTCCAACCTGGGGGACAGAGCAAGGCTCAGTCTCCAAAAAAACAAAAAAGACCTTACAGGCTAAGTGTGGTGGCTCATGCCTGTAATCCTAGCACGAGGTGGGCGGATCACCTGAAGTCAGGAGTTCGAGACCAGCCTGGCCGACATGGTGAAACCCCATCTCTACTAAAAATACAAAAATTAGCCAGGCATGGTGACAGGAGCCTGTAATCCCAGCTACTCAGGAGGCTGAGGCAGGAAAAAAACTGCTTGAACCCGGGAGGGGAGGTTGCAGTGAGCCAAGATCACGCTATTGCACTCCAGCCTGGTCAACAAAGTGAGACTCTGTCTCAAAAAAAAAAAGGTTGAGGGACGGCCGGGCGCGGTGGCTCACACCTGTAATCCCAGCACTTTGGGAGGCCAAGGAGGGCAGATCACCAAGTCAGGAGATTGAGACCATCCTGGCCAACATGGTGAAACCCTGTCTCTCCTAAAAATATAAAAATTAGCTGGGTTTGGTGCCTATAATCCCAGCTACTCGGGAGGCTGAGGCAGGAGACTGGCTTGAGCCAGGGAGTCAGAGGTTGCAGTGAGCCAAAGCCTGGCGACAGAGCAAGATTCCATCTCAAAAAAAAAAAAAGACCTTACAGACTATCCAATCACCAGTTTTCAAACTGTGCTTCGAGAAATCCCCAAAGTCCAGAGCTGGGGACCTTGGGAGTCTGACCCCCCAACTCAACCAGAGAATCTGTGTTTTATTTATGGGGCTTCTCATAAGCTGTCATCTGAAGAAACAGTTTTCAAGAAAGACTGAAAAAAAACCCTGGTCTAGTCTAATTCTCCCACCTACCATTGTAGGCCTCCCTACAGCACCACTAAGCCATTGGACAACTGTTTAAAATTTTCCCGGGGACTGGAACTCTCTACCTGCTAACTGACCTGCACCATGCTGAGACAGCTCTGAGTAAGTCAGTTCTTCCCCACCCCTAGCCAAAATCTGGCCTCTTCTCACTACCCTCACCTCCTTCTGCCTGTTGTAGATGGAACCTCCCAGGAGAGTCTTCACTTTTCCACCTAACCACCTCTCCTGCTGATAAGCAAAAATAACTCTCAAGTTGCTTTGGCATCTCTTCAGCAGAACTGTCTGTCTGTAGTTATATGACCCAAAACCCCAGCCCCTCACCCTCTGGCTCACCTGCATCTGGACAGACTAGCCAGTGTCACCAGTGTCTGCCTCACAGTTGGAGCCCGGAGTTGAGCCCAAGATGCTCTTGTGGGGTATTCAGAGTGGATTCTGGGTGGCCATCCCTTGAGAGTTGGCATGGCCCACCTGGAAGTCATTTCCCCACATAGCCACTTACTGAAGTCATCTCACTGACTCCACCTTTCCTGGCCTTTGTCTTTATTCCCACCTTGCTATCTTCCCATAATCTGTTGTCAAACATTGCTTTTCCTGCCTGGAACTTTAGTCCTTTGGACCTCCACACATAGCCCCATTCCATCTGGCTGGTTTCAGTCCAGTGCTCCCATCACATCTTGACTTGAATCTTCACTCTATTGCCCAGAACCCATGTCCCTCCCAATAGATATGATATTCACGTGACCTTGGTCCTCTTCTACATCTGCCATGGCAGTAACCATAGATTAGTGATGTCCTCTCAAGATCTTCGTTTACCCAAAAAATATTTGCCATGGTTTGAAACAATCACTACTAGGTCATGCTTGATATGTGGTCCACTGTGACCCCACATCATGTTTGTTACTGCTATTTTTACCACACTAACAATATGGTATGGATCCCCATCTTGCACTCTCATTTCTTCAACCCACATTAATTCTCCCATTTTGACCTTGCCTCTGGTCAAGTAAGAAGTAGCAGGCATGTCTTACATTTTGGCACTAATTTTGCAGGGGAAGAGAGGGAGCAGGGAGGTATTTTGCTGAATCTCACTTGGTGTGTGACCCCCAAAAGACTCTCTGAGATGCCTAAGTTTCTTTCATTTGATCTTTGCAACAATACCTTAAGAGTAATATGATTCCTTTTTTTTTTTTTTGGACAGAGTCTCACTCTTGTTGCCCAGGCTGGAGTGCAGTGGCGCAATCTCGGCTCACTGCAACCTCTGCCTCCTGGTTCAAGGGATTCTCCTGCCTTAGCCTTCCGAGTAGCTGAGACTACAGGTGTGTGCCACCACGCCCAGCTAACTTTTTGTATTTTTAGTAGAGATGGGGTTTTGCCATGTTGGCCAGGCTGGTCTCAAACTCCTGACCTCTGGTGATCCACCTGCCTCGGCCTCCCAAAGTGCTGGGATTACAGGCATGAGCCACCACACCCGGCCAATATTATTCCCTATTTTACAAATGAGGACACTGGGGAAACAGCATCATAGATGTGAAGAGTCAGGACTAAATTAGAATCCCAGTTCTGCCTTTCGTTCACTGTCTGGCCTTAGACGAGTTATTCAGTCTCTCTGAGCCTTTGTGTTCTCATCTGTAAATAACATAATAATGGACCTATCTCAAAATATAAGAAAGGATTAAATGATGTAGCAAACACAGAGTGCTTAGCACTATAATAAAAGTGCAAAACGGTAGCTGGTTAAGTACCTTTTCAAGGTGCACATCTATACAGAGGAGGAGGAATTTCTGTTTCTGGAACATAAATCTTCTCCTAGAACTAGACCTTTCATTTATAGAACATATTTCTTTTGTACTATTTTTCTACACCATGTGTCAATTTTCAGAAAGTCTCTTCCAGGAATTTAGAGAGGCTTGAGCAGTGGTAATCATACCAGACCAGGGCACAGGCATCAGGAATCTGGGAGGTGGGCAGGCGAGCAGGCAGACCCAAAGCCTGGCAGCTAACATCTAGGTCAGAAGCCAGGTAACATCTGGAGTTTTGGGCCAAGGTGCAGGCCTGCCTGATTATTTGTAGATGGCTTATCTGAGACAAAGTTATTCCTGGTTACAGATGTCTATGTATTTAGTTCCTTGGCAACTTATTAAACATAACTGTTTACAGTTTAAAGAGACCAAATCTATCTAACCTTGTCATTTTCCTACCTGGCTGGGCATCAGAAACACCTGATGCACTTGTCAGAGCTGTCCATTCTTGAGCTTCACCATTGAGACATAGATTCTGTTGGCCTGGGGTGGGGCCTGAGAAACTATTAGGTTGGTGCGAAAGTAATTACAGTTTTTGCCATTTATGTCAAAAACGCAATTACTTTCGCACCAACTTAATATTTTTCTTTTCTTTTCTTTAACTCTCTCCAGGTAATTCTGAAACTCAGCCTGATTTGGGAACCCCTGCAATAAGTTTTTACTTTTACTTTGCACCTGAGGAAAAAGGCTCCAGACCAGGTGAAGTGACATCCCCAAGGTCACACAGGGTATCGGTAGCAGCATTCCTTCTATCTCTTTGTTCCAAATTTTCTTTGCACTTCAGTCCAAGGCAACCCAACTGGAAAATATCTGAAAAAGACAAGGATTTTATTATTGTCTGCCTCTGGTAAAGATTTCTTGGATGAGACTAGCTGTTCCCAGCATGCCCTTAGGTAAGACCCCTATGGGGCAAGAGAGGAAAGCCTTCCCAGATGCTTGGAGTTCAGATGTTTTCCTTGTTTGATTTTGAAAGCTGAGAATTTCCCTGGCTCATGACCCCTGGAAACAAATTCTGGATTATCTGTTGCGCTGGACTATCTGTGCCTGGCCCCTGCAGCTACATAGAGAATTGTGTGTTGCCTGCACAGGCTGAAGCTCTCCATCCATCCTGCATGCATTTTGTACTCGCCTGTGGTGAGTGAGCAGAGGGGGATGATATATGGAAATCCAGGCAGGCAGCAGTGGCAGGGGAGGGGGTTGAGGGGTGTGAGGGATTGATGGGAACTCAGCTACAGAGCTCAGTTGGGAGACTCACACCCCATTGGAGCTAGGATTGATTGCTGGAACTTTCTCACCCTTCTCAGTTTGTCTCAGAGCCAGCAACCTGCACTGTGTCCTCTGGGCACCCCTGCGGAGAGGGAATTGCTCTCAAAGTCAGGGAAGCTCCAGTCTGTCAGTGATGGTCTACCTCATGCCCTCTTCCCAGAGGCAGGCAACTCGGCACTCTAGAAGCCGAGTGACCTTCAGACAGCCTTCTGTTTCCCTTTCTTCTCTCTGTACTTGGCCTCCTTCTTATCTGTTTTTCAACTCTCAGCTCACACTAAATGACTTCCTCCATTGGGTGCTATCTGTAGAATGTGTGGAATATGACCTGCCCCAGCAGATTTTGCAAGAGTATCAAAAGAGTGAGTGAGAAGTCTAAGGTGATGTCAAGGTTATGGAGGATGGTCGATGTACTTAATGCTGCCAATTGCTTTAACATGGATCCAGGCACAGATGTCTTATCATTTACTTTCCCAGGAGAGCATTTTTTTGAAAGTGTCTAACCCCCATTCAAACTGACTTGTTCTTTGCCTAACTTATATTTGCTAAGTGCTCAGGCAGTGTCGGGCAGAAGGATAGACCCTGTGACTGGACCTGTTTTTGAGTCTCAGCTCTGCTTGCTTGCTCTTTCTCTCTTTCTTTCTTTCTTTTTTTTTTTCTTTTTCTTTTTCTTTTTTTTCTGAGACGGAGTCTCGTTCTGTCGCCCAAGCTGGAGTGCAGTGGCCGGATCTTAGCTCACTGCAAGCTCCGCCTCCCAGGTTTATGCCATTCTCCTGCCTCAGCCTCCCAAGTAGCTGGGACTACAGGTGCCCGCCACCTCACCCAGCTAGTTTTTTGTATTTTTTAGTAGAGACGGGGTTTCACCGTGTTAGCCAGGATGATCTCTATCTCCTGACCTCGTGATCCACCCGTCTCAGCCTCCCAAAGTGCTGGGATTACAGGCTTGAGCCACCGCGCCCGGCCATCTTTCTTTCTTTTTTAAGATAAAAGTCTTGTTCTGTCACCCTGACTAGAGTGCCTTGGAGCAGTCTTGGCTCACTGCAACCTCCGCCTCCCAGGCTCAAACAATCCTCCTGCCTCAGCCTCCTGAATAGCTGGGACCATGGGCACTCACCACTGCACCTGGCTAATTTTTGTATTTTCTTAGTAGAGATGGGGTTTCGCCATGTTGCCCAGGCTGGTCTCTAACTCCTGAGCTCAAGCAATCTGCCACCTCAGCCTCCCAAAGTGCTAAGATTACAGGCATGAGCCACCTCACGCGGCCCAGCTCTGCCATTTCAAGCTGTACTTCTTGACCAAGTCATTTCACCTTTTGGAGCCAATACTCGCATTCCAAGGTTGTTGCAGGACTCAAGAATGACCAGAGTAGGCCAGGCGCAGTGGCTCACATGTGTAATCCCAGCACTTTGGGAGGCCGAGGCGGTGGATCACCTGAGGTAAGGCGTTCAAGACAAGCCTGGCCAACTATGGCGAAACCCTGTCTCTACAAAAATTAGCTGGGCATGGTGGTGTGTGCCTGTAATCCCAGCTACTCAGGAGGCTGAGGAAGGAGAATCGCTTGAACCTGGGAGGCGGAGGTTGCAGTAAACCGAGATCACGCCATTGTACTTCAGTCTGGGTGACAGAACGAGACTCCATCTCAAAAAAAAAAAATAGTTAGTAAAAGCACTTTGTAAACCACAACATTCCTTACAACTGTCGGTTGCTGCTACAAGGTAATATGGGAGGAGGCAAAATAAATAAAACCCCAATTCTGAGGGCTTACAGTCCAAAAGGGAAGACGCAACCTCCATGGGCTTAACTAAGGAGCACAACTACAAACCACTGAGAACTTTTTGTGTCAAGGGCTCCCCCCTGAGGAGGGTTGGTTCCAGGCAACTGGTGTAATTTAGGAAAACTTCCTGGGAAAGAAGAGCATACCCTTAGTCTACTTAGCCTTAGGCAAAGCAGAGCTCCTACAGCTGCTTCTTGAAAAGGCCCCAAATGCAATTTGATGACATACTGGATTAACAACTGCTGGAAGTCACAAGCTGTACTTGTGTGGAATCCAGACTCTACAGGGTGCAGCATGAGTCTCCACCAAGAAGTGGACTCCACCCACCGAATTGCTGCTTCCCGCTGCAGCAGACACAGCTTTCCCATCTCCTGGACATGAAGCCAAGATGGGACCCAGAGAGAGCTGCAGTGTAGGGTTTGGAACATCATCTAAACATGGCCAATCCCTTCTCCCTACTTAGTGGAACTTTCTCTCCAGCCCCTCCATCCCTCTCTGAAGGGAAGAACAATTTAAAAGCTCTAGAAAGATAAACCTCCCTCTCTCCCAGGGTTGCTGAGAAGAAGAAATGAGAATATGCCTTTCAGGGAGAGGCATATGTAAGGTTCACTTAATGGTTTTTATTGTCATGATTCATCATTGGGCTGATCTCTTTCTCTCTCTCTGTCTCAATTTTCCACATACTTCGAGGAGATCACACTAAGTGATATCCAAGAACCTTTCCCTTTTACAAGCCACCCCCTCCCTGACTTGTTGTTCAATAATATTCCTCTGTAGCCAATAGGACACGTGGGCCCAGTGGAACTTCCTTAGAAGACCGAGGCCTTTGTCACCACCCACAAAGCAAGGGGAAGGTCTACAACTGGCCAACATACAGTGCCTGACATCTAATGGGCCCTCAGTAAACACTTGTGGAATGTAAGAATGAATGAACAAATAGAAGAATGTGATGTGTTTTCACACCACCATAATAATTTAAAGCATAATTTACCACCATTATTTTTTTATTTTTATTTTTTTGAGATGGAGTCTCGCTGTATCACCAAAGCTGGATCTTGGCTCACTGCAACCTCTGCCTCCTGGGTTCAAGTGATTCTCCTGCCTCAGCCTCCTGAGTATCTGGGATTACAGGTGCAAGCCACCATGCCTGGCTAATTTTTGTGTTTTTAGTAGAGGTGGGGTTTCGCTATGTTGGCCAAGCTGGTCTCAAACTCCTGACCTCTTGTGATTCGCCTGCCTTGGCCTCCCAAAGTGCTGGGATTACAGGCATGAGTCACTGCGCCCGGCCATAATTTACTACCATTATTGCTAAAAGATAACACCCAGGCCTCTGGGGACCATAAAAACCCCCATCCCATCCCTGCTGGCAGCTCTGAGGCAGGGAGGCAGGTGTTACTGAACTCACTTGGAGAAGGGATGCTGTGCTGTGGAGAAAGGAGGAGGGTGCATCCAGACTGGGGCAATCTGAGGGCTTTCTGTAGAAAAGTTTTGAACTAAGTAGGGGTTGCTCTATGCAGGCAGCCCCAGAGGCTGAAATGGAGGCACCCCAGCAGCAGAGGAGGGGCTAGGGTTGGACAGAATTTCCTGGGCAGCCTTCATGGTGGGTTCTATGGAAGGCTGAGCCTGGAACACTGGTGAAACCACCCCTCCCCCACAACTATCACCTCCACTCCCGGGGCACCCCAGGCTGGGAACTAACCCAAATGGTTGGAGGGGACAATGCCTACTGGGACCATGTTGAGGGTGAGGTCTGAGGGCTGTGAAATTGTCTTCAGGCACTTATGCACACCAGGCTTCCACCCCAGTCTCCAGAGGTCCCCTTCCCAAGATGGAAGAGATGAGAGCAATGCCTCTACCTTAAGGGGAGAGGGCTGGGAAGGAGGAGTAGCTTGGAGCAGAGAACACTGGAGCCTGAGGTTCTTAGAAGCAAGAGGGCCCTCCCCTTCTCTGGAGGGACTGAAACCCTCTGAAGTCCATGTCACCAGGGGCTGGTAACTTCTGCTTGCACCGCTCCCTCCTGAGAGAACAGCACAGCCATCCAGGCTGCATGGTTGGACAGCTCTGATATGCCAAGCGCCCCTTCATATTGTCCTGGGTGTCTGCCCACTGCTCTCCAGGACCCTGGAGCAAGCTCAGTCCCTCTTCCACACAAACACCTGCTGGGTGTTTGAAGGCAGCACCCCTGAAACAGACTGACCACAGCCTTCTACTGTTTCCAAGGGCTATCACATTTGATTCTCTCAGCTCTTCTGTGGGGCAGATGTTGTTGTTGTTGTCTTTACTTTAGAGAAGGGGAAATAGGCTCAGAGAACAAGTGCCTTGTCCATAGTCACACAGAATTTTAGTGCATATCCTTGTCAACCTTGTCTTACCCTGCCATCTTCCCTTGAACCTTGTCTCCTTCAAGTGAAAGGAAGTCTAACCTCAATTCCTCTGAATGCCATAAGGGTGCCCATGGCATTCTCCTCAGTGGGCCAGGATGGAAAATCCAGGATAGATGAGCCTGCCTCCTGGGCAGGGAGGGGCAGAAGCTGAAATGGAAACTCTTTCTTGGGAGAGAGTGAGGAGAGGGTGGGCCCCATCAGGCTATAGTAGCTGCCAGACATCTGGTAAGGTGAACTGAGGGTGCAGTAGCTCATTGTGTGGGGCAGGGAGGGAGGGGGAACTTTCTTGGCATAGGAAGGGCTGTGGAGTCCCCAGGAAGTGGCCACTCTGTATCAGTGGAGTCACTGGATACAGGCCTCCAGTGGGAAGGCACAGGAAGCTGGTTCTGATACGGTACTTGGAGTGGTACTTGGTGTGGCTAGAAGATGCTTTCATGGTACAGGTGTAGAAACTGAGGCCCAGAGAGGGGCAAGGGCTTTCCCAAAGGCACACAGCAGGCAGACACCACCCTGCTGCCACTCAGAGTTCCCACTGCAAGGGGGGCCTGTGCCCAGGCTGAGTAGTGGAAAAGGTCACGTCCTATCGTAGGTCCTCACTGGCTCACGCCAAGCTTCAGAGATGAGCCTTGTTTAAACTCTTCTGGAGCCATTTATCATACTCAGGGCACAGTGGCAGGGAACAGAGCCTGTCTTGTGTAGGTATCCAGTGCTGTAGGGTTGCAGTGTGCCATCAGAGAGGGCAAAACCATCCCAAGGCCACACAGCGAAATTATGGTAAAGCCAGGACACTGTTCTCCAAGGTCTGGGTCTTTTCAGCCCCAGCAGAGCCTCCTAGAAGAACTAGTCTCTCTAACCAGGACTGAGAAGGGCAGGAAGAGGGTACAGGTAGTTGAGAGATCTGGGCTTTCTGGCTTCCCCCAAACCTTCCACCTGCCTCCCATCCCACAGACACCCAGGGACTCTGAGGATAAGCTGGGAACTTCTGATATTCCTTCAAAATGGATCATTTCTATTTCCCACAGTGTAAGGTTCTGTGCTGTTCACTCTTCACCAGAAAAACTCCTCCCTATCCTATAAAACCCAGCTCAGAAGTCCAGAAAATGACCCTGCACAAAGCCACAGAGGAAGTCACATCAAATTCCGAAGAATCTTCCAGACCATGATCTCTGACCACAACGCAATATAATTAGAACTCAACAAGAAAAACATAAACCTCCCATAGGCTAAGAAACTGAAAAACACACTTCGAAATCATTCAAGAGTTAAAGAGGAAATTACATTGAAATTTATGAACTATTTAGAACTGAATGATAAGGAAAACACAAGCAGTTTCCAAATCATTTCCCCTGTGAAGTCGGCCCTGACCCCACATGGTTCCTCAGATGGCTCTCCACCCTCCACCCATTTCTACACCCTAGGAGGCTGACATCTACAGGCTGCAGCAACAGGTTCCCTTGTTCTTAGCTTCTGGGAGGATTCAGCTAGTGGGGGAAACCTGGCCAGAGATCAGAGGGAGGGAGAGAGGGAGGAGAGTGAGGTCTCTTACTTGCCCCCCGTCCTTCCCTATATGATTGCTGTGGGCTGGGTACACCCCTCCACCTTAGGCCACAGCTGCCCCTCCTCAGAGCTCCCACTTTCACCACTCCTTTCCTACACTCCTGCAGCCTAGGGTTGACAGCCTCTGCTCTTGTGAGTCCTTTGGTGATACACTGTCTGTGTGGTTTCCCTACACCTTGACCCTACCTGTAAATAATGTCTTTGTTAAACATACCCGTTCTGGGTGTTCTATGTACTTCCTGCAAATACCCCTACTCGTACAAAGTCCATTAGTCCACAACCACATTCTCACCTCTGGGTGACTGAGCTCTGACCTTGTGTATCTCTCTGTGTTGTCCCCTCTACTGACCTGTCAGCACCTGAGGTCAGCAACCAGGTCAGCTTCATCACCCAATCCCCTGATCTGATATGAGTGGAGAGTTATACTTAATAAAAGATACTGATTAGGATATCAAATAAAGAAGCATATTTTAATTTGCTCCATAAGCAAGTGTTTGTTTATAGGGGATTCAGGGCAGAGAGTTAAGAGTCAGACATAAAAATACAGAGAACTTTAGACTGGGGCAAAAATTGGTGCTCAACAAAAGAACATATCCACAGTTCTATGAGCTGGGATTCATTTTTTATTTTTATTTTAGGTTCAAGGGTACATGTGTAGGTTTGTTATATAAGTAAACTCTGTATCATGGGGATTTGGTGTACAGATAATTTCATCACCCAGGTAAGCAGCATAGTACCTGATGGGTATTTTTGTCTCATCCTCCCTCCTCCCGCCCTCCCCCCAAGCAGGCCCCAGTGTCTGCGGTTCCCCTCCTAGTATCCCACGTAGTCTCATTGTTTAGCTCCTACTTATAAGTGAGAATATGCAGTATTTGGTTTTCTATTCCTGTGTTAGTCTGCTTAGGATAATGGCCTCCAGCTCCAGCCCATGTTGTTGCAAAGGATATGATCTGGGTTAAGGATCTAGCGTGTTCTCATGTCATCCAGCAAACAGAAGGTCCAGACACAAGGAGTGTCCAGTGTGCCATAGTAAATGCCCACCTCTGGCCTCTAGCTCTCCCCTACCCCTCCAGAGTGGCTTTTACAGCTAAGCTCTCTGCTTTGGTCTTCCTACCCTAGAAGGCCTCCAATCTTCCCTCCCATCCCAGACAGAGCAGCCAACTGGTCCCTGGGCCTGGGGGCCACAGTGTGCACTGAATGCTGGTGAGATATCTCTCTGTCTTCGAAGGAACCCAGGTGATAGGGAGAGCAGATCGGATCTTGAGTGGTTTGGATTTGGTCGGAAGGAAGGAGGGAGAGAAGGTATTCTAAAATGGAACAGCTGGGATACAGGTCTGGAGGTAAGAAATGGGGTGACTCTGGGTGAGGAGCAAGGAGAATCAGCCCAGCCTGAGCCAGGCCCCCTCCCTGGTGAGGAGATGAAGTTTGTGATTTGAGGCTCTTCTGGGCCTGTCCCTCAGGGGTGAAGGACTCAGCTCATGATTCCCAAGGCGTTCATTCATTCCTTCACTCAATCATTCATTCATTCATCCATCAAGTGGGTTTTGAGTTCCTGCTATGTGCCAGGAGCTGAGGATATGGGAGTGGATAGGACAGTCCTGATCCCTTATCGGGTCCCGGGACAAGTGTGACGCAGACGATTCTAGGAGGGCAAAGAAACCACCCTTATCTAGCAGCTCTTGTTTCTGCTCCAGAAGAAGCCGAGTTTTTCCCCATTTTACCGTCTGGGAACCTGAGGCTGCCTCCTTGGTGGAGGTCCAAGGAAGCACTGAGGGGGCGGGGAGCTCAGTCCTTTGTCCAGGGGGAAGCTGGGAGCCCGATATGGACTTTCCGGGAGGGTGGGGGCGAGTGCGTCTGTGTAGTGGGGTGGAGGGGAGTCCCCTTTCTCCGCCCCTCCCCGCCCCGTGGCCGCGGCGTGGCGGGCCCGGGGCGGAGCTGGCGTCACCCGGGCAGGAGGGCGGCCGCAGCCGGCAGGACAGGCAGACGGACAGGCTGACAGGCGAGAGAACAGGCACTGCGGGACCGGCAAGGGAAGGGCGACCCTGTGGCTGGGAATGTGACCCCGCGGCCAGAGGAGGACCCGTGAGTGTGCGCCGTGCCCCTGCGGCCTCGCCGCGCACCCCGCCCGCCTGGCTTCCACTTTCATTTCTTCGGCTGTCTCGGCGTGGCACGGTCTGGAGGAGAGTCCCGCCCGAAGGCAGACTGGCCGCTGTCTTGGGGCTGGGGTCCAAGGCTCAGAGCTTCGAAAGTTGGGGTGGGGTTGGAGGGGGCGGTACGGGGCAGAGGGGAGGGGTTGGGGGGCGTGTTTTCGGGGAGCGGAAATGTCAGGCGGGCTCCTCTGGGTCCTACGACCTGCCTGGCCCTGGGAGCTGGTTTGGGGGGCAGGGAAGCCGGGGGTGGGCGTGGGTGGCTGCGCGCCCCAAGGAGAGCGTGGAGTCTTCGCCTCTACTTTTTCTCTTCGACTTCTGTCCTGAAGAGCGTCCCAGGCTGGATTCTGGGTTCAAACTGGGGCCATCCTCTGGCCCAGGCCCAAGGAGTGGTAGATGTAGCCTAGCAGGGAGCTAAATATCAGAAACAGGGAGGGTCACCCTGCTGTCTTCATCTGAGAAGCCCACATCCCCACCCAGGGAATGAGCAAGCCACTGCCACTCCAGGAGTGAAAGGATAGCCAGCACTGGGAAATGGGGGCTAGGAGGGGGAACAGCAATGGTTCAGGGAGGGACAGAGGTTTTGTGACAGAAACTCAGTGAGGGCATGGGGGTGGAGAGTGAAGGGAGTTAACCCTGTGGCTAGAAGAGTACCTGCCTTGCACCCATCCCCTGAGCTTACGTTTTCCTGGAAAGAGACCCAGGCCTTGAAGTTCCACAGGAGTAAGGTGGAACTCTAGCTCACTGGTCAGGACATCCCAGTTGCTGTGCGGAGTCAGTGTGTTGGGGACAGGAAGCAGGTTGGGCTGTTTGGTGGAGAAGATGCTTCCACTGTCCCTCCACTCCCCTCCTCTTCTCTGTCTGCACCAGACCATTGATAAGCCAGTGTAGGAAAATGGTGTTTTACCCTTGGTCATGAGCTGAGCCCCACCTCCTCTCAGTTCCCAATTCTGCTTGTAACTTGCTGTGTGAACACAGGCTCCTCAAGTCCTATTTTTAGGCCTCAGTTTCCTCATCTTGGCCTCAGTTTTCCCATGTGTACAAGTGAGCTGGGCCAGTTGATCTATCAGGGCTATTTTAACTCTAAGATTCTAGTCTAAGCTTTCCTTCAAGTCTGAACACTGACTTTGTGCCAGGCCTTTTCCTAAGCTGGGGCTGGGTTGGGGATGGAATGGAGACTGCAATGACCAAAAGCAGCCTCTACCCAAGGAGAAGGAGATCTGAGTTCAGGAGAGGAGGCTGTGGGAGGAGGTAGCAGCCAATCTGAGGATGTATGGTCAGGCAGGTGGAGGTATAAGAAAACATGCAGAGGCAAGAGAGTGGGGGCGTGTTCGGGAATCAGGAAGAAGCCCAGGGTGGTTGGTGTGGGGAGGTGGGAAGTGGGGCAGGAAAGGTAGGACAAGGTGCTGAATGCCAAGGTGGGGGCCTATTTCTAACTGTCATAAAGGGGGTCATGCAATGTGGGGAGCCCAGGAGCCCCGCCTAATTGCAGTGTGAGGGATTTGGGAAGCACTTGCCCCAAGCAGAGTTTAAAATGGAGATGGTAAGTGAAGCGCAGAAATCTCCTCTTTGCTCAGGAAACTGGGGTCCCACCCTGGGGACTTCTTTGGGTGAGAAGTTGAAGAGTCAGGATGGATGAGATGACCTTTCACATCTGTGAGTTTTTTTCAAGAGAACAAGTTCCTGCTGAATGGCCTGTTTCTACCCTCCAAGCTGCTCTCATTTTACCAGACTGCCCCCATCCTGGCCTGCCTTTGTGGGTTCAAGGAAGGACCTTTGTCTCAAACATCTCCCCTGCTAGTTTGACTTCTTGCCAGAATACCCCTCCCGCAATATGTGCCTTCCCTTTGCTTTTACCCAATTGTCACCTGGTTCCCACCCTCCCTTCCCCAATCCTGTCCCAGGGTTACCAGAGATGTGAGAAAGGACAGTGCTCTAGCATCAGTCAGAGGTCAAGCCCAGGCTTTGGCCATAAGCAAGCCTCAGAGTAGGGCTAAGGGCTAGAGTCAGGGCTCACACTTGCCAGAGCCTAGGTCAGAGGTCAGCCTGGAAAAAGAAGGCAATTCTTAGCTTATACTCAGCCTTAGTGCTCAGTCTAGGGGCAGGGTCAGTGCTTAGTTTGTGGCTAAATTCTAGTTTTGGTAGGTACATGGGTCTGCATTTCCCAGTAGCTCACACACTCACAGGTGAGATGAGATGACTCAGGTCTTAGAAACCTAGCTATAGCAGAGTGACCCAGGACCTGGATGGGCCAAATCCATGGTGATACAGGGGTCACCCAGTAAGCCAATGGTAGAGCTGCGACTAGAACCCAGGAATCCTGCCTCTGAGCCTAGGGCCCTGATCACTGTCTCCCGAAGTCTGCTCTGAATCTGGGATCCTTAAATTCTAGGAGGCAAAGCAAATTTGCCTGAGGTCTACATGGGCCCTCCTGGATAAATCTGATTATACTCTTCTACCTCCCAGTGCCAGGCACATAGTAGTTGCTCTAGGAATGTCTACTGAGTGTCAGGTGCAAGGGGAGGGGCCAGTGGCTTGTTCAGAATTGGGGCCGGAGGAGGCTGGCTTCGGGGGAAGGATCTCCAGCTGTTGTCAGAGGAAGCGATGCCCTCATTGATCTGCCGCCCTCCCCCTCCTCCAGTGCTTGCAGCCACACTCAGAAGCCGCCCCGCTGGCAGCCGGAGGGCCCTTTCCTCTTTCAGGGTGAAAAAAAAGGAAAGGACATTTTTGGTAGAAAAGTTCCCTGCTGCTCCCTGGGAATCCCCGGTGGCTGGATAGACTACGGGATATCCCAGAGGAAGCCGAAAGCCATCCCCCACCCCCTCCACCCTGCCCCCAGCACAATGCTGTGAGGCTTTCCCACGCTGCACCAGCTGGCCAAGGGGGCTCCTAGAGGTCATCTCGTCCAAGCCCCTGTCTGCTGGTGGGCCTGCAGGGAGCCTCTGCTACCTCTGTCATGACTAACAGCAAGTCCGAGGGGCACCTGTTTAGAGCCCAGGCCCAGCTCTGCAATGAAAGCAGAAAAGAGACAAACAAGATGGGAGGGCTGTGGGGCTTAGCAAGGGGGACTAATGTAGCCTGGAAAGAGGGTGGGGCACTGGACCTAGGGGTTGAGGATTTAGATTCCCAGGCAGGGGATGCAGAGGTTGAGCAAAGTCTGAGAGGTGACAGGGAAATGATGAATTGGGAAGTCAGACTCCAGATGATAAGGCCCTGACCGCCAGCTCCCCCATGCCCTTGTCCCTGGCAGGGTATCCTCAGGTCTGAGCCCCTGGACAGCAGTCCCAGGCCCAGCTGGCCATGGCCCTGTGCCTGAAGCAGGTGTTCGCCAAGGACAAGACGTTCCGGCCACGGAAGCGCTTTGAGCCGGGCACACAGCGCTTTGAGCTGTACAAGAAGGCACAGGCCTCTCTCAAGTCGGGCCTGGACCTGCGCAGTGTGGTGAGGCTGCCACCCGGGGAGAACATCGACGACTGGATCGCTGTGCATGTGGTGGACTTCTTCAACCGCATCAACCTCATCTACGGTACCATGGCTGAGCGCTGCAGTGAGACCAGCTGCCCGGTCATGGCCGGTGGGCCCCGCTACGAGTACCGCTGGCAAGATGAGCGCCAGTACCGGCGGCCGGCCAAGCTCTCTGCGCCGCGCTATATGGCATTGCTCATGGACTGGATCGAAGGCCTCATCAACGACGAAGAGGTCTTTCCCACGCGTGTTGGTGAGCGTCACCTGGTGGGGAGGGAGCCACTGGGAGCCTATTCCACAGATGAGGATTTGGTTTGATATAGACACTCTGTGCAGGGTTGGGGGATGATTTTCATCCCCATTTTGTGGAAGAGGAAAGCGAGGTTGAAACAGGTTAAAAGTGTCTTGCTCAAGGTCAAGCATTTGACTAGGACTTCCTGACTCCCAATTTGGAGCCTTTCTTTTCCTTTCCTTCCTTCCTTTCTTCTTTTCTTCTCTTCTTTTCTGAAATGGAGTTTCACTCTTTCGCCCAGTGGTGTGATCTCAGCTTACTGCAACCTCTGCCCCCGCCTCCCCCTCAACCGGGGTTCAAGCAATTCTGCTGCCTCAGCCTTCTGAGTAGCTGAGATTACAGGCACCCACCACCACGCCTGGATAATTTTTGTATTTTTAGTAGAAACAGGATTTCACCATGTTGGCCAGGCTGATCTCGAACTCCGGATCCACCCACTTCAGAGGGCTTTTCTTTTCTAAAGCATAAGTGGTCCCACCAAAGACCACTCTGGCAAGACCACAGATGCTATGATTCTCAGAACCTTCCAGAACAGGTGCCCCGAGGTCATAGCTGATCTGACCTCCAGCCTCCCGGGGTTCCCTCTGACTCCTGGCCTCAGGAAAAGGAGGGAGTTGGTGGTTGGGTGGACCCTGATGGTATCATCACCTCAGATTGGGGCTCTGAGGACAGAATTTTCCCTTGCCAGGCACAGGCTGTGGGGCCTTTTCTTATCTCAGCTGGGCAGCCTGGGTGGGTGACGGTAGGGAGGGGAGATGAGTGATGTCACCCAGGCACTGCTTACCCACCCAAAGGCAGCAGGAGGGGGGTGTTGGTCCAGGAGCTGAGCAGGCATGACACTGTGTTCATCACACCGGCCCCACCTGTAGCCTGGCCCAGCCCCAACCTGGAGCTCATCTCCACAGAGGCTGTGTGGCTCAGCGGTGGGTGGGGCAGGGTGGTCAAGCCCTGAGGGGAGAAGTCTGAATGCTGAAGGAAGCTGGGCTCTGAGTCACAATTCAGTGCCCACGGCTCCTCCCCAGCCAGTGACCTGCCATTTCCTGCGCTGTCATGCCTGACAGTGAGCACCTTCATTTTACATAGGAGGAAACTGAGGCTGAGGGAAAGTGCACTGAACTGGGAGGAATTCCAAACTGGGGCTCAGGTCTGTGGGAGCTCAGGACCCCAAGTCTAGATGGGCAGGATATGTCTGAGTGATCTGGGCTGGGCTGGAGGGTCTCAGAGGGAGGAAAGGCTCGACCCCACCTGGGAACGGTGAGGAAGAGGAGGGGGTCTATGGAGCCGGGGGGACCTGAATGTAGGTAGACTCATATTCCCTGCTGGCCATACCTCCCTGGGCCTGTGGGACTCCAGGTATAGATGCCTAAAACCCTGGGTGACTGCCACACAGAGAAGAGGGCATAAGCCACCAAGATCTCTGCCTTGAGCAGGGGGGGGACTATGCAGAAACGGGGCCTTTCTTATGGGTCCCATATCTGTGAGGGTCGCTGCAGTGCAGTGCAAAGAGTGTTTGAATCCTGTCTCCATTCTGCACTGATTAATAGTTATGTGGCCTTGGGCTAGCAGCTTCACCTCTATAAGCACTTCGGTTTTATCATATCTAAAATGACAATCAGACACATAAGGCTAATTGTTCTAAGGATTAGAGCTAATGGTGTGAAGGACCCAGCACAGGACCTGGCTCATGAATGGAAGGTTCTCCGTGTTGTTGAATATTTGAAGGAATGAAGGCTGTCTGAACTAATTCTTGCAGAATTCATCATTTCCAGGATTGGGGGTCTGAGGACTTCTGTGTGAATGTTGAAAAGAGGAGGGACACGGGGCGGGGCTAGAGAGGGAGGTCAGGATGAGATCATGAAAGGCCTTGAGCAGCATCCTGCTGGGAAGTTAAGACTTAATCCTGAAGACCCAGAGATTTTTTTTAAATGGATCCAGTTGTTGAACTCTCCTTGGAGTTGTATACCAAAGTGTGATGTGAGCATCTCTGCAATTGCACATATTTCTGGGGAGAGTTTAGGTCGTAACTTTTATCATAGTCTAAGAAGGGTTGGTCACTGACCCCCACAAGTTTGCAAAGCCCTGCTTTAGGTGATGGGAAAATGTGGGAGATGATGTATATTCCAGCAGGGGAGAGCCACAGTCAGATTTGTGCTTCATTAAAAAGAAAAGTATGGCCAGGCACCGTGGTTCTTGCCTGTAATCCCAGCATTTAGGAGGCCGAGGCAGGTGGATCACTTGAGGTCAGGAGCTCCCGACCAGCCTGACCAACATGGAGAAATCCTGTCTCCACTAAAAATGGAAAATTAGCTGGGCATGATGGCACATGCCTGTAATCCCAGCTACTTGGGAGGCTGAGGCAAAATAATAGCTTGAAACCGGAAGGTAGAGGTTGTAGTGAGCTGAGATCGCGCCATTGCACTTCAGCCTGAGCAAGAGGGAAACTCCATCAGAAAGAAAGAGAGAAAGAAAGGAAGGAAGGAAAGAAGGAAGGGAGGGAGGGAGGGAGGGAGGGAGGGGGAAGGAAGAGAAGAAGGGAAGAAGGGAAAGAAAAAGAGAGAGAAAGAAAAGAAAGGAAAAGAAAAAAATTGTGGGAGAAAGTCAAACCACTCTCTATTTCCCAAAGGGAAGTGTACTAAGAAGTATGCTGGGGAAAAAGCCATCCTGGTTGCCTGTGTGTGGGAGGGAAAAGTTGAACAGAGCATTGGCACCAGGATACTGATCCCCTTCTTCTGCCCTCCCCTGCCCTCTAGGAGTTCCCTTCCCTAAGAACTTCCAGCAGGTCTGCACCAAGATCCTGACCCGCCTCTTCCGAGTCTTTGTCCATGTCTACATCCACCACTTCGATAGCATCCTCAGCATGGGGGCAGAGGCGCACGTCAACACCTGCTACAAGCACTTCTACTACTTCATCCGCGAGTTCAGTCTGGTGGACCAGCGGGAGCTGGAGCCACTGGTGAGGCCAAGCCCTACCACCCTCCCCTACCAAGGCTAGCCTCTGAGTTTTCATGTCCAAAAGCTGCCTGCTTTAAGTAATTCCAATGCCCAAATAGATAAATTAGGGAAGGCAATTCATTTAACTGTGAATTATCTACTTCAATAGAGAATTCTTTCAAGTGTTGGTTTACAAACCCAGATCTGCAGCCTAAGAGTTGGGGTTGCTGGGGGAACGGGCCAGGCTCAGACAGAAGAGCAGCTAGGCCCTATGGTTTGGGAAGGGATTGCCTAGTAGGCTGAGCGCTGACTGACCCTTCCCTACCTTGTGTCTCTACAGAGGGAGATGACAGAGCGGATCTGCCACTGAGCCCAGGTCTGGACTTTTTTGGCCATCAGATGGACAATCTGAACACAGGATGGCTGGCAGAGGGGACCCCCAGGAGCCTGAAGGAATCTGAAGGCACTGGAACCACTCCACACACCCAAAGCCTCTGGACTTCTGGTTCTCAGGAGTCTGCCTACCTGTCGCCCTGACCGCTTATGGATGGAGAAGGGGAGAGCATCTAGGCGGGCAAACAGAAGGGAAGTGGAGTTAAACCTCTGGCATGAAGTGTGGGAGTAGGGTAGGCTAGGGGGTTTCTTCTATGACACTTGACCCTTCCATGCTGGTTCCCAAGCCTATTGGAGGAATGTGGGTGTGGCCAAGGTGATGGCAAGAAAGGTGCAAGAGAGTGAGCAGTCTGCCTGTGAGTGAGCACAGATGCCGGGGTGTGTGCGTGTGTGATTTTCACTGTGGGATGTGTCTGTGAGAGCTAGCTGCCTTACCCCTCCTTGGCACATAATAGGCCTTCCATAAACGTTGGATGGATGGATAAATAGATTGGGACCATCAGACCATGGGACCATCAGACCACGGCCACTGTAGGAGTGATGACAGCTCAGCGTCCCCACTCAGTATATCTGACCATGTGACTAAGTGCCCAAAATGTGGTTGTAGATGTTGCTCTACATTCAAACCTTCCAGGCTACATTCTTCCATCAGCATGAGTCCTGGAGAGCTGGGGGAAGGTAGGAAGAGGAGCCTTGCCTTGAGTTCCTAAACCCTGACCCACCACAGCCACAGGCTCTGATTCTCTTACCCACAGATGCCCATAAGCTGACATTATACTCATCCCTCTGCCTCCAAGAAGGCCTGTATTATAGGTAGCCTGGGGGTTGGAGATGATCCCTCAAGTACACAAAGGTCCCCTGGCCCTTCATCTGGGAATCATATACTCCAGTCTAGCTCCCAGAATCTACAGACCTGGCTCCTTGGATCTGAAGCCCAGCACAGAATAATCCCCCAGTCCAAGGAGCTTGTGGAACTTCAGCTGGGAACTTTGGAGTCTTCTCTCCCATCCCAGGACATCGAGGATATAGTTGGTGAATGGACTCTTCCAGGTATGGAGATCCTCCATCCTAAAACTACCTGCCTCCTTCCCAGCCATCCCTCAGGCATCCCAGACAGTTGGATCTCAGAGCACAGCTATCCACAGGGAGACTGGGATGTTCATTCAGCACTCCATTACTCAGTACCTCCATACCCAGCACTATGCTCAGACCCACAGGTGGGGAAACTGAGGCAGGAACCGGGTTCTGCCCTCCCAGAGCCTCCACTCTGGGAGGCCAGAATGAAAGCCAGAAGGGACCTGAGGATCATCCAGTCTCATGTCTCAATGTACATACGAGGAAACTGAAGCCAGGAGAAGAAGAGGGAGAAACTGTCCAAGGCCTCACAGGGAGGCGTTCACAGAGCTGGAGAAACCAGGGATCCTGACCCATCTATTGCTACACAGAGGTGCACATGGAAAGAGGGTTTAACAGACCTTCTCTAGGACATAACTGTTTCTGCTTTGAGCAATAATTTCTAACCTGATGCCAACATGCCCCACTGCCCTTGGGTTGGCTGGGGTTGTTTCCTGAGCCAAACATCCAATATCATGCCCCACTAAATGGCCTAGAAGCTGCCTGCACTTTGGGGAAACAGATGGAGCTCTTGGGGCCAGCCAGCTGGGCCTGGGACTTCTGCCTCTGCCGCCTCCCGAGTGGCCCAGCAGCTTTGCCGGAGCTGTGGAGCGAGGGTAGTAGGAGCTTTCCGCAGAGTGCTATGACTTGCATGATGGATTCTAGGCTGCGGCAAGGGCTGATTTCTGGGTTGGGGGGAGGGTGGGAAAATGTATTTTTATGAAACAGAGGGAAGACTTTATTGTTATTTTTGGTAAAATAAAAGGCAAACTAAAGCAGCCACTGGTGGGAAGCGGTGATCTGGGTGCCACATGGCTCTTGGCAGACCATGGAAGGAACTGAGCCAGAATGAGGCTGGGAAGGCTTTTTGTCCTGAGATACTGGACCATGTGGAGGGCTGGCTGGTGTGGTCATGTCTGGCCCAGCTCTCTAGGGTGGGGACACCAAGATTCTCCTGGGGCTCTGGGAATTCTAAACCAGGCTAGACTGGGACACTTGGGGTGGAGAAGGCTGGCCCTTGCGTTCCAGGAACTCAGTCTGATAGGAATCGTTCCTTGTTTCATCTCACGTTGCCTGGCATTGGCTCTTCTCACTCCACTCCCTTAATCTGGGTGGTTTTTTTGAGGTAGTGGATAAAAGGACAGAGTGGAAATATAATCCCAACACTAATTACAGGACAGGAGGCCATCCTGAAGAGGAAGATACTTGTTGCTGGCTGGAGCTACAGTGGGGGTGGCAGGACATGGGCCTGACTCCTGAGCTTACTCCCCAGAAGATACCTGCATCTACTTCCTCAGGTCTTGCTGTCATTCCACTGCCTCTAACCCACAAGCTGCCTGGACAGGAATTAAAAAGCAGCTTGGTTCTTAAGCATCAACAAAGGCCCACCTAGAGCTCTTGCCTCTTCCTGCAAAGGAGCCAGCCTGGCTTTGTGCAGAGGCTCTCCTCCTGGGAGGCAGAGGCGTAGGTTGTAGTCCCAGCGCAGCTCCTAAAGTTCCATTGCAAGCCCATTCCCCCTCTAGACCCCAATTCCCCATCTATTTTGTTATCAGTGATGGGAGTGAAGGACTGATTGATCTCAGCTCCTTCATTATATAGTCTGTGAATCATTCACAGTCATCATAATAGCTAATGTTCATTATGTATCAGGTACATTTCTAAGTGCTTGATATATAATAGCTTGTTGAATCAAGTGTGTCTTTGGCCAGCTGTCTTGCTTCCCTTCCAGCCCTCAATATCCCTCCCTTTATTCACTCTAGAATCTGGAAGGCCCTCCATTCTGCTGCCTCTTCCTCTGGCTCACCACAGGAGATCCAATCCCAGCATTCTAAAAGGGTGCTGTTTGCACACCTCCTATGACAGATCGCTCACTACCTCCTCAGTCACTGGACAGCTCAGACTGTTACAAGGCCCATGCTTTGGGTTCACAGTCATTTTGAAATATGACCATGGCAGTGAGAGTAGATTTATCTTAGAACTCTGTGACCCAAGACCTGCCCCTTACATGGGAATATCTGTAAATACATCAGGAAGCTGACACAAAATTTCTTTGAGAGATTCACAGAGGGATGCTTAAAGAAGAATAGACAGAAAGGAAGAGCGGGGAAAAGAAAGAGATGGGGCCTCAACGTTGCAGAGAAAAGAGCACACTCCCACCTGATAACAAAGGGTCCTGGGAGAGGTAACATATTGGGAGTGGCAGCTTGGTTGAGAAGTCAGGCTGGGTTTTGTTTTCCTGTTGGCTCAAGATCCATAACAAAGCTGGGCATAGTGGCTCTTGCCTGTAATCCCAGCACTTTGGGATGCCAAGGTGGGAGGATCATTGAGCTCAGGAGTGCGAGACCAGCCTGGGCAACATGGCAAAACACTGCCTCTAAAAAAAAAAACTGCAAAAATTAGCCAGCCATGGTAGTGCATGCCTATAGTCCCAGCTACTCGGGAGGCTGAAGCAGGAGGATCACTTGAGCTCAAGAAGCAGAGGTTGCAGTGAGCAAAGATGGTGCCACTGCACTCCAGCCTGGGGAACACAGCGAGACCCTGTCTCAAAAAAAATAAATAAATAAATTCCATAACAATATTTGGAGCAGGGACCTAGATAGTAAGCCATCCTCTCCAGCCTAGGGCAGAGCATCCATCTATTGAGTAAAGGATGCTGCATCACCCCCGGCTCCCATAAACACTGCAGCCTCTGAGGTTTCCTGTTGCCACTCTCCTCCCTACCCCACAGCAAGCTGTGGAATATGTGGTGAAATGAGCCACAGGCATGACTAGAGCTCCACCTGCTTTGGGAGAGCCCTCCTTTCTCTGAGCACCTCCAGAGTCCTCAAAGATGTTAACTGAACTTGGTTGCCATGTGAGGGACATAGCAACTTTGAGAACCTGGAACATAGGTCCTCAGTCTCTTAAGCTGTTGAGACAGGGAACAGGGAAGGGAACAGGCAAACAGGGCCTCTGAAGACTTGAAACTTGGGTGGGCCTCCACGGAAGGTGATAAGTGGGAGAAGTCAGGATACATAGGGGCCCTCAGGTTGGACCGCAGGATTCCAGAAGGGAGTGAACACAGAAGCTTGATCTTCCCCCTCTCCAGCCTTCACCCAGATTGGGAAATCTAGCAAAGTCCTGAATGTTCGCTAATATTCCCAATCGGGACAGCCCTGACAAGACGGAACAAATGTTTGTCAGGTGGATGATGGGAAGCAAATCCTGGGGCTCTTTAACTAGCCTTGCTTACCAAATCCTCACAATAATCCTGACACAGGCGGAGAAGGCATGTTTACCTCCATCACTCAGAGTCAGCACCTGAATTAAATCCCAGTCCACACTCTCATCCTTTCTCATCGCAGCTGCAGACTTGGGAAGGGGATGTGGGGAGGCTGGTTGAGGCATTAACCCATTTACAATTGTTTTTCCCCAATAAATGAACTTTTAAAAGTTTTAAAAATTTTGAACTACTGGGGATAATGTACTCAAGTAGAAACTCTTATGGTGAAATTCTAGGCACTCAGACCTTTAAAGAAATTGTGCAGAATTGGCCCCCGTTTTAGAAAAGACTAGCAGCGTTTCCCTACATATAAAAAGCATTTTAAAATTCCTTCCTGGCCTGCAGAAGCGCTCAGTGCATGTTAATTACACCTGCCGGACGCAGCCTCCTTCGTTCCCGGGCTTCTCCACCCTCCATTCGGAAAAGAAAGCGCTGGAGGAGCTAAGCCCCACCCACTTGGGAGTAATCTTTCCTCTCCCCGCCTCTTCTCTGTCACGCCTGCGCAGTTCGCTCAGCTCGAGTCCCCTTCCCCCAGGCGGCCCCGCGTAGCCATCAGGGCACAGGCGCAACTCCGCCCCCTCACGCCCCTCTCTGGTCGGGTCCACCCCCTGGATCTAGCACCGCCTCTTCCGCGTTCTCGGAGGAGCGATCAGCAGATAGGGGTGCGCGCGACCGCTCCCCGGCGGGAGCCAGCGAAGGTAAAAGCGAGACCTGCGAGGTATTCCTCCGAGCTAAGTGGGGCCGGGGTCTGTGAGTTCGTGTGCCCGGAAGGGGGCAGTCAGGCCTTCACGGCGGCCCGAGGTCACGACCCGATTCAGCTGCGGAGGGACAGCCTAAGGGGACGCTTTTCAGGACTGTCTCGAGCTGTCTACGACCTGTCGGGGCTCCGTCTGTGCCTGGGGTAGGGGCGCGGCCGGTGTCCGAGATGGCGCTTACTCTGTGGCCCGTTTGAGACTCAGTCTCTCCCAGGGATCAGGACCGAGGCTATGGCTGGGCACAGGGCTCAGGCAGTCCAGTGTCATGAAGTTTTTCACGTGAGGAATTTGAGAAATCTGTGTACTGCGTTATTTTTAAATTGTTTTCGTTTATTTTCAGTATGTGAAGGCTCCTGCCTGTGTGGGTGGCTGTCCACAGGGAAAGGTAATAAGAGTGTCAGGTGCACCCTGTCTTCCTAGAGAGCTCCAAGCTCCCTGTCAGTGGCAGATCAGAGGCAGGCAAGCTCACAGGAATGAAGTGTTGTTAGAAGTGCTCAACTTCAGGGTCAGGGAGTCCTGGGTTCAGATCTCATCTCTTCCACCTCTTAGCTGTGTGTCCTGGGGCAAGTCCGCTTCCCCTCACAGAGCTTCACTTTCTTCCCTAGGAAATGGCCATAATAGGGTCCATTGTGAAGGTTGAATAGGATTATATGGAAGTCACCTAGTATGGCACCTGTTATGTAATGGGTGCTGAATACATGGTAGCTGTGATTTCTAGGAGCTCAGTCATTTTGGATTGGGGTACTTTAGAAAGGCTCTGAGAAAAGAGTTGACGTGACCTGGGCCTTGAAGCCTCAGTGGGATTTACAGATGGAACTGACCCTGCAGAATGGGAAGGGCACCACTGTCCATGTGCCAGGCACATGCTGGACAGTAGGTGTAGTGTCTCACTGGATCACCACCCATCAGCCGGGTGATTTCAGCCCACTCTCCTTAGCTTCAGCCCTTCATTAGAGGGCGGCTGGAAGTAATGTGAAGAGGAAATCGAGGGTTGGGTTTTATATGGAACTGAGCCAGCTAGAGGCTTTGGTGCCCCCTCTGCCCATCTGCTCCCACCTCAACGCTTCTCTGTCTGTAATCCAGAGAGTTGGTCAGGAGTTCTGTTACTCTGGTATTTTGCAGATATTGACAGTTGTGGGAGATGGCAGCTCAGATTGCATGAAGCCAAGCCATGGGAGAGGGAAGCTCTGTGAGCACGAGCTGTCAGAGCCCAGCACGTGTTTAGGAAGTGCATGTGGTCTCCTGTAATGTGGTCCCAGAGTAATTTAATTACTTGGTTCCTTTTGCATCATCTTCATGGGTGCCCCTGCGCTCTTCCTGAGACACTGCTCGGAAACCTTGGTGGGCATCACTGCTTACTTTATAGAGCAGTGGTATCCAATCTTTTGGCTTCCCTGGGCCACATTGGAAGAAGAAGAATTGTCTTGGGCCACACATAAAATACGCTAACACTAACAATAGCTGATGAGCTTTTTAAAAAATTGCAAAAAAAAAAAAAAAATCTCAGTGTTTTAAGAACATTTACGAATTTGTGTTGGACCACATTCAAAGCCATCCAGGGCCATGGGTTGGACAAGCTTGATGTAGAGTTTAGACTCCAGCCTCAGACAAGTTCCTCCACCATTTGTTCCCAAACTTCTCCCATCCCTGTTTCCCTTGGTTTTCCCAAACCTGCAACCTGTGGTCCAGTCAAAATAAACTAGTTGTCTCTGTTTCTCCTTTTTTTGAGATGGAGTCTCACTTTGTCACCCAGGCTGGAGTGCAGTGGCGCAATCTCAGCTCACTGCAACCTCTGCTTCCCAGGTTCAAGCGATTCTCTGCCTCAGCCTCCTGAGTAGCTGAGATTACAGGCATGAACCACCACACCTGGCTAATTTTTGTATTTTTAGTAGAGATGGGGTTTCGCCATGTTGGCCAGGCTGGTTTCAAACTTCTGACCTCAGGTGATCTGCCTGCCTGTGCCTCCCAAAGTGCTGGGATTACAGGTGTGAGCCACCGTGCCCAGCCAAGTCTCTGCTTCTCAAACACTCCCTGCATGTTCCTGCTCAAGCTTTTGCTTATATTCCCTCTTCCTGGATTTCTGTCCTCCTCCTCATCTTTCAAGGTTTACATCTCATGTGGCCTCCATGGTGAAGCTTTTCTGAGCCTTCTGCTGGATTACTTGTTCCCCTTTCTGTCTTCTGTGGCAGAGGCTGACCCTCTAATGTAACTCTCATGATAGTCTACCTAGGGGTATGTACACTCCATATGTACTCTGAGTAGGTAGGTGGCAAGGCACCATGTCTCTTTCCTTCCTCCTCTGCCCAGAATAGGGCCAGCACATAGTAGGCCTCTGCAGTGTTTGTGGTTAAATGAGTCAGTGACATTTTTTATTTACTAGCTTTGGCCCTTGTTTTATGAGCTGTCAGGTTCAGAATGGGACTTTGTGTTTTTCCTCCTCTTTGGGCCTAAGGAGGGCCCTAGTTTAGATTGATGCCCTAATTACAGGCATCAAAAGCAGGAAAGTACAACAGTTCTGCACAAGCAAGGATTCTTCATTGCAGCCATTGTTTTCAGGCTCTTGTCTTGCCTTGACTGTGAGTTTTGTTGGAAGGTAGGTAATGCTCTGTTCAGAGACCTGCACTGGGTATATTAATAGTACAGTTTAAACAGGGGAAAACTCACAGGTGGTTTTCTAATCAGTTACTCTGCCCTTGGCCTTGGGAAACAGTGGTTCCTCCCATCTGGGGACCAGCAGCTATAAATACACATTTTCCCTTGCCAACAGCCTCAGCATGTGGAAGAGAAAGTTATTTCTTGATCACAGAAAAAATATACATGGTCGAAGGTAGAAGGAGCTTGGGAACCAACCATCTGGTTCTGCCACTTTCATTTTATAGATGGGGAAAGGACTTGATCAAGATTGCACAAGGAGTCCAGGTGTGTGGCTCACACCTGTAATCCCAGCACTTTGGGAGGCCGAGGCAGGTGAATCACCTGAGGTCAGAAGTTCGAGACCAGCCTAACCAACATGGTGAAACCCCATCTCTACTAAAAATACAAAAATTAGCTGTGCGTGGTGGCGAGCACCTGTAATCTCAACTATTTGGGAGGCTGAGGCAGGAGAATCGCTTGAACCCAGGAGGCAGAGGTTGCAGTGAGCTGAGATTGCACCATTGCACTCCAGCCTGGGCGACAGAGCAAGACTCTGTCTCAAAAAAAAAAAAAAAAAAAAAGATTGCACAAGGAATCAGTCAGTAGTGGAGATAGTTCTAGAAGTGAAATGTCATGACTCTGTTTTTTCCAGTCTACTTCGTCGTTAAAACAACATCTAACATTTATTGTACACTTGCTGTGTTCCAGACACTGTTTTAAGTGTTTTTAACTCTATGTTATAGCTTGGAAACTAAGGCAGATCATTCAGATCTCTTTTCCAATTCCACAACTCTGGGTTTTAGTATGGTTTTAATGACAGTCACCTCCTACGCAGCGGGGTGGAGCAGTTCTCCAAGAGCTTGCTCCCAGATCTCCGTGAGTGAGAAATGTTGTCCCAGCAATGTCTCCTTGTGTGTTGGAGAGAGATCCCAAGAAGAGTCCAGAGTGTATTGGAAGAATGGATGAAGGAATGAAACAAGCCCACATGAGTATTAGTGGATCTTACTTTAGGAATATTCATGTACTTCAAAAATTCCCTATTTATCAAGTCAGGCAGTAAATGCAGTTTTAGAATGAACTCAGTCCAGGATCTTTCTGTAAAGATTCCCAGTATAGGATGGAAAGATTCAATTCAATAAGCACATATTGAGCTCTTGCTATGTACAAGACCCTGGTATTGAGAAATACACACAGAGGAAAACAACACATTTCCTGCCCTCCTATAAATAATTGTCTTCTCAGAACCTTCTCCCTCCAGTGTAGTTTGGAAGATAGATAAGTACATAAATAACTGAAATCAGACTGACTATGGTAAATGTAGTAAGGAATGTAAACAAAGTGGGAGTCTGGGAGAAGGAGAAATCAATCCCAGCATGATCAGAGGATTCCTGAAGGTGGAGAATTTATGCTGGGCCTTGGAGGGAGTTTATTCCTGGGAGAAGGAACAGCTTGAGCAATGGTTGAGAGGCAGAAATGCACAGGTGTAAGGGGGTGTGTGTGTGTTGTGGGAAGGGAGAGGAGTTAGTGAGAAGAAGAAATAAGCCGAAGTGGCAGGTTTTGGCTAAAATGTAGAGAGCAGAGTAGGGAGCAGAGCACTGGCATTTATCAAGTGTCTCCTTTGCTTTGTGGCTTGCAGTATGCTGGATGCTTTACATACTATATTTAATTCTGTAATATAGGCCTATTTATCTCCAATCTAAAGATGAAGAAGCCAGACCTCAGAAAGATTAAAGTGACTTCCCCAAGGTTAGATAGTTGGTAAGGGCACAGCTTGGTTCAAAACTAGCAGTGCTGAGTTCAAAGGCCCATGTTATCTTCCTTATGCTGCGAGACTCCAAATGCCCTGACTGGCGCTCTGTTTTCTCTGGCAGCCGGACGGAGGTTAGACTGGAGCAAAGATGGTCCCAGAATGGGGACATCAGTGAAGAGGCTTAAAACGGTGAATCACTGGCCTAGTTTGGAAGCTGCATGGACTAGGTCTGCTTGATAGGTTTAATAGGTGAGCATTTTGGCAGCACCCACAATGCCATAAATCAGTGCATTGCCATCCTTAGCTAGTAGAATCTTCGAACCAGTTTACAGAGGCTGCAGGACCCTGGTATTTCAGGCATGGGTTCTGATGGGAGATTGACAGTTCATTACAAAAGGGTCTGTTGCGGGAGGCAGCCCATTTGGCACATCCTATCTCTTCATTTTCTCACCCTCAAATTCAGCAAGAGTCTGTAAGTAGGAAAGAGCACTAACTTGGAGTCCAGAGGCTGGCGTTCAAGTCCTGCATGTGCTCATTTTCATCTGATACTCCTCAGTCTGTTTCTTTCCTTTGTTTTTGCTGTCAGATTATTCCCTCCTGCAGCCAGTTGTGGTTCACAGAGTGGTTGGGTTGCTTTCCAGAGCCACAGTTGATCTGGGGAAGCCGTGTCAGAAGCTGGAATAACAGTTCCTAGTTATTGAGTGCCTACTGTATGCCAGGCACTGGTGCCATGAGCTCTGTATACATTAGCTCACTTCATTCCCATGACAACTCTGTGATGTGGGTGTTAGTGCCCCCATTTTATAGATGCTGATAATCAAAGGAGTATTTCGGTTCACTTCTGAGGCCTCAACTCTTGCTAATGTCCTGACTTGGGACTATATGAGGAAGAGCTGAGAATATGAACAGGATTCAGAGAGACTAAAGTTTATATTCCAGCGTCTCATCCTTACAGGGAGACAGTAGTTAGGTTTATGGACTCTAGAGTCAGACCACCTGAGTTTGAGTCCTGGCTCTGCCACTTGCTACCTGTGTGACTTGGGCAAGTTATTTAATCTGCCTGAGTTTCTGTTTCTTCATCTGTAAAATGAGAATACAAATATTACTTACCTCATGGGGTTGTTAAGAGAATTGAGATAAGACAGCACAGTGCCTGGCACATAGTAGGTGCTCAATGAATGTGAGCTTTAATTGTAATAATATTAACAAATATATGAATGCCCAGTTTGGTACTGTTTTTATAGAAAGTGTATTCATTAGGGCCATCTTCCCTTCCCCGGCATTGTTACCTTCTCTTTCTTTCCATTGCCCTATCAGGAACCTTTGAGATACTAGATTGTTCCAGCACATGGTTGCAATGCATAACCTGGCAGAAAGTGCCTGTAGGAAATGGGTCAATAAAAATCAGTGCCTCTTTAGAAAATCTTACCTGACTTGTGTTTTCACCCACCTCTCTCCACAGTAAACAGGAACAGAGCAGCATATGTATTCCTTTTTGCACAGCCTTCAACAAAAGTGCCAAGCAAGACTCCTCCAATTCACTTGCCAAAAGTACAATAACAGTATCTCTGGAAAAGTGGTGCCTAATTTGGTTCTTCTTTCTGTCCAGCTTAAACCCTTCGGGCCTTCACTTAAGTCATTTCTTCTTGTTCCATTTTCCATAAATATGGAAAAGTTTCTTCTGATTATAAAGGGAGGATGAGATCAAGATTTTCTCATGATAACCTTTTCTGTACTTAAAGTCAGAATCCAGTTAGGCCTCATCTTCTCTTCTCCTGGCTAAACAGCCTTGGTCTCTTTAACCTCACTCTTAAAACCTATTTTCCATTGCTTGGATCACATTGGTCATGCCTCTTTTCTTTCTCTTCGGTTTTTCTGCTTTGTGGCAGTGACCCAGACTGTACTCGGTCTTCTAATAAGAGTCCAGCTAAAACAGCTTAAGGGAAGAATAACTTCAGCTGTTTCCATCCATTCATTAACAATTATGAAGTGGTTGCCCCATGTCAGAGCCTCTGCTAGGTGTAGGGGACCCAGAGATAAAGGAGACATAGTCTGTACCCTGTCCCTAGCTCACAGTCTAGGGGAAGACATGTAATAAAATGTTACAGGTGATTTAATTATGCACAAGTGTGGGAAGCTGGGAATTGGTTAGAGCGATCAGGTGGAAATTCAGTCCCTTTTGACTAGACTGAAGGTTAAGACTCCCATAGAGGGTTGGTCTGGGACAAGATGATGGAGGCCCTGAGTGACAGCACAGAAGCTTGGTTACTCCAGGGGCAGTGGACACCCATTAGAAGTTTTAGAGCAAGGAAAACTTCTTGCTGAGATCTGGCTTTTTCGACCAAGGGTAGAGATACCATAAATCTGGCTTTTTCAACCAAGGGTAGAGATACCATAAATCTTAGCCTTACCTGTGCCTCACTGATGTTTTCTTACTTGAAAGTAATGTGATGGATCTTTTGTTGGTATACAGGGTGATTTTTTTTTTTTTTTTTTTTTTTTGGCTCTAAAACTTTTGTAGAAAGTCTAGTTCTTTGTTTTGTTTTTTGTTTTTTTTGAGATGGAGTCTCGCTGTGTCGCCCAGGCTGGATGGAGTGCAGTGGCGGATCTCAGCTCACTGCAAGCTCTGCCTCCCGAGTTTACGCCATTCTCCTGCCTCAGCCTCCCGAGTAGCTGGGACTACAGGCGGCCGCCACCTCGCCCGGCTAGTTTTTTGTATTTTTTAGTAGAGACGGGGTTTCACCGTGTTAGCTAGGATGGTCTCGATCTCCTGACCTCGTGATCCACCCGTCTCGGCCTCCCAAAGTGCTGGGATTACAGGCTTGAGCCACCGCGCCCGGCGAAAGTCTAGTTCTTAAGCGCTGAAGAAATTTAATTCCCAGTACAGCAAGAAATTCGTGAACAATTGAGAGAGAATTGGGTGCCTCACCAGGCCCAGCCTACATAAGACCCAGCTGAAGGCCGATCAATCCGTGTAGGTTTGGTCTGACCATGGTCACCCTTCCCCACCGCAGCTCTATACCAGCAGAAGGTACAGGAATGAGGAGAGGGCTGCAGGGTCCATCTGGGTAGTTGGTAAAGAATGCCAAGAATCTTTAAGGACTGTGAGAAGTAATTTTTGAGGAGGAAAAAGGGACTAGAGAAATTATACATGGTGCCAGAAGGAATTAGGGCTAACCAGGCACTTAGAATCCTGTGGCATGTATCTGAAAACCTCCAAATTCTCTCTCTGCCTTTGTATTTGCTGTCAATTTATTCCCTCCTGTGGCCAATTGTGGTTCACAGAGTGGCTGGGTTGCTTTCCAGAGCCGCAGTTGATCTGGGGAAGCCATGTCAGAAGCTGGAATAAGAGTTACTATTGAGTGCCTACTGTATGCCAGATACTGGTGCCATGAGCTCTATATATATTAGCTCACTTAATTGCCATGACAACTCTGTGTTGTAGGCGTTATTTCCCCCATTTTATAGATGATGGTAGTAAAGCTCACAGAGGTTGAATTTTATGTGCAAGGCTACCGGGATGGTAGGTGGTAGGGCCAGAACTGGAACCTAGCACCTAATGCCCAAAAGCCCTGCGCTTTCTACTTCCCCAGCCTAAGGTGGCTCCATGTGGCGAAATACACGAAGTCCGTAAGGAATTCTGAGGTTTTTTTTTTCTACTGTAGGCAAAGGGTTCGCAAACTATGGCCCACAGGCCATATTTGACTCACCGCCTGTTTTTGTGTGGATGCAAACTAAGAGTACTTTTTACATTTTGACATGGTTGGGGAGAAATCAAGAAAAGGTCAATATTTTATGACACATGAAAATCATATGAAATTTAAATTTCAGTGTCCAAAAATAAAGTTTTATTGACATATAGCTACAATCATTCATTTATATATTGTCTGCTGCTTTCTCTCTACAAATGCAAAATTGAGTCATAACAAAGACCATGTGACACACAAAGCTTAAAATATTTACCATTTGGCACTTTGCAGAAAAAAAATCGCCAACTCCTACCATAGGTAACAAGAAGGGACCAGGTGGGGATCTAAACCTATGACAAGACTAAAGACAGAATGAAAGCTCAAGGCCAGGTGTGGTGGCTCATGCCCATAATCCTAGCACTTTGGGAGGCTGAGAAAGGCAAATCACTTGAGCTCAGGACCTCAAGACCAGCCTGGGCAGCATGGCGAGACCCTGTATCTACAAAAAAATACAAAAATTAGACAGGCGTGGTGGCTCGTGCCTGTAGTCTCAGCTACTTGGGAGACTGAGGTGGGAGGATCACTTGAGCCTGGCAGGTGGAGGCTGCAGTGAGCCAAGATCATGCCACTGCACTCCAGCCTGGCTAATAGAGCCAGATCCTGTCACTGAAAGGTGTTCAAGGCTGTCCCTGGAAGTGTGGTAGTAGAAATGAAGAGAGAGAGCATACCCTGAGTTTCCTTAGGCCCTGGAAATAGTTTCACTGGGTTTCAGTTTTGTTTGGGAATGAAGAGCATAGTAGGAAGGACTATCCACTGTGCTAACATCTTTACTGGACAGTAAAGAGATATTTTGTGTATGAAGTAGTTCATTCAGATTCACTAGAGCCCATTTTTTGCCAGATACTATGTTAGATGCTGGTAATGCAAAGATGAAAAAGATATGTGCTTGCCTTTGAGGAGTAACCTTTGAGGCAGGGTGACATGATCTGATAGGGAAGAAGAGAAATCGGAGGAAGGAGGCAGTGGGTGGGGGTTGGACACAAGTCCTGCTTGGGACATGTGGTTGAGGTCATGGTGAAACACACCCAACTTCCGGTTAGAAAGCCTTTTTATAAATTTTGGCATAAAGGCTCAGAATTCAGAGTTAAGTTGCATTTTCAGGGCTTTCCCACTGAGAAAAGGGGAAATGCATATTTATTTCATAGGGAAGTTGACAAAGCAACTTTGACTTGTGATAGCTAGAGCCATGATATTAAAATAACAGTGAACACAGAGAAAATGAAGTCATCAGATTGAAAACTAGCAATAATTATGTATTCAACACAAAACCTTGTTCCCATTCATGCCACTTGCTGCTCTCAGCGTCTACTTTATCTTTCGGGCTCTGTTACCTCTTGCCTGTGAGACTTGGACTTGGCCACATTTTTCTCTAAAAATGTGGATAGCAGAGGAGTGCCTCACTCTGTCACCCTGGCTGGAGTGCAGTGGCATGATCTTGGCTTATTGTAGCCTCAACCTCCTGGGCTCAAGCAATCCTCCTGCCTCAGCCTCCCAAGCAGCTACAGGTGCATGCCACCACACCTGACTAATTTTAGTATTTTTGTAGGGATGGGTTTCACCATGTTGCCCAGGCTGGTCTCGAACTTCTGAGCTCAGTCAATCCATCTGCCTCAGCCTCCCAAAGTGCTGGGATTACAGGCATGAGCCACCATGCCCGGCCTGTCAACTTTTGCCTTTTGCCTGAGACTCCTCAGAGCAGAGGTGTCTCTTTCTATCACCCAGGTCCAGTTACATCTTTTTGGGTCTGGAATCCCATAATGGAAACAGAATCTGAAAAATTTCACTCAGCCCTTTGTTAAATCTTCCAATGCTTAATGGTAGTAGGGATAGAGAGGAATTAGACGCTGCCCCCTCCCAAATGATCATTGTTGATAATCTGGCCAGCCTGGGCAACATAACAAGACTCTATCTCTATAAAAAATTTAATTCAAATGTCTGATTTTAAAGATGAGAAATCTGTGATTGCCGTGTGTATATCTACTTAGTGGGGTAACTCATAGGTTTGGGGCATGTTCAGATTGCTCTTTCTCTTTTCTGGTCCTTTTAAAGAAGTCAGCATTTTTATTTCCTTTCTATTTCTGCTTTTTCAAGGTTTCCATGTCAGAGGCCAGTGGAGAACCGAAGATTGCCAGCTACGTACAAAGGCCATTGAGACGCTTCGTGTAGCTGGAAGACACCAACTCCCTGACAGGGGCTTTATTTCATTTGGGATTTCAAGTTTACAGACAGTATCTTCCCAAAAGTTGGAAAAACCTATAGGTAAGATTGGGTGTACATTTCAGTTATCCTTAGATTACTTCAAATTGAAATGATCTGATACATCCAGAGGAAGGGGCAGGTAAGAGACCGTCTAGCAGATCGTGGTTTTCAGCACTTAGCTGGTTAGCTAGGATTAGCGGAGCTGCCCTGGTACAACTCAGATAACGCTTAGTAGGAGGAACACATTTCTACAGAATGACATGGCAGGGGTCATAAGGAAAACATATAACTAAAACATATTTATTTACTTTTTTTTTTTTTTTTTCTGTGACAGCCTCCCTCTGTCACCCAGGCCGGAGTGCAGTGGTGCAATCTCGGCCCATGGCAACCTCTGCCTCCCGGGTTCAAGCGATTCTCCTGCCTCAGCTTCTTGAGTAGCTGGGATTACAGGCGTGCACCACCACACCCAGCTAATTTTTGTTTTTAGTAGAGATGGGGTTTCACCATGTTAGCCAGGCTGGCCTTAAACTCCTGACCTCAAGTGATCTGCCTGCCTCGGCCTCTCAAAGTGCTGGGATTACAGGTGTGAGCCACTGCACCTGGCCAGATCTATTTAATTATGAAATTAAAACTACTTCATAACAAAACAAGCTAAAACACAGTATATGAAGTATATGAAGCTCCACTCTGCCTGGCTCCATACTAAGCAGTGGGGATAGAGAGGAATTAGACACTGTCCCTCCCCGAATAACCATTGCTAATAATTTGGCCAGCCTGGGCAACATAGCAAGACTGTCTCTATGAAGAATTCAAAAATTGGCCAAGCATGGTGGTACATGCCTGTAGTCCCAGCTACTTGGGAGGCTGAGGCAAGAGGATTGTTTGAACCCGGGAGGCGGAGGCTGCAGTGAGCCGAGATGGTGCCACTGCACTCCAGCCTGAGTGACAGCGAGACCCTAGCTCAAAAAATAATAATAATTTGAGATGTATCTTTTCAGGTTTTTTTTTAAACGTATATGTGATATATATGATGACATTTTGAAGTGTTCTGTGTTACACTGTCACCGGAGGTTTGTCATGCCTGGGAGATTGTGAATAATGCCTCACTTGCAGATTTGGGTCAGACGAGGGCTGAGTGAGAGTGGTTTTAGCCTGATCAGTGAGTTTCGTAGTCCCTGGTGGCTATGTCACCCCTCTTCATCTGAAGCTCCCCAGTGGTGCCATTGTCTTTCCCTGCTCCCCATCCCCAGCCAGCTCCGCTTCCTGAATTCTCCCCCTCTTTGATGGTCCTACTGTTCTTATGGTGACCTGACTTTGGTTAATAAACATGTAATCATAAGTATATGAGGCCCGCCTCTTCCTGACTGCATACTAGGCAGTGGGGATGGAGAGGAATTAGACACTGTCCCTTCCTTCAAGAAGAGCCATGGTCTTTGCTCCCTTCACCTTCTTCAGTCATTTGGTAGGACTAGGATCAGTTCTGCCTCAATGGTTTCATTCCCTCACTCTGTTACACACCTCACCTCCTCTTCCTTGCTCTCCCTGCTCTCCCTGTCTCCATCGTAGGCCTTTCTCGCCCTGCCCAGGGCTGTTACAGCCACCTCTTTCAGCCCTCACTCTCTAGCCTCCAGTTTGTTCTTCGCATCACAGTCAATTCCGTGGCCCCCAGGCACAGCTCCAGTCACACCCAGTCCCTCCCCATCACCTAGGCCAGTGGTTCGCAGCATACACTGCAGACCATGGGGGGTCCCCAAAACTCTTCCAGGAATCTGTGCAGTCAAAATGATTTTTGTAATAGTACTAAGATGTTCTCTGTTGTTGCAGAGCAACAATGGGTAATACTATTGGTGCCTTGGTCCAGGTGGTGATGCTGAACTGTGCTAGTAGCCATTGTATTCTCCACTGCTCTGTACTCCCAGTTTTTTGTTTTTGTTTCTGTTTTGAGATGGAGTCTCACTTTGTCGCCCAGGCTGGAGGGCAGCAGCACGACTTCGGCTCACTGCAACCTCCGCCTCCCAGGTTCAAGTGATTCTCCTGCCTCAGCCTCCTGAGTAACTGAGATTAGAGACACCTGCCACCACACCTGGCTAATTTTTGTATTTTTAATAGAGACAGAGTTTTGCCATGTTGGCCAGGCTGGTCTCGAACTCCTGACCTCAGGTGGTATGCCCACCTCAGCCTCCCAAAGTGCTGGGATTACAGGCATGAGCCACCGCACCTGGCTTTTTTTAAATGCCATTTTCACACAAGAATGTCCTTGATGAAGTAGCAAAAATTATCAGTTTTATTGAATTCCAACCCTGAGTACAGATCTCTTTAATATTCTGTGTAACAAAATTGAAATATTCATAAAGCACTTCTGCGGCAAACCAAAGTACAGCACTTGACTCAAGGAAAAGCACGTGTGGGATCCCTTGAATTGCAAGCGGAACTAGCCGCTAGTTTCATTTTTCCGTGAAACAATGGCTGTGTTGGGTGCTGAGGCTGGAAGGTAGACAGGGGCTGGGGGTTGGAGAGCCTCGTGGGCTGTGTTTGTGCCTGGGGGCCTGAGCGCAGCCCACCTTCGTCAGCTTTTTACACGCTGCTCCCCACTTGCATCCAGCCCTTTCCTCCTGCTTGCTGTTTCTTCAGCACACACTTCCTTCTCCCCTTCCATGTCCTTCCTCTTGCGGTTCCTTCCACCAGGAGATGCAGTGACAGCTCTGAAGGCTGCTTGTGATCCCAGAATCAGAACAGAGGGAGAAGATGGACTAGAGTTGTGACCTTTTGTCTCTGGGATTCTCAGGCCCCCAGTCCTGTCTGAGGCCTGTGGGGGATTCCTTGCTGGCACCCTAGCAGGCCTCACCTGCCAGTTTCATTGCAGCGGAGCGAGACGCTGCCACCTGCATGCTGCGGCCCAGCCTCCCCTCACACCAGACTCTTGGGGAAGAATACCTTAGCCCCTTGCAGTATCACTGTGAACAGACTGTCCTTTGATTGAGCTGACTTTACAAGTGACTCCTTTCATCCATCATGTGTTAAATCTGACTAGTGTTTGAGTGTACCCTCTCCTTGTCCCCGCATAATAATGATGCCACAAAAGCAATCTTCCCACTAATGGGTCAGGCAGAAGAACGTAGCCTGTACCTGACACCAGAACTGCCATGAAATAACGTGGGTGGACTTTGGTTGGTAACTCATCTTTCGTAAGATGACAAAACACAAAATACAAGGCAAGCTCAGAACAGGAAGAAGAAACTTCTGATGAATGAGGTTTTCGATGAATAGGATGATGATAATGTGGTAATAATGCCTTCATATTTCTGGAAGCTGGGGCAGTGCTGCCCAACCTTTTCACATCATAGCACATGCTGCATACCTGAGTAACAGCGAGTGACTGGAGGCCTGATGAGGGGATCAACATCTCATTCACAGCACATCAGCAGGGAAGCTCTGTGCTAAGGTTTATAAACAAAAGCATTCTCATTGGTGCCTGGCTACTTTTACTAGCTACCCCCTTCTGCCTTTCAGCATTAAGATTTAAATACAGTGTAATGGTTAAAAGCTTGAATTCTGAGCCAGACTAGATTTAGATCTCAGCTCTGCCACTTACAATGTATGCAACCTTGAACAAATCATTTAATCTCTTTGTACTTCAGTTTCTTCATCTGTAAAATCTGGACACTTAGCTCATAAAGTTGTGGTAATTAAATACGTTAGTATATGTAAAGTGTAGCATTGGTGAAGTTGATGGGTGCTGACGAGTTGATGGGTGCAGCACACCAACATGGCACAAGCATACATATGTAACAAACCTACACGTTATGCACGTGTACCCTAGAACTTAAAGTATAATAATAATTTTAAAAAAAGAGAGAGAAAAAATAAAAAGAATGCTGCCTGGCCTACAGTAAAGCAGCGTGTGTGCGTGTGAGTAATGTCACTACTAGGAGTAGTCATGTGGACTCTAATACTGCTCCGGCTGCTACTTCAAAGATGTAAGTGTTCTGGGGTCAGTCTCCCCAGGCACCCCCTCATTGCCTCCTCTGTTTCACATTTCTTGGTCTTGGCCACTCCTTAGAGTGCCCATGACACTTCCTTTCAGCGTCCCTCAGTTCCTGATCATTTTCTGCATTCTCCATTTGTTGTGGAATGCTCAGCTAGCTGATGCCCGAGAAGGGTCGGTAATTACACTCCTCTGCTTGCTCTCACCACTATTTCTTCTAAGCTCTTTTGGCTGAGGGAAATCGCTCTTAAAGGTTGGGGAGACCTTGAAAAGAATTCTGAAGTGCTTGGGAGAGGAGTGTGAGCTAAGTTTGCAGAGCTGAGCTAGCCAGCAAAGTCGGATTCTTAGTGGGGAGAGGATCGTCTCTGGTTTCACGCACAGATACGAAAGCTGATGAGTTCTCTGCAGGCTTTTCAAAATTTGGAGTACAGATCTGGTTCCTTTGGGGACAGTGTGGCTCATAAGACTGTGGAGAAGTAACACAGTTCTTTCAGAAGGTGGGCCTCGAGGTCACCTTCTGGGGCAGAACCATGGATGGGTACTTGCATGTCAGGAATGTCTGTGCTGTAGTAGTCCTTCTAGGAAGCCTCCCCAACCCCTCCTCATCTGCTCTGTGAGTTCTCTGTACCTCTCCCCTGCAGGAACCAGGATGATTCTTGGATCTGTATCCTTAACACTTAACATCCTTTCCGTTCCATCAGTGCTTGTTCACTAACAGGTTTTACAAAGAAATGAAATATGGCCGGGCGCGGTGGCTCAAGCCTGTAATCCCTGTACTTTGGGAGGCCGAGACAGGCGGATCACGAGGTCAGGAGATCGAGACCATCCTGGCTAACATGGTGAAACCCCGTCTCTACTAAAAAATACAAAAAACTAGCCGGGCGCGGTGGCGGGCGCCTGTAGTCCCGGCTACTCGGGAGGCTGAGGCAGGAGAATGGTGTAAATCTGGGAGGCGGAGCTTGCAGTGAGCTGAGATCTGGCCACTGCACTCCAGCCTGGGCGACAGAGCGAGACTCCATCTCAAAAAAAAAAAAAAAAGAAATGAAATATGCATTCCTATTTTAATGGAGAAAACAAGATAAACATATGCCTAGGAATGGAGACATTGTCATCGATGACGATGAGACTGCTCGTGAGCTAATGTCATCCCTCCTCCCATGTGCTCTGTGCCCCTGCCAGCCAGAGCGATCACCAGGGGCCCCCACTGGCCCTCTGGCCCTCCTCCAGGAGGGCCTCAGCCTGACCAGCCCTTCCTTGGTCTGGGACACTCTCTCCCAGGCCCCAGCCTGACCAGCCCACTCATCCCTCAGGTATTGAGGCTTACCTGTCTCTTCCTCTAGTTACCCAACTGGGTTAGCTTCCTCTCGCCTGCTCCACAGCACCTAGTGCCTCCCTGTCCCAGCACTTGTCCTACTGTGTTGAAATTGTTTTAAGTGTCAGCAGCAGATTTAAACGCCCATCAGGGAAGAGACTGGGTCTTCTCTTGTACTCTCATTGTCTAGCAGCAGATGATCAGTAGGTGTCCAATAAATAGAGTATTACTGAAGAGTAAGTCAGTGGCGCTTTCACTTCTAGTCTCATATTCGATCCTCACAGCAGCCTTGTGACGTGGACAGCCCAGGCCTTCTGCTTACCTCATTTCATATACAAGGAAACTGATCCTCAGAGAAGCTAAGCAGCTTGCTGCAGTTTGTGCAGTGGAGGAGAGCTGTAGCTCTCAGGCTCCAATGTTCAGCACATTTTTTCATTTGTTTTTATAAAATATTTACTTTTAAGAAGTAGCATTTAAAAAAAAATAACATTGGTTGTTTTTTTGTTTGTTTGTTTGTTTGTTTGTTTTTTGCGACGGAGTCTTGCTCTGTCGCCCAGGCTGGAGTGCAGTGGCCGGATCTCAGCTCACTGCAAGCTCCGCCTCCCGGGTTTACGCCATTCTCCTGCCTCAGCCTCCCAAGTAGCTGGGACTACAGGCGCCCGCCACCACGCCCGGCTAGTTTTTTGTATTTTTTAGTAGAGACGGGGTTTCACCATGTTAGCCAGGATGGTTTCGATCTCCTGACCTCATGATCCACCCGTCTCGGCCTCCCAAAGTGCTGGGATTACAGGCTTGAGCCACCGCGCCCGGCCTGATTGTTTTGAATGATTGTGAAATTAGTATCTTCAAGGCACCATTATTCCTAAAATGTTTCTTTCATCACTGAATGTTGAATTTTAATACAGAGAAATCCAGACACATTTTTAAAAACTAAAATCAGATACCAAATTCAATATGTGTTAGAGAAAGATTATGGTGTACTTTATTTAAAAATAAAACGTGAGTTAAACAAGAATTGCGTAAAAAATAAATTTCACTGTATACAAGTTAAGAGAATATTGCAAATATAAAGAAGAAAATAAAAATCACCCCATCACATAGAGAAAACTATTATATATTCGAAATGGTCTGGACTTGAAAGAGCAGCATTGAGTTTGAATCCCAGTTAAACCACTAACTAGATGTTTAGCATTGGGTAGGTTATTTAATCTACCAGCTGCCTGCTCTGAGCTTTCCTTACCTGAAATATGGCAAAAATATTTACCTTTTGAGATTATGATAAGAATTAGAGATAATGTGTACAAAATATCCACATAGTTGGCGCTTTTTAAAATTCTGTGTGTATTAGCAGTTTTGTGTATTTCCGTCTAGTCTTTCTACTCTATTGGGTTCGTATGTATGCATACATACCTGTGCATATGCATATGTTTTTGGAAACATATGAAGTATATCTTTGGGTATTTTTGTCGTTGTTGTTGTTGTTTGAGACAGAGTTTCGCTCTTGTTGCCCAGGCTGGAGTGCAAAGGCGTGATCTCGGTTCACCTCAACCTCCGCCTCCTGGGTTCAAGTGATTCTCCTGCCTCAGCCTCCCAAGTACCTGGGATTACAGGCATACACCACCATGCCTGGCTAATTTTATACTTTTAGTAGAGACGGGGTTTCTCCATGTTGGTCAGGCTGGTCAGGACCTCAGGTGATCCGCCCACCTCGGCCTCCCAAAGTGCTGGGATTACAGGTGTGAGCCACCGCACCTGGCCATCATTGGGTCTTTACAACAACCTGTGAGATAGACAGGGTGGGTGTGTTTTTAAACCTATTCGATAGATGAGGAAACTGAGACTCTAAGAGGCACAGTAACTTGGCCTTGGTTCTGTTGTAATATCTGAACCAGGGCTTCTGCCTTGCTCGCCTGATGCCAAGCCTGTGTGCCTTCCCTGTCAGCAAGCAGCCTGCTGCTGCTTCAGTTCCACTTCCACCTCCACTAATAGACACGTGGTGGACCGCTGAGCCATTCCCAAGAGGAAGGCAAGGGCTGAAGGCAGCGGAAGTGCTGGGAGCCTCCAGACCAGCTGGGATCTGCCTGAAAACTGAGAAGTGCCCACTTCCTCCTCTATCATAACGGACACATTGCTCAATCCTGTAGCAAGAACCAGGCTTCTGTTTAGAAAGTGAAGGACCTGGCCGGGTGCGGTGGCTCATGTCTGTAATCCCAGCACTTTGGGAGGCCAAGGCGGGTGGATCACCTGAGGTCAGGAGTTCAAGACCAGCCTGGGCAACATGGCGAAACCCCATCTCTACTAAAAAATACAAAAAATTAGACAGGCACCATGGTGGCACGCGCCTGTAGTCCCAGCTACTCGGGAGACTGAGGCAGGAGAATCGCTTGAACCCAGGAAGTGGAGGTTGCAGTAAGTCAAAATCGTGCCACTGCACTCCAGCCTGGATGACAGAGCAAGATTCTATCTCAAAAAAAAAGAAAAGAAAGTGAAGGACCTTTTGTGTCCTAGACCCTTTTTCGAAAGGGGGTTTATCCAGGAATTAGTAGAATTCCTGAACTGGATTCATAGAACTAAGTAGCCTTACTCTGCATTGTCTGCAGGGCAAAGTTGTACCCATGTTTCTTTCAGGATGTGCACTTGGTACCTAAAGGGCCAGTGTGACATACCCCGCACCTAACAGTATGCACGTCATTTCATATCATTTCCATTTCAGTGCAATTTCTGATGGCTGCTATGTGTCTGACACTGTGCCATGATCTGTAGGAGAAACAAGTGAACAGGGGACAATCTCGGCCTTTAGGAACACAGGGGAGCACTCAAGGCCAAATAAAATCAGTGCCCTCATGGAGCTTCTCACAGGGTGTTTGGGAGCAGAGGATGGAGCACCAACTACTAGTTCTGCTCAGTAACACCCTCCATTTGCATAGCGCCTAACAGACTTCCAAAGTCTTTGTAGAAACCTTAACTCATCTGGGGTTATCAGGGAGCTGCAAAAGGGTGGGGACTATTGAGCTGGGTTTTGGTGACCAAGAAGAATTCCTAGGCCAAGGGAAGCAGGTGAGCCGAGGTGCAGCTTTACTGTGGGGGGGTCCCACTCCCTGAGGCAGCATTTATCCCGTGAGTGTGTGCCTGGTGAATTAAGGCCCCACAAACCTGCTAGTGGACTCTGTGATGAAAACAGTGTGTGGCCAGGCTCCACATGGGCAACTAGCAACGCTTTGGTGAGATTATGACACCTCTCTCTTCCCCCTTTGTAACCAGGGAAACTAAGCATGTTTCTTTCACTTCACCCATCTTCCTACATTTTTTCCTTCCTAGTTTCAGAAACAACTCTCCAAGTTCCGTTTCCAAGGAAAGTCTTAACCATTTGTCCCTTGTGGCGTACCCTCTTTCATTGAAATCCATGCAGAATATACCAGGTACTCTATCTTTGTGTGTGTGTGAAGCCATAAAATCTAATATTACGTGTGTGGCAGTGCTCTGAGGTATGCTTCTCGCACAAGAGGCTCCCTCAGCCCTGCTGTGGTAAAGACCAAGTATAAATTGTCGCTAACAGGGTTTTCTCATTAAAGTCATGTGCCTGAGTGTCCCCTGTGAATTATAATGCCTCCAGTCCTCTTGCTGCTCCTCTGCTCTGCCTGCCTTTCGGCTGTTTTGCTTGTCCTGGGGCCCTCCATCAGAGTGTGGACAGGGGAAGGAGAAAGAGCCGAAATCCAAATCTGTTTCCTCTGCACTGGGCCTGCGGTGCTGATGAGAAAATAGATGCAGACACGGGTTGCCTCTGGACTGCACTCAAGGTCAGGGCAAGAGAGAGAGACAGTGGTTCCTCCTTCTCAGCCTGCTGCCCCGATGGCCAGCACCCCCTCCCTGAGCTCCTGAAGATAAGTGACCCTGCGTTTTATTTCTGCTGAATTTCCCACTGTGTCATACATTTGGGCAGCTTTTTTCCTTTTAATTTACCTTGGTGAGGGTGGGTGTTGAGGTGCTGATTTTTTTTTTTTTTCTTTTTGAGACAGAATCTCGCTCTGTCACCCAGGCTGGGGTGCAATGGCGTGATCTTGGCTCACTGCAACCTCCGCGTCCCAGGTTCAAGCGATTCTCCTGCCTCAGCCTCCCAAGTAGCTGGCACTGTACAGGCACCCACCACCACGCCTGGCTAATTTTTGTATTTTTAGTAGAGACAGGGTTTCACCATGTTGGCCAGGATGGTTTTGAAGTTCTGACCTCAAGTGATCTGCCCGCATTGGCCTCCCAAAGTGCTGGGATTATAGGCGTGAGCCACGGTGCCCAGCCAGATGTTTAATTCTTTGAATTCATAGGGTGTTGCCGTCCCCAGATATATCTTGTGTTTGAAGCTCTTGGCTACGGTTATATTTTGAGATCCTCTGTGGATTTCTTTTATCCATGTGTTTTATCTGTTCCCCATTCTAAACTATAATTAAAAATGTGCTGTCATCAGATCCCCAAAATGGATGGAAGAATGCGCCTAAATTGAGCTATCAGACACTTGGCTGCGTAACCGTGCTGTCTGGATTGTGGTGTTGAAAGTGCCGTCCTGTGTGCTTTCTCCTGATGGCTGGCATGTACTTGCCTCTGAGAACAGTGTATGGACCTGCCTGGGCACTAACCAGTCTTCCTAGCAGACTTGCTCTTTCTCTGGTCGTATGCCGCCGGATCCTCTGAGAAGAGAGTGGGCCTTTCCCCTCAATGGGCGAAGAGCCAGCTTCCATTTTAAAAGCTCTCAGAAAAAAAAAAGAAGGAAAAAAAAAAACAACACCAACAACCGAGAGCCTGTGTTTATTGAAGGTTGGTCTAAAAGTCTCTCACGTCGTATACCCCATCAGCACTCGAGTGCCTCTATTTTAGAAGGATGTAAAGGTTTAATCACCCTGGTGGGGATTTAGACCCAGAGACTTCAGAGAAATCTTATTATTTCTAACTGCAGGCAAAGAGTATTAAGGCTCCACTCTGGATCAGGGGCATGACATGTTCTATAAGTAATTTATCTTTAACAGGGAAAGGCCCATACTAGAGTGTCTTAGAAACAGGACTGTGATTGGGCACTGGTTCACTGTTCCTCCTTTTCTCTTTCCCATCTCAGTGTCCTGCTTCTTCTTTCCATCTGACCTGTTTCTGCCCAATCTGTGCAGTGTCTGAATGCCTGCCTGACAAATCCTCCCTTTAAGATGGGGAGCCAGGTGCTTGCCAATGAGAGATAATAAGGTTTTTTGCAATAAGTGACCTCATCCAGCAGCCTGGCACAGACCTGTCAACTGCCGACTTCTGAATGGGCCTTACCTGCAGCCCTTCTGGTGGAGGAGCTATGGGAGGAGAGGATGCCGTAGGCTCCATAGGCACTCAAGTCGGTGCTCTTGGACATGAAGTAATTTGGGGCCATTTTGAACCCCAGCCCTATTGCTACCTTCACAGAGACTGTCTCCACTCCAGGCCATTTGTGCCCTGTGCGCATCCATAGCGATGTTGCTGAGCCTGTGACTCATCTGCATGGACCCCTGCTCGCAACCCCCTTCTTGCCTAGCTCCCTCGGTTTTGCCTTTCTGATGCTGAGGCTGGAGGATGTCACAGGTCATGTTCTGCCTATGGAGTCATTGTTCTGTTTGGAGAATATGGTTTGACCAGTGGCAGATCTAAATCCATGCGCTAATGAGCTTGGTTAAAGCAGGCTTCCGCTGGCTTCTTTTAATCTAGCCTGCCTGTCTGAGCTCCTTTCCACAGTTAATGATCTCCCATAATGGCTTTGCCTTTAGTTTTTCCTCCTAGGTCAAAACAAATCAATAGTCTTCACAGATATTTAAAAACCATCAGTGTAAGCCTCCTGGGTCCTCCCCCGACTACCTTTTTTTTTTCCTTCTGGGTAAATTTACAGCTTGATCAGTACAGTGATGTTTCCCTTCCTTCTCCTCATATCTCCCAGAGATGGGCAGCAGCGAACCCCTTCCCATCGCAGATGGTGACAGGAGGAGGAAGAAGAAGCGGAGGGCCCGGGCCACTGACTCCTTGCCAGGAAAGTTTGAAGGTTGGTCACACAACTCCCCTATATCTGGGCCTGCAGCTCCCCAAGTATGGGAGGAGCATTCCGGGAGCCACAGATCCAGATCACAGAATGTGTCAAGTTAGAGCCGGCTGGTGGTTATCTGTGTGGTAGGGAGATAAGATGGGGATGAGGGAGTTTACACAGGGCATTACAGAAAGAGAGCGGGGATGGAAAAAGCTCTCAGATGATGCACTGGCCTCCTGTGAATGGCTCAGGTACTGCTTCCTTTTCAGGGAACAGGAAGACCTATCTATCAGTGACATTGCCTGGGGTCTTCCATCCTTTTTTCAGGTGTGATTCTTCCCTCAGCTATTCCTGGAGGGGCTGCTGAGAGATAGAACCATGTAAGAGGAAGAGAGAAATACCAAAGGCCATGGCCGCAAATGAAACTTGAGTCTCCTATAAGCAGAGAGTTTGCCTCTCAGATTATAGCTACTTATGCTGTATGTGTTTGACTACATTTTATAGAGTACATACTGTGTTCCGTAGACACGATACTGGGTCATCAGACATTTTTTGACACTCTCTATGTGCAAGGCACTAGGCTCAGTGTGGGTCCTGTTATCAATGGCCATGTGATGGGGTGATTGGACACTTGTGCAAAGCACCAAAAGCATCAGTAGCTACTCCTAGGAGTAACATGCCCCACTTCATCTGTTTTGTTTTCTTTCATTGTGAGGTCTGAAGTAGCTTCCCCTCATGGTCCCTCCTTCCAGCCTTCCAGACACACTAGTGAATTGGCTGTTCTGCAGAGTAGTTCCAATAACAAGCACTTTATGGGTTGGGAATATGGGACCTCCAGTCACCCACCTATCCTGGTATGTGTAAAGGGCTAATGCCAACGTGTCCATTGTGAGAAGCACATCATTTAAAACACTTACAAATAACAGTGTGCCATCTGCTCTTATAAACAACTGAAAGACCAAACTATGATGGAACCAGGAAAGTACTTTCAGCAGGGTTTGTTTTGTTTGCTTTTAACTCAAACAGCAGGGGGTGTGTGTGTGTGTGTGTATGTATGTGTCGGGGATGGGGATCGGGGAGAGACAAAGATCCCAAGGGTTTTCAAATAGTTTCCTAATCAACAGCTCTTTTGCTCTTTCAGTTAACACGAGAGAGTACTTCCTGTTTTTTAAGGACAGTTTGTGCAATGACAGGACTTCTCCTGACTGAAAGTGATAAAATCTAATTCATGGGTGCAATGTCTTCAGCTCTGGCTGTGGTTTCAATGCTAGGTGCCTCAAGAGGAAAAGGCTGAAGAGTGGAGGCTGAGTGGGGTGAGGTCAGGCAGCTAGTGCTATGATGGAGATGTGGCGTCCTTTGGAAGCGGCTCAAAGAGCTGTGCCCTTTGTAAGCTTGGGCAGGTCATCCAGATGTTCCTTTAACCCAGATCTATTACTCTGTTAGAACAGCTATGACTCAGTACCCTAAAAACCTCAAGGCATCCTTTGCATCCTACTTCTGTCTATTTCCTGTGGGTGACTTCTGGAGACTTCTCAGAAGCCTCCAATGACTTCCATTGTATGGGGTATAAAATAGAACAGTGTTTTATTCTCCTTTGTATAGCCAGTGCTTACACAGAGCTTGGCACATAATAGGTGGTCAGTAAATGAGTACATGAATATTCATTCAAATCATACCCCTTCTCTGAGGATCCTCCAGATTCTCTGAACAAATTTTTTTTTTTTTTTTTTTTTTTGAGATGGAGTCTCGCTCTGTTGCCAGGCTGGAGTGCAGTGGCGCTAACTTGGCTCACTACAACCTCCACCTCTCAGCTTCAGGTGATTCTCCTGCCTCAGCCCCCCTAAGTAGCTGGGACTTTAGGCATGTGCCACTACACCCAGCTAATTTTTGTATTTTTAGTAGAGACAGGGTTTCACCACGTTGGCCAGGATGGTCTCGATCTCTTCACCTCTTGATCCGCCCACCTTGGCCTCCCAAAGTGCTGGGATTACAGGCGTGAGCCACCGTGCCCAGCCTCTCTGAACGTATTTAACCCTTTCCTCCCTCAACTTTTTTTTTTTTTTTTTTACTGTACCTTGTCCCTCTGTGATAGTGTTTACCAATGCCTGGTTTATTCTGGGGTCACCTGTGTATGTGTCTGTCTTCCCCACTGGACTGCAACCCTTAGAGGAGAGGGATCATAAATATATATATTTTAGAGATGGGGTCTTGCTGTGTTTGGCCAGATTGGTTCTGAACTCCTGGCCTCAAGCAATCCTCCCGACTTGGCCTCCCAAAATGCTCAGATTACGGGTGTAAGCCCCTGCACCTGGCCTTTATTTTATTCCTTACTCTGTTATGCTGTCTGGCACATAGTAGATGTTCAGGAAGTATGTGCTGAATTGAGACCCTTTTGCTGACCTCATTTCTAAAATGAGGAACAGGATGCCTTGTACGTGGTCTTGTTGTTGAGAAAATGGGTCCTGAGGTGGTTGGGAAAGCTACTTGTCTTCCTTGTCACTGAGTGCTAGAGTCATCGGGTGCCTGTGTCGTCTGATCAGGGAAGCTGAGCCACAGAAGTTCTTCCCATCTGAGCTTGCAGTAGGGTGACTCATCTTGTTATTCCTCTCATCCATTTCACCTCTAGATATGTACAAGCTGACCTCTGAATTGCTTGGAGAGGGAGCCTATGCCAAAGTTCAAGGTGCCGTGAGCCTACAGAATGGCAAAGAGTATGCCGTCAAAGTGAGTGTCTCAGCTAAATGCCAGGCTTTACTTTGCAAATAGTCATTTCTAGCTCATCCTGAACCAAATAAATGTTATTTTCCATAAGAATGGGGGCTCTGAAGCTGTATTCACTGGATTCAAATCTTGGTTTCTCTACTTACTTACTGTGTTACCTTGGGCAAGTTACTTAACCTCTGTGTCCTTCAGTTTTCTCATCTGTAAAATGGGTGTAACACTAGAACCTATGTAGAATTGTTGTGAGGATTAAATAAGTTAATACAAGTAAAGTGCTTAGCACAATGCTTGGCTTATAGTAAGTTTCTCATTATTCTGACAAATGAAGTCAACTTCAGGGAGTGGACAATCAGATTTGGAATTAGAAGGCCTACCTGAATTTCTATTTTGACAAACTATAACTGTTTGACTTTGGGTAAGTCATCAAATGTCTGTAAGCCTCAGTTCCTACATCTCTAAATGATGATACCTTCCCTTCTGTCTCCTGAGGCAGTTATGAAGATGAAAATTAAAATATCCTGGGAGAGGTGGAAACACTTTACACGTCACAAAATGCTATACAAGTATTAGATGTTAGCATGATAGTGAGAATTAAAAACTAAGGTGACTGATTGGGTAACATCTGAATGTTATCTCAGAAAAAATAATGAAAAGAAAAAAAAACTAAAGTGACTGAGCGCTCAGTTTTGGGGCAGGAGAAGTGGCCTCTGGCCTCATTGCTGCCTTTAATTAGCTGCAAGGCCTTGGAGTGGCTCGTGTCACCCCTCTGTGCCTCTGCTTGCCCTCTCCACATGGAAGAACAGCTGGATCTTGAGCCTTGGTTCTCAAAATGTGTGCCCTGGACCAGCCTCAGCATCACTTGGGAACTTGTTAGAAATAGAAGCTACCTGGCCCCACCTGAGAAGTACCAACTCAGAAACAGGGGTGGGCCCAGCAATACACATGTTAACAAACTCTCCTAGTGACTCTGACACTCACTAACCCTTGAGGACTACTGATGTAGGAAGGGCAGCTGTGAACGCTACTGTGTATTAGAAGCCCTTAGAGCTCTAACAAAGCACACAGAGATCCAGGTTTCCAGATGTAGGATAGGGCCTGGATCTCTGTGGCTTGACCAGCTTCCCCATGTGAATCTCATAGCCACCAAAGTTTGAGGACAACTCACCTAGAGAAAGGGTCTTTTTAAATCCAAGCTGATTTCAAATCACCCACCTGAGCCACCAGGTCAAGTGCCACCTCACACTGGCAATCCCAGCCCAATGGGATCCTGAAGGAAATGTTTTCTCTTCTTTGAACCAACTTTCCACAGTCCCAGCTGCGGGTTAGAAGGGTGAGCAAGTCTGCTAAGCCACGTTCCTTCCAGCTGGAGTATTGCTTCACATGGTAACAAGAGCACTATCTCAATTTCTTTTGGGAAATAGATCAGTATAAATTACAAGTGATTTTTAAAACATATGCCTAAGTGTAAATAGAAAAATTAGGACAGGCGTGGTGGCTCACACCTGTAATCCCAGCACTTTGGGAGGCTGAGGCGGGCTGATCACCTGAGGTCAGGAGTTCAAGACCAGCCTGGCCAACATGGTGAAACCCATCTCTACTAAAAATACAAAAAATTAGCCGGGCGTGGTGCATGCCTGTAATCCTAGCTACTCGGGAGGCTGAGGCAGGAGAATCCCATGAACCCAGGAGGTAGAGGTTGCACAGTGAGCCAAGATCACACCACTGCACTGCAGCCTGGGTGACAGAGCAAGACTCTGTCTCAAAAAAAAAAAAAAAAAAATATATATATATATATATATAAAAGCTGGGCGTGGTGGCATGTGCTTCTAATTCCAGCTACCTGGGAGGCTGAGGTGGGAGGATCACTTGAGCCCAGGAGGCAAAGGTGAGCCAGGATTGCGCCACTGCACTCCACTCTGAACAACAGAGGGAGACTCTGTCTCAAAAAAAAAAAATTGATATATCTGTCTAAATGTGGTAAAAACCACAAACATAAACTGCTTTTCAAAGGTTTAAATACGTTTATGGATGAGAGGTTTATTTCTTCAAGGTTGGATAATGGGAGGAAAACCTGGCCCTTCCTCCACATCCCCCCGGCATCTTTGGGGCAAACACTGGACTCTGGCTTGGCAATTCCTTGGTTTCAGCAGTTCTGCCCATGTTTCTTCTCTCCTCTACTCTTTCAAAGCTCCCTAGAGATGGGCTACTTCTCCCAACACAGCTCTACAACACTTAGCTTATTACAGCTTTTCCTACAGGCACCCAACTGATCCTAGAGTCTCAGGGTTGGAATGGAATTTCAAGATAACCTAACCCTGAATTTCCTCTATGACTGCCCAGATAGTTGTCCATGTTCCACTCCCCTATCTCTAGTAGCAAGAGCTCATTACCTCCTCAGAGAAGACTGCTGTGGAAAACTTGCCTGCTAGAAAGTTCTTCATAACTTTGATCTGAAATGCTTGGGGAATGAAGTCGAATCACTTCTGTTCCCCAGCACTACACCTCTCTACCCAGAAAATGGGCCCACTGTGGTTTACAGTCAAAGACTTTTTTAGAAAAGTACAGTTGATCATGGATGTCTGTGCCACATCGTTTTGGAGAAGTCTGAAGTCTCAAGGAAGAGGATGTCATTGTGCTGCCCACTGTGCACGTTGGAGCTGTAAGGCAGGGCTAGGCTCTGCAGATTTGCCCACAGGCTCGGTGTGCAGTGGTTTGAGGCTCCAGATGGGTCCAGAGAGCTTTGCAGAGGCAGCCAGTCCCTTTGGAAACCACCCTCCCATCTGTTGGCTTATCTGTTCCTTCAGTCAGCATTTGCCAAGCATCTCAGGTAAAGGTGTGGAGGGGGAGCAGCCCACGGTGTCACAGGAGAGACAAAGCCTCCAGGTCCTCGAAGAAGTTAGAGCATCTGAGCAGGTGTGGAATAGCAAGGGCTTCGGAGTCAGCTCTGGACTGAGGGCAAATGTTTCATACCTCCCTATCTTTTGATGTTGTCATAAAGGTCAACTGAGATTGTGTTAATGAATTATTATTATTGTTATTTATTTATTTATTTATTTTGAGATGGAGTCTCACTCTGTTACTCAGGCTGGAGTGCAATGGCACAATCTCGGCTCACTGCAACTTCCACCTCCCTAGTTCAAGTGATTCTCCTGCCTCAGCCTCCTGAGTAACTGGGATTACAAGCACCCACCACCATGTCCAGCTAATTTTTTTGTATTTTTAGTAGAGACGGGGTTTCACCGTGTTGGCCAGGCTGGTCTAGAACTCCTGACCTCAGGTGATCCACCCACCTCGGCCTCCCAAAGTGCTGGGATTACAGGCGTGAGCCTCCGCACCCGGCCATAAATAAATCATTTAACACGGTGTCTGCCAAAGAGTAAGTTCTCAGAAGAGGAAGAGCCTACTTCTGCCAGGGGGATCATGGAGGCAGCCTCTGAGCTGGGTGTCAAAGCTTTAGCTCCTCCCCATGGTGTCCTCCATCAACCTTTCTCCCTCCAGCATGAGAAGATCCTTCAGTAGACGCAGTAAATGCTTACCCTTAAGGCGGATAAGAGATGCCCACAGGAGGAGGAGCTGAGTAAGGTAGCTCTTTGTCTAGCCGGCTGCCTCAGTCTCCCCTGGGCAGCTGGGGGCGGCAGCCTCATTCACTTCCTTGGTGTTGTGCTTGGCCAGAGTGGAACGGGCTCAGCTGGGCTGGAAAGCCCTGAGGCCAGTCTGCTGCTTTGCCAACAGAGCCACAGTGCTGGTGTCACCATGGCCTAGGCCAGACTTCTGCTGGACACTGGATTTGGCCTGAGGATGGCCTTGCATTCTCCCAGAGGGCTCCTGCCAGGGGGCTGTTTTGAAGTCAGGCGGGTGTACATGACAGATTTTATTCTTCCCACAGATCATTGAAAAACAAGCAGGGCACAGTCGAAGTAGGGTGTTTCGAGAGGTGGAGACGCTGTATCAGTGTCAGGGAAACAAGTGAGTATCGTGTGATTCTCGCTGCTTCGCTGGGGGGACGCTTGGCCACAGAAGCGGAGGCTATTTCTTACTATCTCCTGACCCCAGCATTTAGCTCTCCTGTCCCCACAAGGCAGGTACCTCCTTCCAGCTTTCAGTATTAGGGAGAGAAAGGAAAAGCAGCAGTAACATCTAAGGAGCTGTTGTGTCTTCTGAAATACTGTAAATAATCAGCAGTTCGGGCAAGTTAGAAGAACGAACCATCTGAATCAGTGGTTGTTGGGGGGAAATGGGGTTTTATTTCTTTTGGTACCTGTGGAAACTAGGTTGACTGAGTGTTGACTGAGTGTTGCCTGGTAGAAATCTTTCAGGACTTGCCCTTAATACCAAGATGAGGAGAACTGTTAAGAATATTTGCTGCAGTTTCTACTCCCAGAATATTTACGTATGTGCAGATACCACTAAGATTCTGGAACCTTATCTAGCACTCCTTCTAGATAGCTGGGTCCAGGTCATCTCTAGCCTCAGTTCATTCTGCCCACCACCAGCTCCAAATGAGCAGCTCTCCCAGCATGGCTTTAAATCAGGGTCACCTCTAAGACTCCACTTCCCCTCTCTCCCTCCATGGCAGGGTCAGCAGGGAGCCAGTGGCCTGGTATTGATGGCTTTGTCATTAAGCTTGGAGGATGGGGGCTGCTGTTGATTTAACTCCAGGCACTGCCTTCACAATCTTCTTTCAAATGAGGCCATTTTGCCCATCTTATTTGGACGCCTTCACACTAGTAAAAGCCTGGTATCTCCCAAAGTAGTCAGCATTTTTTTTTATGAGGGACTGATTTTTATTTTCAGCCCTGCAGCTTCTTAGTTCAGCATTAGAGACTCTACTTGGTTTATTTTATTCTTTAAAAGAAAAAAAGCCCCCAACACCTCCAATATCCAGGCTGGTGGCTTCCCTACTGAGTTACAAGACGACCTTGTTGGCGGAGCACTGAAATACTCGGGCAGACAGAGAGTGCTCACCGGGGAAGGCCACAAGTGCTACGGTGGCCGGGAACGCGGCCGTTTCATTAAGCAGCGCTTAGCAGTTAGGGTCTAGCGGTGCCCACGTTAGGCCCCAAGTCTATTTGACAGATGTTTCCATTTTCTCCAGGCAATGTAAATACTGCCCCGTGATTTATGGGCAAGAGGGAGGGCAAGTAATTATTTGCTGCTTGCCTCCAGGACACACACCTACTATTCAGTGTTATTAGCCGCAATTGCTTCCAGTCGGCTGCAGATTTTATTCAGTTTAATGTGACCGGGACTTTTTTATAACTCTACCTAGTGGGTTTTAGGGCTGGGGTTTGACAGCACAGACTTGGTGAAAACACCAGAGACTAAACATTATGGAAAGATAAGGTGACCTGAATCTTGCTAACACCATTGGCTGCTTCCACACGCGGGTCTTTAATAAGCATTCTGATTTCAAGTTGATTTCTGCCCCACTGCCAGGTGTTGTATATTTTTTTCATTGTATATTTGTAAGTAGACTTTAATATATAATACCATTTCCCCCCTTTTCCCTCTCCTCCTATTTTCCCTATTTAAGGAACATTTTGGAGCTGATTGAGTTCTTTGAAGATGACACAAGGTTTTACTTGGTCTTTGAGAAATTGCAAGGAGGTACTTACCGTTGAGTATGTGTGTGGACTTCTGATTAAGACCCAGGGTGGTGATCATCCATCATGAATCCCAGAGACTTCCAAAACGAGTCAAGCTAATAAAAAGGATGAAGGACTTAAAAACTGCCCTTGATTTGGGAGAAGGGAGGCCGGAGGGAAGGATGATAATTAGCATTTTGCAGAGCTTAGAATGTCACCTGTGTGGGTATTTTATAAATGCCTTTTCATTATAATAGGAGTCATATATAGATACACTTAGTCATCGATTTATCAATCCCATTTTGACATGTTCACTATTTAACTACATTAATTATGGGGTGGAAGCTCTCAAATACATTGTGAAGTCTAGAAAGGCTAAAACAGAGGAGAGGAGGGTCCTATTGTTTGGGACACAGACCCAGGATAGAAGGGAAGCCTGAGAATGTGCCATCCTTCAGATAGAAAGATGCCATCACACACAATCACTGGGGTGTATACTTAAGTTGCTTTTCTGACATAATGAGGTGGGGCAGAGAAGCCCTTTCCCTTCCCAGCACTCCCCCAATCTTAGGGCACACTTGCAAGGATGTCTGGAGCTGCATGGAGGGCCACATGGAGGGACTTGGTGGCTGAGGGAGCATGCTTTAGAAACCAACACAGCTATGGCTTAAGTCTCGCTCCATCACTTACCAGCCATATGTGATCCTGGGCAAGTCACTTAACCTTTTCCAAACAATATCCCCTTCTATAAAATAGAGATATTGATAGCACCTACCTCACTGGGTTGCTATGAATATTAAACGAGATAATTCATGTGAAATGCTTAGCACAGTGTCTGGTAGGCACCGAGGGCCCAATAAATGTTGGCTGCTAATATTATTAAAACAATTTGGTATGCTGGAGGCTGTCTTAGAATTATGTAGAGTAGACCAGGTGCGGTGGCTCACACCTGTAATCCCCAGCACCTTGGGATGCCAAGGCGGGCAGATCACTTGAGGTCAGGAGTTCAATACCAGCCTGGCCAACATGGTGAAACCCGTCTCTACTAAAAATACAAAAATTAGCTGGGCGTGCTGGCACATGCCTATAATCCCAGCTACTCAGGAGGCTGAGGCAGGAGAATTGCTTGAACCTGGGAGGCAGAGGTTGCAGTGAGCCGAGATCACACCGCTGCACTCCAACCTGGGCAACAGCGCGAGACTCCGTCTCAAAAAAAAGAAAAAGAATGTAGAGCATTACTCTCTGCTTTTCCTTTTAGCAAATTTGAAAACGAGGCTCACTATAGCAGAGCAAGCTAGGACCTAGTCAGGAGCCGGTTTTCTGGGAATGTTCCCTAGCACATTGGGATCCGTTGTTTAATCTGGCAAATGAACAGTCTTTGGCAGTTCTTCCCCTTCTCTCATGCTCTCCCCATCCCCCCCAAAAAAAACAGTAGACACGTGCCATCTTTAGGACACAGAGATAATACCTGCAGCCCAGAAATACTGGCTTCTAGTAGTAAACGTAGACCACATGAAGCCAAGCCGCATGTTCCTGCCTGTGTCTGCCCCTGCACCACCCAACAACACATGACTGACTGTAAAGTACATGTTTGAAATGCTGCATGCAGATGGGATCCTCCGTCGCCCTATCAGTAAACTTAATGTAGCTTATTGAGGCCAGACCCAGTGTGGTTGGCTCAAGAGAGTCCATCCCTGCAGCAGTCAGACCACAAGTCCTGCTGGGGGCTGTCTGCACAGACTCTGAAGCCTAACTGCCCTGGGCCTAAGTCCTGGCGTCACCCCTTACTGGTGCATAATCTTGGGCATGTTCCTCGACCGTTTTTCTTTTTGGCTTCAGGATCCCCCTCTGTAAAACGAGGATAAGTATACTACCCATTTTGTCCAATTGTGAGAATAAGACAGTTTATTTCAAGAGTATTCCATAGCACATGGCACTAGTAACTACTCAGTAAATGTTAGCCATTGCCAACAAAACAATAATAAATGGGAACACTCAGGAGGAAAACCCATTTTTCCCCCTTTTCCCAGGCCTTTACATGTCTGGCAAGGGTGTGGCATTTCCGTTTGAAAGTTTGTGCTCTTGTTTGGATCAGAGATCAGATGCAGGGGAGAAAATGCTGCTACAGAGAGTCCCCCTCAGCTCCAAGTGCCTTCAGTTTTATTCCTTTTGATTGCAGAAGCCAAATCAGCCCCAGCATTGTTAATATTTTTTGGCTCTCGCTTCTGAGCTCCTCATAGACAGGTACAGAAGAGAGCAGTGCAGTTTTGTTTAACAGACATACAAGCTGGTACCTCCTCTGTGCCAGGCCCCACACTTGGAGCTGGACAGGTAGTGATGAATAAGCGATGAATCCCCATGTCCCCACGCCAAGTTTTCCAAACTTGGGAAAACATGGCCTCTAAGAAGTTATACGGCCAGGTGCAGTGGCTCACGCCTGTAATCCCAGCAGTGTGGGAGGCTGAGGCGGGCGGATCCCTTGGTCAGGAGTTCGAGAGTGAGCCGAGATTGCACCACTGCACTCCAGCCTGGGTGACAGAGCGAGACTTCGTCTCAAAAAAAAAAAAGAAGTTATACTTACTAGAGCCCAAAAAGGCATTCTTCTGTGTCCCCTCTGCTCCCCAGGTTCCATCTTAGCCCACATCCAGAAGCAAAAGCACTTCAATGAGCGAGAAGCCAGCCGAGTGGTGCGGGACGTTGCTGCTGCCCTTGACTTCCTGCATACCAAAGGTGAACCCAGCCTTTGCCTTGGTGGGTGGGTTGGGCTGGCCAGCCTGTAGGTACCAAGGGAGGTGGTAGGCCAGGCAGAGGGCTGGTGCAGGAGATGGTGTGGCTGGAAGGCAGCTTGAGGTTTGAACACGCTCACCCATGGGAGTTGGGGGAGAAACAGTCCAAGATGGCTCCGAGGCTTCTGCTGCGAATGGTGGGTGGGTGGTGGAGCTGCTGAGCAGCATAGGGATACAGGAGAAAGAGCAGGGAGGAGAAAGCATAAATTTCACATTGAACAGGGTATGTGTGACTGTGTGTGGATGATGTTTCTTTTCTTAGATTCTTACCATGTGAGGAATATAAAGCTCATACACAATATGACCTTAATGTGAATATCTTGGTGTTATTCTTTCTAGTCTTTTAAAATACATCACCTCTGTCTCTTTTCAAAATTGGCACGATAGGATATACATAGTTTAATGTATCTTGTTCACAGTAAATGAAAAATATATTTTTCTTTTTCGTTTTTTTCTTTTTTAGACAAGGTCTCAGTCTGTCACCTAGGCTGGAGTGCAGGGGCGCCATCAGGGCTCACTGCAGCCCCAGCCTCCCTGGGCTCCAGTAATCCTCCCACCTCAGCCTCCCAAGTAGCTGGGACTACAGGTGTGTGCCACCACGACCAGCTAATTTTTGTATTTTTTTGTAGAGATGGAGTTTCCCTATGTTGCCCAGGCTGGTCTCAAACTCCTGGGCTCAAGCAGTCCTCCTGCCTCAACCTCCCAAATTGCTGGGATTACAGGTGTGAGTCACGGTGCCTATCTTATACTTTTCTATTAACATGTACATTTGAGGTATCTGTTGAAGAGCACATTGGTAACTCACAGGTTACTAGATTTGATTTACACTTCAGGTTACAGTCCCTTTCCTATGACTGATTATTTAGGAACTTTTGTAGTGATTTAAATCTTTCCACACATTGTTTTTACATTTCCATAAATCCGTTTGACTATTCCATACTTTTTTTTTAAATTTGCCTAACAGCAGTACCCTGGAAAAAATGAATTCTGGTTTCACGTGTCTTCTAGCTATGTGTTCTATCAGTAATAATGCCTACCCTATGGTGAGAATTTGAGATAATAGCATCATAGACTGTAGTTAACACTGTATAGCACTTGGTATGTGCTAGGCACTATTCTAAGCCTTTTATAGATGAAAAATGTGTACCTTGTGTTTGTATTGTATATGTGCAGCATAGATGGAGTATAGTTCCTGGTATGTCGTAGTTCTTCAATGAATATGATTTATTTCCTCCATCCTCACCCCCCCACCAGGAAGAAAGCATTTTTATTCCTAATATTCCGTTAAAGCATTCTGCCTGGTGGGGGTGGGAGTGAAGTGAATAACTTGTGACTTAGGTCTGCCCCCTCTCTGTTGTGGATGTTGGCCAGCCACATTGGTTGTGGGTGCCCGGGACCAGTGGGAGGCATGCTACTCACACGTTCCACCTGGTGCCCACAATCCGGTGCAGACGAGTGTGGCGTGTGTCCAGGAGGTTCAGGTTCGCGGAGCCCACCTCCCTCCTCCAGTGGCTGAAGGAGGTCTGCATACCAACAGCGCCCATGTTGGGGCCCTGACTTGCACCTAGGATGAAAACTGGAAGGGGGTGTGTGTGCCTTCCGCAGCATGATGAATAGCAGCAGCTCTGTTTCTGAAAGCTGGGCTGCATAGAGGTGCCACCTGCCTGACAAAGATTTACAGCTGCTCCCCAAGCTGCCTCTGTAGACGGCAAAACTGGGTCATGCTTTTTACAAGATCCACCCCTTGGAGGGGGTGGTAAAGGCAGGTTTTATTATTTATTTATTTATTTATTTATTTACAAGAATGCACTGAAGGGAACAGAGGCCGGTGGTGTCTTTGGAGTTCTGAGGCGCTTGTTAACATGTAGCTGGCCAGCTGCCCATGTGACTCGAAGTTGGAGGGGATGAAAAACGATTTCCAGCTGAACTTGGCTGTTTGCTAAATAACTTCACACGGGGAAGATGAATTGGGCAAGAATGGGTCAGCCCTGAAACAAGTTCCATACTTTTAAATACTGGACACATTGCAGCTCAACCTCTGGGAAATGGACCGGAGCAGCTCGATGACTGCTGTGCTCACACGGCAGCCCCATTATTACAGCCTGGCTCTCTGAGTTCTCAGGCTGAGGGACGACTGGGCCATGGGCGCCTATTTGGAGAGTAAGGCTCCATGTGCGGCTCGTGATCCTTCTGTGGGAGCACTTGCTGTAATGGAAAATATCTTTCACTTTTAGTACGGCGAGCTGCAGAGCAGTGCTACTCAATTTGTGCAGCCTGGACTGAGTTGCTCTGGGTTCTTGTTCAATTAGGTGACTGATGAAGTTACTGAGCTTGCTGGAGCTCAGGTTTTTTCTTCTTTAGTGAAGTGCCTCCCATGGCCTGGGCCAGGCCTTTGCCTTCTAGTCGGGAACTGGAGGACTGCTGAAAAAGTTGATCACTGAGGGAGTTTTAGTGAAGTAGATTTTGCTTTTCCCATCACCCCGAGAATCCGCTGCCGCTTTCCAGTACTTCCAAGCTGTAGCTCTGACTCTTGCTGAGCCTTCCAGCCCTGTCTCTGTGCTGCATGTGCTGTGGAAGGAAAGAGGAAAGGGGTGTTTCTGTGTCCTCCACCAAAACACCATGGCCCTGAGTTAGTTCTTTGTCCCTTTCTGTGGTTGGAAGAGGGCTCTCCCCCAGGTGCCTTCTTGGCCAGGTCAGCAGGTTAACCCCTCATGGACTAAGCTGCTATCTCCAGTCTCCTTCAGGAGTCCTGGCCAAAGTGCAGGGGTTTTCTCTTAAAAACAGCAACCCCGGTGGGCCCAGCGTGGCGGCTCACACCTGTAATCCCCATGCTTAGGGAGGCCAAGGCAGGAGGACTGCTTGAGGCCAGGATTTCAAGAACAGCCTGGGCTATAGCGAGACCCCATCTCTATTTTAAAAAACAAAAATAACAGCATCCTAGGGGCAAAGCAGTCTTTGCTGTGCTGCTGGCAGGGCTGCCTTGGACATGCAAAGCAGGTGAGAAGGGAATCGGTCGCTTTGGGAGATTTGGTAACTAATACTTGCTCCTCTGAACATTCAGAGACTCGCACTGAAGGAATTTTTTTTTTTTAATCGGCCACACAAGAAGAAATGAGGTAGAGCAGTTAAGCCCCTGAGATGCTCTTAAACAAGGCACTAATTATTTCTGCATTGCTGTTCCAAGCATTGCCGTTTGCAGAGCTCTCTGCTCTGCATTAGGCCTTCTTCTTGGTGGTCACTGTGGTGCTGAGGGGTAGGCTGGCTGGGATTCATTTAGCCCTTCTTATCCCTGCCAGACTTCTAAACCTCTTCAAAAGAACCTGCAGAATCAACTGTGCTTTTGGTTTGTGTCTCTGGTTACTTCTGCCTCCTGCAGCTCGTTGATTTTTTAATGTACCATAATTGGGAATTAATCTGCGAACAACAGCATTTGGAAAAAATTAATTGTGTGTGGAATGTTGGATAATTATGTGCATATGTTAACCATTTTTTTGCTCTTTGTCATGTCAGGCATTGCTCATCGTGATCTGAAACCAGAAAATATATTGTGTGAATCTCCAGAAAAGGTACTTTGGGCCTGGTTTGGAATGTTATAGTTTATACCTACCGAGGAAGCCATCCTTGCTTTCAGGATGGATTGTTAGCAGTTCCGTTGGCCTCAGGCACCAACTTGAACTGATAATCTTGGACATGTGAGAATGTTACACTTGCTGTGTGATGTTTCTGCCCATCCTCATCCTTTCTTCGCTCTTGATCATCAGTGTGATTGATGTAAGCCTGAGAGTTTGGAAAATATATGAGACCTACACAAAATTAATATTTTCTAGTCCAATGCACCTACTTTTATTCAGTTGATGTAAGTCGTGAAGACCTTTGTTTTGTTTTGTTTTGTTTTGAGATGGGGTCTCACTTTGTCACCCAGGCTGGAATGCAGCAGCATGATCACAGCTCACTGCAGCCTCGACTTCCCAAGCTCAAGTGGTCCTCCCGCCTCTGCCTCCCAAGTAGCTGAGACAACAGGCATGTGCCACCACACCTGGCTAATTTTTGTATTTTTAGTAGAGACGGGGGTTTCGCCATGTTGACCAGGCTGGTCTCAAACTCCTGAGCTCAAGCAGTCCACCTGCCTCGGCTTTCCAGAGTACTGGGATTACAAATGTGAGCCAACATGCCCAGCCAAACAACTTAATCTTATATGAAGCAGATCTCTTTAAGTAAACGGAAGTGTATGAATTTGACAAATGCTGTGTTTATTAGGAGAGATTTAGGCCCTGGTGGTGCTGGGGCCCATGTTCACAGCTCTGCGTGTATATATATGTGTGTATTCAAGAGCATATATATTGTGGTCTGGATGAAGCCATGGCTCATAAATAAGAGGTGGCCTTGAATGAATGAGTCAGTCTGCTACTCACAACTCTTTTATGGGGAATAATAATGGATTCGCTCAAATAAGATCTTGTGACTTCCTATCATTGGTTCTGTCATAGAACTTTATAATTTATTATTATGATTACTACTGATAATTACAGTGAACACTTCTTGAGTGTTTACATTGTGCCAGGCACTTATATTTATTTAGTGTTTATAAAATATCATGAGGTAGTTACTATTATTACCTTCATTTTATGGACAAGGAAACTGAAACTTAGGAAACATGTATAGCCAGTGAGCCATGATCACACCACTGCACTCCAGCCTGTACAGCAGAGACCTGCCTCAAAACAAGAAAGTGAGGAAAGGAAAGGCAAAAGGGGGGAAGGAGAAAGAGAGGAATAATTGGGGCCAGGCAGTGGCTCACGCCTGTAATCCCAACACTTTGGAAGGCTGAGGCGGGAGTATCACTTGAGGCCAGGAGCTTAAGAACCTGGGCAACAAAGCGAGACCCCATCTCCACAAAAAATTAAAAAATTAGCTGGTCACAGTGGTTGCATGCCTGTAGTCGCAGCTACTCAGGAGGCTGAGGTAGGAGAATTGCTTGAGCCTGGAGTTTGAGGCCAGCCTGGGTGATATAGTGAGAGCCCTGTCTCTTAAGAAAAAGAGAGGTTAAGTTTCAAAGGACATTATCTATCAAGAAAGTGAAAAGACAATCTACAGAATGCAAGAAAATATTTGCAGATCATATATCTGGTCGAGGTTTAATATCCAAAATATATAAAGGATTCCTAAAACGCTACAACAAAAAGACAAACCAATTAGAAAAACCATTTAGAAATGGACACGGGACTTAAACAGACATTTCTCCAAATAAGGTACACAAATGTCCAACAAGTACATGAAAAGATCCTCAACATCCTTAGTCATTAGGGAAATGCAAGTCAAAACCACAATGAGATACCACCACATACTACTAGGTAGGCTGTAATTTAAAAAATGGAAAATAGTAAGTGTTGTTGAGGATATGGAAAAATTGTAACCCTTATACATTGCTGGTGAGATTATATAATGGTGCAACTTCTGTGGAAAAGTTTTGGCGGTTCCTCAAAGGCTAAACACAGAATTACCATATGACCCAGCAATTCCACTCCTAGGTATTATTACCCAAAACAATTGAAAACAGATACTTGTATACCAGTATTCATTACAGTATTATTCACAACAGCCAAAAGGTAGAAACAACTCAAGTGGTCATCAGCAGCTAAACAGATAAACAAAATGTGGGACATACATTCAATGGAATACTAGTCAGCCATAAAATGGAATGAGGTTTTGATACATGAATGAACCTCAAAAACATTATGCTAAGTGAAATAAGCCAAACATAAAAGGACAAATATTGTGTAAATCTACTTATATGAAATATCTTGAATTGGCAAATTAATAAAGACAGAAAGTCTTTATTAATTAATAAAGTCAGATTGGAAGTTACCCAGGGCTAGGGGAAGAAAGAATGGGAGTTATGGCTTAATGCGAATAGAGTTTCTGTTTGGAGTGATGGAAAAGTTTTAGCAACAGATCGTGGTGATGGTTGCACAACCGTGTGAATGTACGTAGTTAATGCCACTAAACTGTCTACTTAAAAATGGCTAAAATCTCATATTTTATGCTTTATATTTTACCACTAATGAGAAAGAGGCTAAATGAAAAAGAAAAGAAGAAAAATAGAGAACAGGGGAGGGAGGAAGGAAGGAGAGAAAGAAGTTGAGGGACTTGCCCAGGCTTCCCGGCGAGGACATGGGTCTCAGAGAACAAGCATTTAGTTCACTCGCTGTGCTGCTTACACACCATGTAGGCCATTCTCATCCATTCTCATGTGTGCACCCAAACTGCCCTCCTGGTTGGCTCCAGAGATGAGGCACCTGTCTGTGGTCTCAGGCGCAGCATCCAGTTCTGGTGGACTTGGTTACTGTGTTGATGCCACCTACAGTGACCAACCATCCCAGTTTTCCCAGGTTTGAGGGGTTTCCTGGAACATGGGACTTTCTGTGTTTAAACTGATAAGTCCCAAGCAAGCCACCCCAGACAAGTTGGTCACCCTAAGCCACCTGAGGCGGTCAGGGGTTTTACTGCAAGCTCCTTTGCACTCCACTGAATGGGCTGCAAGAAGTCTGTCTCTCAGGAGTACATAGTAACTTCCCTAGCTGCTGTGCTGCAACCTGTACCATTGTTTGCCAGCAAGAGTTCCATTCTTACTTTGGTCTGAGTTCACAATAATCCGACACCAAATAGTCCACCCATTTTTCCCTTAGTTGGGAAATAAGAGAGCACAGGGAATAAGACACTTGGGAAGAAATCCTCAGAGGACTTCTTGTTAACCTCCGGAGAGCAAACATGACCTAATAAAACCAGCTGCGGCGTGACAGCCACTCAGCCATGCACCCATACGGCCATGCCTGGCTCCTCTTGCCCTGTAGTTTCTTATGTCTGTGACGCTGGCTTCTGTTTTCCTTTTCAGGTGTCTCCAGTGAAAATCTGTGACTTTGACTTGGGCAGTGGGGTGAAACTGAACAACTCCTGCACCCCCATAACCACACCGGAGCTGACCACGCCAGTATGTATGCTTCCTCTGGGCTCCTAAGTATTTGGAGTGTTTCCCTGACCCAGAGCTGGGAGGTCCAGAACAGAGGGTTAAGGATGGCAAACCAACTGGACCTATCTTCCTGCTGCCTGAGTGGTCATTTTGCTTACTGCTCTGTGTTCGTGGCTCTCAAGCCTCCCCTGACCCCTTAGTTGCTAATGAAACTGACACTTGGACTGTTAGTTTGGGGCGAGCCCTCTCTGCTGATGAAGAGACAAATTATATCTATAAGCACAGGCTGGCCATTTGCAGTGGCTCATGCCTGTAATCCTAGCACTTTGGGAGGCTGAGGTGGGCGGATCACCTGAGGTCGGGAGTTTGAGACCAGCCTGACCAACATGGAGAAACTCCGTTTCTACTAAAAATGCAAAATTAGCCAGGCGTGGTGGTGTATACCTATAATCCCAGCTACTTGGGCAGCTGAGGCAGGAGAATCGCTTGAACCCGAGGGGCAGAGGTTGCGGTGAGCCGAGATCGCACCATTGCACTCCAGCCTGGGCAACAAGAGCGAAACTCCGTCTCAAAAAAAAAAAGCACAGGCTGAACCCTGACTCCTGACCCAGGAGAAGACAGACCCTACTCCCAGGCCAGCCCTTTTGCCTATGAGCATTTGGTAGTTCTGTAAGCCCCATTCCCACTGCTGAAGGCACAGCGCAGCCCCCTTGTGATGGGGGATGGGGAGCAGTCCTCCCTGACTGGACAGGATAGTCTCTCTGTGGTGGGAACTGTGAGGTCTCAGTCTATGTGCACGTGGGATCGCTTGGCCAAGTTAGCCTGTTTGCTTCTCTGATTTCACATTTCATGACCAGATGGTGCTGCTTGGAGCTACTTCTTCCCAAGACATCTCTTGTACAACTAATAGAGTATAATTCTGATTCTTTTGAGATTTGTATGCTTCACAAGTAAATTTTCCTAATAACCCTTTTAAGACATGCCCTTAATATGCCTGTGTTGTATCTTATTCTAAACAACATTATCAGGAATCTTTATTAGTTTCTAACACACCGGGCTACCTTGTTTTCAAAGTCATTAACACTAAATGCCAATAACAAAGAAAATACTCTTTCTTGAGAACACTTACCGTCTTTCAGTCGAATTAGTTTTGCAGGGTATGTGGAGCGGGGAGGTGGTTCTTTCTTGGTGAGCCTGAAATAGTGAAGAGTGGAGCAAAAAGAATGTGTTTGATTCCTATCAGCCGTTTTCTACACAAGGGTGAGAGAAAGGAATATTGGATTCTGGTCCTAGGTGTGCCATTGATGTGCTCATACAAATCCCTGTCCTGTTCTCGGCCTCACCTTTGCCATCTATAAATGGGAGGGGTGGGAAGGTTGGATTTGTTCTAAGAGCTTTTCTAGCTTTGATGGTCTCTTAATTCTAAATTCTTACACTTCCTGCTCTGAGCTAGCAGGGGAGCTTGACAGGATTCACTTTAAGAAATCATGCTGTGTGGAACTGGATCTCCCTCCCAGAGCCATATTCTTGGTGCATTTAAGTACCTGTACATGACATATCTGTTTATAGGAAGCTGAGGCAGGGAGAGATTCCTGGAACTTCTTGGCCAAGGGTCTTTGCCTACTGGAGGAGGAGCTGGAAGGATAAGGTGACCTGAACTGCTCCTCTGGATACTGGGGAATGATGGGGCTCAGTCTGCAGGTGCCTTGGTGGCATCAGGCGGCTCACTGGCTGGCCTTCCTGATGACTTCCTGCTCTGTCTCCCGTCCTTCCAGCCTCCTGCTCCAGTCCCATCACAGTCTGCTCTCTGCCATCCCCTCTGCTGTAACTAAGCCTCTCTGTTCTCTGCCATCTCCCTCTCCCCCAACCCTGGCCCCCACAGTGTGGCTCAGCAGAATACATGGCCCCTGAGGTGGTGGAGGTCTTCACGGACCAGGCCACGTTCTACGACAAGCGCTGCGACCTGTGGAGCCTGGGTGTGGTCCTCTACATCATGCTGAGCGGCTACCCACCCTTCGTGGGCCACTGCGGGGCCGACTGTGGCTGGGATCGGGGCGAGGTCTGCAGGGTGTGCCAGGTGAGTGTGGCCCCAGGAAGCACTGCGTAGACCCTCCTTGGGGTCAGTGTGGTTGGGGGATGCCAAGCAGGACTGGGCTGGGAGAGCGTTCCTGATCAGGATGGGGGCTCATAGTGCCCTCTCCCCGTCTTGTCAGGGTGGCCACGAGGTAAAATAGAGATAATCAGACACTCTGCCCAGCTGGGAGCTCAGGGCAGGATTGTTAGAGAAGATCATGCCTGAACTGACTCTTTTTTTTTTTTTCTCTGAGACAGAGTCTCACTCTGTCGCCCAGGCTGGGGTGCAATGGCACGATCTTGACTCACTGCAACCTCTGCCTCCTGGGTTCAAGTGATTCTCCTGTCTCAGCCTCCTGAGTAGCTGGGACTACAGGTGTCCGCCACCACATCTGGCTAATTTTTGGTATTTTCGGTAGAGACAGGGTTTCGCTGTGTTAGCCTGGATGGTCTCAATCTCCTGACCTTGTGATCCGCCTGCCTCGGCCTCCCAAAGTGCTGGCATTACAGGCGTGAGCCACCACGCCCGGCCCTGAACTGACTCTTAAAGGGTGCATCCTGCCCTGGGGAAGAGGGACAAGAATCACAAGTAGAAGGAACAGCACAGGCACAGACGTGGACACATGAAATAGCTGGAGTGTCTAGGAAGGAAAAGTGGAGTAGTAGGTTGGTGGTAGTGGGAGATGAGGCCTGAGAGGTTCACAGAGAGTCCTCTAGGAAGAGCCAAGGAATTTGGGCTTTGTTTTGTGGGCGATCTCCACTCATCACCCGTCCAGCCCACCAAGGGTATAGCCATCCTGGCCTGCCAAGGGCATTCTGTATAGTTTGCTCATCTAGGGGATAGTGCGGGGTGAGTCTGGGAAGAGGCCCCAGTCTGTGGCATCCCCAAGCCATGAGCTGCAGCTACAGCTGAGCTCAACTGAAGCTGGTTGATCAAAACAATGACAGGCACATCCTGCCCATCCCTGGCAGTGTGGCCTCAGGAGGAATCTTTTGTACCTAGAACAAGCTGTTTGAAAGCATCCAGGAAGGCAAGTATGAGTTTCCTGACAAGGACTGGGCACACATCTCCAGTGAGGCCAAAGACCTCATCTCCAAGCTCCTAGTGCGAGATGCGAAGCAGAGACTTAGCGCCGCCCAAGTTCTGCAGCACCCATGGGTGCAGGGGGTGAGTGACTCTGGGAGGGGTGTTTTCCACCGTTCCAGGCTGTGGCATGGCCACAAGGAAGCTGTCAGGCCAGCGAGTGCTGAGCACCAGCCTTGTGGCTGGCACAGCTGAAGCGGACAGCATCTGTCCCTGTGTGTGTAGAGCGAATCAACTCCTCCTGTTACCCCAGACTGAGCCCCTTATAGGCCGTAGACTTGGCTCTAACCTTGGCCACAGACTGAGCCCCAACAGAGTCCTCTGGGGATTTGTTACCTGCAAGCATCCTGTTGTCATTTGAAGTCTGTAGCATCCTCCCCTTATATAGAAGCATCGTTAGCTGAGAGCACCCAGAAGCGAGCAAGGCCTCGCTGCGCTGATTGGTGTGTGGCCGAGTTGGGGCACATAGGTTCTCCTCATGGTCTGGGAGTCTGGGTACAGCTGGCCTGAAAGGCAAGTGATGGTATTTTTTCCCTAAGCTTAGAATTCATGTTTTCACTAGAAAACATTTTTTAGAATCCTCCTTGGCTACTCACAATACCTGACCTCTGCCCTCCAAGGGGTCTGCCAGATGCTCCCATGACTTACTGGTCTCCTTGGTGTGCCAGGCCCTGGCCAGCCTCAGCGACCCTACCAGTGGAAGGAGGCAAGCATTGGCAGCCTGTGTTACAGTCGGGGACCCAGTTGGAGTGTCTAAGTGGCTCATTCCCAGACCCATAAGTGAGCACCTACCACATGCCAGAGGGACAAGTGAGACCCAGTCCCTGTGTCGACGCTCTAGTGGAGAGAATAGACAAGGGGATAAGTTACAGCGTGATAAAGGCTTCTAAACAGTGCTAGGGGCACAAAGGGAGCAGGACCCCACTCCCCACCCCAAGCCTGAGACTGAGGCAGGAAGGTGGCAGGGAAGGGGAAATGTGTGTCACAGGTGAAGTGACCCTTGAGCTGGGTCCTGGGGGATGGTTAGGACTTTGCCAGGCAAAGGGAAAGAGGGGCTTTCCATGCAGAAGCAGCTGTGTGGGGGCTGCGCCTGCAGATTGTACCTTCCTTGCTCTGCTTGGAAGGCCTGACCCTGCAAGCAAGCAGAGCCGAGTCCCTGTGCCAGGCCAGCAGCCTAGAGTCACCTCCCCACTGCTGGCTTGGGCGGGGCAGCTCTTGGAAGGAGGGAGCAGTGCTTTACCTACACATCTGTCCTTCCCATTCTAGCAAGCTCCAGAAAAGGGACTCCCCACGCCGCAAGTCCTCCAGAGGTAAATGCTCTGACCACCCCCATGCCCTGCTCTTCCTCAAGCTCTCCGCCACCATGGGGGTGGAGGTGGGGCCCGGGGAGCCCATCTCTAGGCTCAAGTAGCCTTCTCCAAAGGGGCTCCCTGCCCATTTCCCCTCCTCACTCTCTTCTCCTCTACTCTGGATCTATCTCTCACCCTTCCCTGCCTTCACCTAGATTGCTTCCTCTGCCCTCCAGCACCTTAAAGGCCCCTCCTAGCACTGTTGGCAGAAAAAAAAAAAAAAAAAAAATCTGTTTTTCCCATTGAAATGTAACTTACAGCCCAAAGACAGACCTTACCCATGGGTTATTCACATGCGGCTTCCCTCTGCCCTTGCATGTGGTGAAAGGAGCAAGAGTGAGGGGCACGTACAGTACTAGACGGACGGTGATAATAGTGGCCACTAGGATTAAGGCCTTACCATGGCCAGGCATGGTGGCAGGTGCCTGTAATGCCACCTACTTGGGAGGCTGAGGCAGGAGAATCGCTTGAACCCAGGAGGCGGAGGTTGCAGTGAGCCGCGATCGCGCCACTGCACTCCAGCCTGGGTGACAGAGCAAGAATCCGTCTCAAAAAAATAATAAGTCCTTACCACATGTCAGACGTGGTGCTAAGGGCTGGATACAATTATATCCATAATCTTCACGATGAATTTAAGAGAGGTGTTCTGGATGAGAGAGGTGAGGAGTGGCAATCAAGTTAACTTGCCTAAGGCCACACAGCAGCCCTGGGCTGTTTGACTCTGGAGCCCTTTCACAGCTGGATTGCCCTGTTCCCAAAGAGCCAGGGCTAAGCAGTGTGGGAAACCGTTTTGGCACCAGCCTCATGGCCAGCTTTTAGGAGCTACACAAGGAAGTCGTACACCTCCGTAATCTCAATTCGTGTGACCCAGTTGCTATTGCCCAATTTGAGTTCCTACCTGACTCTCTAGAGCAGCCTCCAGATGCCTTTAGGTGCCAAACCTCAGATCCACCTTAGAAGATTTATTCTGCAAACCCGAAGTGCCTGTCCCTGCTAGTTCTGAGCTAGGTGCTGGGGACGTGACATAAGCAGCGCAGGCCTTGCTGGGGGAGCTTTTTCCCCACCCGGGCCAGGCGAGGGAGGGACGGGTGCGTTTAATGTGCCCGGTCTCTGCCCCTGGTAGACCTGTATGTAGCGTTGTGGGAGCTCAGAGGAGGGTGCCCTGAGGAGAAGGGGGAGCTTGCCCTTACCATCAAGTCCAGGGATGGTACTTGGGGCTCAAATTACAATCCCTCAGTCAAGCCAGATTCCAAACCTAGGCAAGAACTACTTTGGAGAGAGCAGCCCGTCCCGGCTCTGGGAAATCTGGTGGGAGTGCAGCGCCACAGCAGCGAGTGGGAGTGTCCCGGAGCTGGCCTGGCTGACCCCAGAGTCCTGATCCTCTTTTCTGCGCTTTGCCCCGGCCTTGCAGGAACAGCAGCACAATGGACCTGACGCTCTTCGCAGCTGAGGCCATCGCCCTTAACCGCCAGCTATCTCAGCACGAAGAGAATGAACTAGCGGAGGAGCCAGAGGCACTGGCCGATGGCCTCTGCTCCATGAAGCTTTCCCCTCCCTGCAAGTCACGCCTGGCCCGGAGGCGGGCCCAGGCCCAGGCAGGCCGTGGTGAAGACAGGAGCCCGCCCACAGCACTCTGAAATGCTCCAGTCACACCTTATAGACCCTAGGCCTGGCCAGGCGTTGTCCCCCTGGAAACCTGTGTGGCTAAAGTCTGCTGAGCAGGTGACAGCGTCTGCTCTGTGGCTTCACTCAGGCTTTTTCATCTAGAAGGCCCTAAAGTTCCCACCAACCCCCATTTCCCTAGGGTCCTAGAGGAAAAAGCTTTTTCCAAAGGGGTTGTCTTTGAAAGGAAAGCAATCACTTGTCACTTTGCATAATTGCCTGCAGCAGGAACAGCTCTTCGCTGGGCTCCACCTGCTCACCGCCTGCAGATCTGGGATCCGGCCTGCTCTCACCGCTGTAGCGGCGGCGGCGGCTGCGGCTGCAGCCTGCAGGGAGAGGCAAGAAGCATCAGTTGACAGAGGCTGCCGACACGTGCCTCTTCCCTCTCAGCTCTGTCACCCTCCTCTGGCGGTCCTTCCACCTTCCTCTGTCCTCCGGATGTCCTCTTTGCCCGTCTTCTCCCTTGGCTGAGCAAAGCCATCCCCTCAATTCAGGGAAGGGCAAGGAGCCTTCCTCATTCAGGAAATCAGATCAGTCTTCCGGTCTGCAGCGCGGAGAAGCACATAATCTTTCTTTGCCGTGACTGAAATGTGTCCCTCATTTATCATCCCCTTTGATTGTGATTGCTGCTAAAGTCAGTTGTATTTTGTTTTTTTTTTTTTTAAAAAGTTTGGTTTTTTTTTAACCATGCTGTTCCAGCAAAGATGGGACCTTAATCTCCCACTGCAAGCCCATGAACTTCCCAGAGTGTAACGGCTTGCTCTTTCTGGAATGTCCATGCATTTGGGTTTTAATCAGCAGTGCCCTATTCTAACTGATTTTAAGCTGTTCCTATGACAAGCTTAGAGACAGCGTCGGTGTCTGCTGCTGTGTCCTCAGGTCTTGTGTGGGTGGCACAGATCTGGGCAGTTAGATGGAGCTCTGTGCCTGAGGTGAAGCCACACTGGGGTGAAGCCTCACTGCCCTGTTTGAGCGACGCAGTGCCTGCTGCCCGAGTTCGTGAAGGTACAGCCATTCAGATAAGCTGAACTGTTGAGTTACATAAAGAAAATAGATTTGCATTTGTCAGGCAGACGTTTATACAACACCATGGTGCTTTTATACATTGTGCTTATTTTAATAAAACTGAAATTCTAGCTGTGGCCTATTTGGGGGTCCTTTTTTTACCTGCAGACCTGAGAAGGAGACTGGCCTTCTAAAGTGGGGCTAAGTCCAGCCAGGTGGGGAGAAGGTATCTCTTACCAGGACCCCTGAATAAAAACCACATTGGACCCAAAAAACAAGGTGAAGGAGAAATTGCTTTTTTTTTTTTTTCCTAGGTGAGGAAATGAAATTCATCAAACATTTATCAATTGCTTCTTCTGTGCCAGGACCCAGAAATGAGTAAGAAACAGCCTCTGCTTTCTAGGAGCTCCCCATCAAGTGGTAGAGGTGGTGTTAGCGACCATGACACAGGAGACTTCAGAATGTACTTTGATAGATGTCCTCTGTGCCCAGCAGCCCATAAGCAGGAAACAGATTTCCCCTCTGTCTAAAGCATTACTAAGCCTTTATCAAGGGGGTGTCATGTACCCAGGACTATGCAACAAAGAAAAATGGCGTCTCCCATCCACAGCCCTCATGTACATCATGCAAAGGACCTTGTTGTCCATTGTCCCAGGCGATCCTCAGAGCTGGACAGGAGAGGACTGAGGTGGAAAGGACCTTTATAAGTTCCCAAGGAGGTGGCAAGGGAGGTCTGAGAGTCTGGGCGGTGGCCTAGGTGCTGGTGACAGCTGCTTTCCCTCGGGAGGGCAGAGAGGGGAGATGGGATTAGGGCTCTTCACTTGGGACAGGTGACAGGCCAGGCTCCCAGCTGTCCTGTGCCATGAATGCCTCCCCGTTGACAATACATACTGTTTGTTGACAGTCTTCCCTTGACAGTAACCCTGACACCCTCACATCCCTTTTTCATCTACCTGGAGTGGGCTTGGTGAGGAAAACAGACCTGCAAAATCTGACCCTTTTGGCCCACAGACTCCCAGCCTCTGGAGACCCAGAACCAGGATACAAGTTCTATCCCTGAACTCCAGCCCGGCCTAGTGGGAGGCCCAACAGGAATGTGACTTCAAGGGGGCTTCCTAGGTCAAGCACTCTCCACCCCTGGCACACACCCTGCCCAGCTGCAAATCCCCCAGACTCTCAGGCCTTTGTGCCTTGGCTCAAGCTGTGCCCTGTCCCAGCCCACCTCCCCAGCCTGGCCCACCTGGCAAGGCCCCTCTCATCCTGCATGGCTCTGCTTAAATGCCATGACCTTGGTTTTGCCAGCATTGTCATCCACTTACTAAGTAACAGGTACTTTCTAAGAAGTTTACGGGCATTAGCATTTAATTCTCAGCAGTCCTATGAGGTAGGTACTATTATTTTATCCCACTTGACATGAAAAACCAAGCAGAGAAAGGAAAAATAGCTTGCCCAGGGCTATACAGCTAGGAATGGTGGAACTGGAATTCCCTCCAGGAAGGCTTGGGACCCAGCACTGTGCTGCCTGCATTCAAGTCCCTGCTCTGCCACTTACTAGCTCTGGGGCTTGGGCCAGTTACTTAATCTCTGAGAGTTTCTTCAACTATAAATGGGGATGATAGTGCTTACTTCATGGAACTGTTGTGAAAGTTACAAATTAATAAATGTGAAGCATTGAGAGCAGTTCCAGGCCCACATAGTAAGTGCTCCATAAATGTTAGCTATGATAGTTTTAGCTAATCGAGTAGTCCCCATTGATCCACAGTTTCGCTTAATTCCATAATTTCAGTTACCTGTGGTCAAAATAGATGAGTACAACACAATAGGATATTTTGAGAGAGAGACCACATCCATATAACTTTTATTACAATATATTATTACAATTATTCTATTTTGTTAATCACTTACTGTACTTAATTTAGAAATTAAGCTTTATCACAGATATGTATGTATAGGAAAAATCATAATATATAGAGTTTGGTACTGTCCATGGTTTGAGACATCCACCAAGGGTCTTAGAACGTGTCCCCTAGGGATAATGGGGGACTCCTGTATTTACTGTTGTCTGCCAGGGCAGAATTACACAACTCACGGTCCCAGTGCGGGAGACGAGCCCTCCCTGGTCCTTGGCTCCGGGAGCACTCTACAGAAGCACTGTGTGCTGTGGAGATAGATCTAGGCCTCTTCAGATGAGCCAGGCCTCTGTCCCTCTGTGGGATCCTCCTGCGGACAGGCTGCTCCGTCCCTCCGGGATGCAGTCCCTGGCCCAGAGGGGCAGCTGTGGCACAAGGGGAAGAGCCTGAAGTGGGGACCAGAGCCCTGGGTTCCAGTACTGCCACTATTCACTGGTGACCTTGGAAGTTCTGGCTCTGCTGGACAGAGGCAGATCCAGCAGACGCACTGAGGAGGCTCTGAGACCGCAGAGCCCCTTCCAGGCATGGGACCTGCGATGATGGAAGGCAGCTCCCCAGCTCCAGAGCTCTCGCGTGGGCAGGGCCTAGAAGGAGAGAGCTGGTCCCAGCCAGTTGGAGCGTCTCAAGCCTCAGACCTCTCTTCTAAAACCTAATGATCAGGCCTTGGCCCCAGCCCCAGCCCTGATTCAGCTGGACCCTGAGGACTCCTGTCTGAGGGCCTCTGGGCACAGGGACCGTCCAGTCTTTGTCCCTCTGTATGTCTACCTGCCTGGGCTCTGGGGGCCCCTCCTCCCTCCTGGCCGACTGCCCCTCCCAGACCCAGCTCCATGAACAGTGGTGCCTTGGTCCCATGCCAGCACTCCAGCTGCTTCAGGTCTGGAGGGGGCTGAGGAGCAAGGTCCCCCCAAGGCTGGCACTCTTGTTGCCATGGTAGCCGTTGCCTTGGAAGCCGCTTCCCTGACTTCAGCTTCCAAATGGTCCAAGAAAGCTACCCGTCCTCTGGTGTATTGGTGAATTAATCATGCTCTTTTCCAGGGTTCTCACCCCTCAAGGAAAATAAACAGAACCAAACCAGACTGGGGCCTTTCCGCCCACTGTTCCTCCCCACCCCCACGCCACACTTGGACTTGGTGCACTGAGAAGGAAAGAGCATGGGCAGACGCTCTCCAGCCCTTACCTCAGCAGGAGACAGAGAGAAGAGACTGGGTGATGGAATTCAGCAGTGTGCCCGTGGCCTTGCCATGCCTGAGAACTGTGGCCTCCAAGAGCACCCAGGTTCAGCGGGGAGGCTCCGATGCTTGGGAGGGGTGGAGGGTTGGTGGGGAGATGGAGCCCTGGTGCCTTGGGCCTCCCTCTCAGCATGACTCACAGAGAGGTTCCTGAACTCATTTACCTATTGCTGTGAGCACATCACTCAAGGACACACTTACCTTTACTTTTTCAGAGCCCAAATTGAGGGAAGAATTGGCAGGCCTCCCTCTCTACATCACAACTGTTTTGGAAGCCTTCAATGACACACTCCTGGTCCTGAGGGAAAGAGGCAGGCCTTGACTGATTTTTGTTGTTTTTGTTTTGTTTTGTTTTGTTTTGTTTTCTGTTTGCTTGTTTTGAGACTGGATTTCACACCCATCGCCCAGGCTGGAGTGCAGTGGTGTGATCTCGACTCACTGCAACTTCTTCCTCAAGCGATCCTGCCACCTCAGCCTTGAGCCTCCTTGGGCTCAATCGATCCTCCCACCTCAGCCTCCCAAGTAGCTGGGACTACAAGCATGCACCACTGTGCCCGGATAATTTTTGTTTTTGTAGAGACAGGGTTTTGCCATGTTGCCCAGGTTGGTCTTACACTCCTGGCCTCAAGCAATCCCCTGCCTCAGCCTCCCAAAGTGCTGGGATTGTAACCCCACCATGCCTGCTCCCTTGGCTAATTTTTTAACACAATGTCTCCCTCTGAAGGTGGGGCTGCCAATTCCTCCGACCTCAAATAAAACAGTGTTGAAATTCAGGGGCAGATAGGCCAGAGTACTTCCCAGCAGGGCAGGATCCATGAGGACTCTGGGGCAATTCTCCTGTCTCCCCATGTCTTAGATTCCCCACCTGTTTTATAAAGAGCTGGGACGGCCCTGGTTCTGTGATCTTGGAACTGATAAAGGCTCAACGTGCCTCTCCTTTGAGGTCAGAGTGTTTTCTGAGATCTGAAGCAGTGCACATGTGCCTCTGCCACCCCCGTCCCCATCACCAGACAAGGCAGTGGGCTCGGGGAAGTGGAATGGCTGGCCCGAGCCCCATAGTGCAAGGTAGAAAACACGGCCCCAGGAGCTTCTGTCTTGGTGAGGGTGTGAGAGAGTCGCCCTCAGCCTTAGACTTTGAAAGGAGCCAGAAACACGTTTCATGGACAATTATTTTGGAGGCTCCTTCTAAAACTAAGTCAGTGGGGGATCAATTATGTGTGACAGAGACATGGGCTATGATTTGATGCCTAATTAGAGGAATAATCAGATCTCATCCAGGCAGGAGGCACAGCGAATGCTGGCAGCAGCTCTGTGGCTGGGGAGTGCCCAGCTCCAGGGGCTTTCCCTCTGTGGGGGCCAGGAACACAGTCCAGGCCCATCTTGGTGCTGCAGTCACCCCTCTCTACAGACTCTTGGTGAGCTGAAGCTCCGCTTAGGTGACCCTGGGCCTTCTCAGGCCCCCTTCTCCACATACAAGGAATGCCTCTTGCTAGAGACAGAGGTTCCCATGTGTCCACAGCCCTCCTGTTTGATGACTGGAGGTGGTCATGCAGTCCAAGGCCTCTCCCTGAACTCTGTCCTTGTGTCCAGAAGACTAGCTCAGCTCCCTCCCAGCCACAGCATTCTGGGGAGCTCACTCCTGGAACCTGCCCTCAAGGGGCTGTCAGTCTACAGAAGAGATAGAACAAGAACAGGTGGAGGGACGAGAAGTTGAGCCTGGTGACATGAGACTGCATATGCGGTGCAGAGAGGGGGCATCCAAAGAGACGCCAGGGAGGCTGGCGACGGGACTCTGAGCAGGATTATGGGACCCTAGGAATTGTGCCCAGGTGCAGGGCCAGGCCAGGGCCATATTCTGGGATTGGGAAGGCCCCGATCCATAAAGAGTCAAATAATGCAATGAATGATGAAGGCTGGAATTAGGGGCCGGGGCAGGGCTCAGGGCTGGGCTGGGTTGGGGGATCCTGCAAGTAGCTCAGACGGGCTGGGTGCAGATGCTCAGTTCAGTTCAGCGGGTGGGAAGGCACCAACCATGACCCAGCCCCTACCAAGTCCTCTTCCCTACCCTACCCCTTAGGTGTTTTCCTCCTGCCCACACCAGCGCCACCACTGCTCTTCCCTGTCATTCCCAGTCAGGGATCCCCAAGGTGGCTAGAAGGGTTCACCCTCCATTCCACTGGCCACTAAAAGGGGGGTGGGTACCAAGCCCACACCTGAGGACAAGGAAGTCCCGTGAGATCAAGCTTCAAACTAGGATGCCCTCAGCCCTGCCTGGGAGCCCAGAGGTGAACAGGATAGGGATGTGATGGGCAGGGGTAGGGAGCAGACTTGGAGAGATGCCGCTCCCTGCCTGCTTTCTGTCCCAGGTGCAGTTCCTGTCTCTTGAGCCTCCTGCCGTGTGTCTATCTCAGACTCCAAGCAGAGACCCCAGGTGCACCTCCAGGCCAAAGGGCAGAGCACAGCAGAGTGGGCCCTGAGTATGTGACCAGGAGTCTCCTCACATCCCTGGCTTCTGAATGACATGCAAAGCCACCAGCTCATTCTTCTCCCTCAGGAACCAGCAGTGGAACCTGGGCTGACTGCCTGCTGGGCCCCGGGACCCAGACAGCCGCTCACATTGCAACCTCATGAATAACTCAGCACCTCCCTGCTGCCTACATCTCTGAGGAGCCTGTGGCCCCTGGACCAACTCCCCCTTCACCCCGCCTCTCATTGCTTTAAATTTTCATAGGCTGAGGCCCAGTGGCAAGTGAGTGGCTCTAGGAAGATGGGGCAGGATGTCCTGGGCAGGGGAGCTTGAACTCTCCTGGGTGGAAGCTGGCAGGGAAGGATCCTATGGAGCAGGCCCAGCTCCCTAGAACTCTGGCAGCCAAAGCAGAAATGTAGCCAGACAGGAGTCCCAAGGGTGGGCTTCAGCTTCAGAGGGCTTTAAGAGAGGAAGAGTAAGCTGGGTGACCTGGTACAGATCCCTGGTCAAGGTGGGACTGGGGGGCCCCTAGTGGAGCAGTGGGATAGGACTTCAGATAAATCCCAGGGTTCCCCGCCCATAATCTTACTGCCCAGAAACTCCCACCCTGAAGTTGGAGCGCCAACAAGGGGACATCCAAGAGCCCAGAAACTTCCAGGATTTTTCTGGGTCCAGACTGCACCGGCCGGAGGCAGTGCCCCTGTGGGCCTGCATGGACATCCCCATCAGCAGCAGAGATTTCCACTGCCTGCAGCTGGCCTGCGTGGCTCTCGGGCTGGTGGCTGGCAGCGTCATCATCGGCATCTCCGTATCCAAGGCTGCAGCTGCCATGGGCGGTGTCTTTATCGGCGCTGCTGTTCTGGGTGAGCAGGGGCTGGGTTGGGATAGGGAGGGGAGATTCTGGAGGTGGGGGCAGGGGCATGGTCAGGTAAACAAGGAACAGGGAAGGGCTGGGTCAGCAGGAATCAGTTGGGGAGAATGGAAGCTAGAGGTGTGAGCAAGACCGCCATCAGGGGCACAGGTGGGAGAGGAGGGATGCACTGGGGCTCCTTCCAGCCACGGGGAGGAGACAAGAAGGGGAGCTGGCTGTCACACTCCTTTCTGGCTGCTCCCACTGGCTCTCCAGCCCCAAGTTCTAGGCTCTTGGATTTGTGGTGGGATTCATCAGCCTATCTGGGCAGAACAGGGGGTTGATGGCGGCAGGTAAAAGGACAGAGCTCCTGAGGACTCTGAGCCAAGACAGGCTCCAGCTCAGAAAAAGGGTTTCCTCTTCTTTCCCTGTTTGCCTCCACAGCAGCTGTGTCCATCTATCTGTCTGTGTGGGCGAGGCACACTGATGGCCCCTCAGTGACGCTGAATGCCATCCCTTACCCCACCCCACCCTCCCAGGCCAAAAGCAGGACCAGAAGCACCAGGCTAGGGGACTTTGGGTGTCTACACCTGCAGGTTCTGGCACAGATGCTCATTGGGGGATGGAGTCGGGGCAGGCAACGCAGGACTGGCTCTGCTGCTCCTGCTCCCCAGGTCTGGGTAGAGAGCAGCATGCTGAGGACAAGCGCCCAGTCTGGCCCTGGGGGCCCTGGGGGAGCATGGGGACGGCAGAGAGGCAGCGGTGCTGTCAGCCAGGCTCATTCCAGCAACCTGCTCTTCACCTAGGCACGGTGGAGCCAGGCAGCTGGGGCCTTCACAGACTGTAGCCCCTTCCCCAGATAGGCACTGCCCCCCACAATCCAGATGCACACACCCACGGGCTCACATTTACACACTCACAGTCCCAACTCTGCACACTGTGCTCCTCCCATGCACACCCATATCTCACAAACCGCCCCTCAGGCTCCCAGCCCACCCACAGCCTCAACATTCACCAGACCCTCCCCATCACAGAACCCCCTGTGTCTCTTCTCAGGGTTCCTCATCTTGGCCTACCCCTTCCTGAAGGCTCGGTTCAACCTGGACCACATCCTGCCTACCATAGGTGAGGCCTCTCCCTGACCCCAGCAGACCCCTCTGCCAAGGACTGTTCCAGACCCTTTGTGTGTTCGTCTGTGATCCACTGTGCGGCTAGGCTGAGCCCATATATGAGACCGCTCTAGTTGTCTGTGTTAGAGCTGCTGTGTGTGTGTGTGTTGTGCAGGCGTTGCCATGACTACAGCACAGCAGAATCCAGCCCGGTGCCTGCAACAAAGGTGCCTGAACCAGCTCAGAGCCGGGAAGTCCATCTCCCTTGAGAGATTTTATGACTCCCCAAAGCGTCCAATATCTCTAAATAACTCCCTCTTCATCCCTGAGCCCCCATGAAAGATCCTCTATTTCCCCTAAGACCCCATGGCTTCTGCATAGCTCCCACCTCATTTCAGCTCCCCAAATACAGGCTGCCATCTCCACCAATCCTATGGGGCTTTCCATGGCCCCAGTTCTCCCCAGGACCTCACTTCCCTAAAAGATCTGCCATTTTCTCCTTCAAGGGCCCAGTTCTTTTTCTCCTGCCCAAATCAGCCCAGATCATGTGAGATCTAAAGGAATGCAGTGGAGCAAAGACAGCATCAGGGATGGAAACTAGACAGCAAGAAGGACTTCCCTTCCCAACCTGGGCTTGATTTGGGGAATGGCTCAGTAACCAGGGAGGGCTTGGGGTGTTCTCATCCTGCAGGAAGCCTAAGAATCCATCCCCATCCAGGGCCAGACCATGGAGAAGGAAGATCCAGCACCAATGGCAACAAGGAAGGTAAGTTTCAGAAATTCCCAAGTCCATCTTTCTTTTTTGAGACAGAGTTTTGCTCTTGTTGCCCAGGCTGGCGTGCAATGTCACAATCTCGGCTCGCTGTAACCTCTGCCTCCCGGGTTCAAGCGATTCTCTTGCCTCAGCCTCCCAAGTAGCTGGGATTATAGGCATGTGCCACCACACCTGGCTAATTTTTGTATTTTTAGTAGAGACGGGGTTTCTCCATGTTGGTCAGGCTGGTCTTGAACTCCCGACCTCAGGTGATCCACCCGCCTCAGCCTCCTAAAGTGCTGGGATTACAGGCGTGAGCAACCACACCCAGCCTGAATCTGTCTTTCATCTCCCCTCCCTGACTGAGCAGCTCTGTGGGGCCTGGGAGCCTTGAGCGGCATCCTGAAGGGGCTTCCTCAGTGCAGGGGGATGGTACTGCTGGCAGTTTCCCCATGTGCGCAGTCAGACCCTTGCTGCTCCAAGCTGAACTGATCTTCTCTTGCTTATCCTGAGGGCTTCTGTCTTGCCCAGCATGGACACTGGGATGAGGGCACCTCCCTGCTTCTTCCCCTCCCTCCCCTCCCCCTCCCCCAGGTCCCATGCCTCAGTTTATTTTCCCACTCCCCTCTCCCAACTCCCCCAGGGTCAGAGGAGCTCAAAGGGACCCAAGGCTGGGGTGCCCAGTGCCCAGGGCAGAGCTGGGATAGAATGGGGAGGGGGAGATGTGCCAGGGGACAGTTGCAGCCCAGTTTAAAGAGGCACCCATGCATACCAGCTTTGGGTACTAGTTTTAACCACCCCAGTTTAAAGTTCGTACCCCAAACTGGGCATCTCCTTGTTCCTCCACCCCACACCTGGAAAAATTCCAGGGCAGGAGTTTCTCAACGATGGCCCCAGCCCAGTCTCTGCCACCAGTGGCAGGATGGCTAATACTCAGCAAAAGGGCCCATTCCAGACACTGCTCTGAGCCATGTTCATCTATTATTCACTCTTTTTTTTTTTTTTTTTTTTTTTTTTTTTTTTTTTTGAGACGGAGTCTCGCTCTGTCGCCCAGGCTGGAGTGCAGTGGCGCGATCTCGGCTCACTGCAAGCTCCGCCTCCCGGGTTCACGCCATTCTCCTGCCTCAGCCTCCCGAGTAGCTGGGACTACAGGCGCCCGCCCCTGCGCCCGGCTAATTTTTTCTATTTTTAGTAGAGACGGGGTTTCACCATGGTCTCGATCTCCTGACCTTGTGATCCGCCCACCTCGGCCTCCCAAAGTGCTGAGATTACAGGCGTGAGCCACCACTCCTGGCCGTATTCACTCTTTTAAGTCTCACAACAACCACATGAGGGCGGTACTGTCATTAGTTTCATTTTACATATGGGGTAACCGAGGCACAGGGAGATTAAATGACATGCCCAAGACCACACAGCCAGGAAGTTCTGCAGCTGAAGCTCAAACCAGGCAGTGGGCTCCAGGGTCCTGCCTCTACCCCCAGCCCATGCTGCTGTCCTCTTGAAAGCCATCCTGACTGGAGGTACCTCTTTAAACTGGGCTGAAACTGTCACCTGGGATGTTCCCCCTCTCCCCATTCTATCCCAGCTTTGCCTAGGTTCGCCGGGCACCCCCGCCTTGGGTCCCTTTGAGTTCCTCTGACCTTGACAACTCCATGGGGACCTGTCTACTGAGGCAGTTCTTGTCCCTGGTATCTCCCCCAGGAGCCCGCAGCAGCCTGTCTACCGTGAGCAGGACCCTGGAGAAGCTGAAGCCAGGGACCCGGGGGGCTGAGGAATGCTGAGGCTAAGTCTGAGGGGCTGCCCCTTCCCTGCCCTCCCGTCCTGCCTGCTGCCCCATCTCAGTGCCCTCCTGGGTTAGAAAACCCAAACCGGAGACACGCCAGGCCCTGCAGACCCCAGAGCAGCTGGGAACAGCGTCTGGAATGGAGCCTTTTGCACTCGCCTGGCCAAGGCTCTCGAAAATGGATTCCACTGGTGTGGGCTGGGGCCTGGAGCAAGGTGTTGCTGGATGCCCCCACAGGGTTCCCGTGTTTCAGGCTCCTGCCCTGACCTTTCTTTCTGGACTACAGCTCAGCTTTGTTGCCTGTTCGATCTACTGATTGGTTTCTCTGGAATTTGGGGGCCAAGGCCCTGACTATGACCAGGATGCCCCAGTCCCTTGCTCTAACCTGGCTTCAGAAGTGAACCACAGGCCCACAAGAACCACAGACAAGGACCCTCCACCCCCACGGTCTAGCCCAGGAGCTCTAGAGCTCACTAGCCCAATAGAGGGGCTAGACAAGATTCTTTTTCAAATATCAAATCTCCTGGCAGTTCCTCAGGGACAGGCTCTGGGCAGCAGCAAATCAGATGGGGGATTCTGGGGGGCTCACAAAGGGACAGGTACAAACAACCTTGCCTGGGGGTCAGAGGAGGCGACTTCTCAGCTGAGCCCGGCCCTGTGACCCCTGGTGTCTAACTCCACCACTCAAGACTTTTTGTGATCTGACTTCTCTCTTCCCCCGATCTTCTCACTGCTCCCTGAAGAAGCGAAACATATTCCTGTCTCCAAGCTTTGCCCTGTGTTCTCCAGGGCCCTCCCTGCTTCTCTCTGCCTATCAGACTCCCCACTTTTAAAGGCCCCATTCAAAAAATCTCCTACCCACGTGCTCTCCTCATTCTCTTCTGCCAATCTCTGTCTTGCTGCCACCTTTCAGGCAGGGCTGAAGTCTTCCTTTTCACAAAACAACTATTAAGCCAACTTAAGTCTACTGAACATTGCCCCTGCTCTAGTGCCTAGCACCAGACCAGTAGGTGCTTAATAAATGCCAATGGCTTCAATTTAATGTAAAAACAATTCCCTAGGCTTTCCCCGGGAAGCCACTTCAAAGTCCCATCTACCATGGGTAGAGCAAGTGTGGAGCAAGGAGGCCCAGGTGTGGCCTCACAGAAAACCCTGCTCCTCCCTCCACACCTGCACCCTCCAGGCAGAGTTGTGTAACCTCTACAGAGATGCCCTGTCCATATGGCCTCTGGCCTGGTTTAGTGAGCAGAAGACAAGCTAGAAATAGTGTCCTTCTTGGCCGGGCGCAGTGGCTCAAGCCTGTAATTCCAGCACTTTGGGAGGCCGAGACGGGCGGATCATGAGGTCAGGAGATCGAGACCATCCTGGCTAACACGGTGAAACCCCGTCTCTACTAAAAAATACAGAAAACTAGCCGGGCGCGGTGGCGGGCGCCTGTAGTCCCAGCTACTCGGGAGGCTGAGGCAGGAGAATGGCGTAAACCCGGGAGGCGGAGCTTGCAGTGAGCTGAGATCGTGCCACTGCACTCCAGCCTGGGCGACAGAGCGAGACTCCGTCTCAAAAAAAAAAAAAAAAAAAAGAAATAGTGTCCTTCTCCCAGGATCAGTGGAGATGGCACTTCCTCTTAGACGCCTCCCCTGACTTTACTGTGCTTCCCAGCCCCAGGGTTTCCCTCCTTCACAGCCCAATCACTCTGAGTGGCCTTTGTCTGTTTCCCCTCCTGAGAGTGGGAGCAGAGGGCCAGGCACCCAGAAGACACCCCAGTGGATGTGGGAAAACCAAAGTTTTCTGAAGCAGCAGAGTCCATCTCAGACGGGAAAGCTGAGGCCCCACTGGAAAAAGGACTCATCAAGTCCCATGGTGAAAGGTCACGGGGCCAGGCCTGCAGCCAGGTCTCCTATCTCTCCCTATCCAAGGCTCTATCTTCTGCTGTCCTCTGCACGGGCGGCAGGGATCAGCTCTCTGACCACAGCGTGACAGACCTCCACAAAGGGGCTGCCTTCCACAAATGCTGGCCAGGTGTAGAGACTTCGGTTCCTTCAGCTGAGAGAAGCAACTTTCTCTCCTTGAATTTCTCTCCTCTCCACCCGATTGCTGCCTATTCCCTGCCCCTTCTCTTTTCCTTCATTATCATCAACAATAGCTCAGGCTGCTGGTCCCTCCTCAATCAGGAGGTGACCCTTCCTCCTATCCATCTTTTCGATCCTCACCTCAGTGCCCTAGAGATGCCCCAGGGTGGAGGGGATGGGAGTGGGGGATGTGGAGCCTGAGCTGTGGAGAGGGTGGTTCCCTACCCCCTGCCCATCAACCCCTCTCAGCCAAGCTCTCCCCAGGATGGGGCTACGGAATCCCCAGTGCCTGGCAGGGCCAGGCACAGACAGATGCTGGGGGCCAGGTGCAATAAATCAAGGAATGAAAACATACAACAGCAAGAGCTATGTCCACTGGGGAAGAACTGGGTGAGGCTTCAAAGGACCCTTAAACTGAGTGGAAATTCTTGAGCCTGGTCCTCTAGTTCCTCTTTTTCCTTGCTGTGGGCTTCCTGAAACATGTTCCCTCCAGCCCAGGTGAATGTCACAATACATCTTCCTCAAGTACATCCCCAGCCTCAACCTCCCCACTCCCATAGTCACAGGAGTAGTCAATGTGGAGACATGTGGCTTCTCCCCCTCACACTTTGAGAAAAGGTGAGGTCAGGCCCAGCTGGCATGGGTAGTACGGTAGCATTAAGGAGAAGTAGAACCCTCCAATATTTCAGCATGGGACAGGGGCATGGACAGGGACAGGTCTTTGAACCAAGCACTTCCAGTAGTCTGTTCAAGAAAAGAAATTGGTTCTTTCCAATAGCCATTCTCACACCAGGACTGTGACTATGACTGTGCCTGGCCCTGGGCTGGGTGCTGAGAACACACAAGTGACCCAAAGGTGGAGAGTGCTTGGTCCAAGCAGCTTCCTTGAAGTCGCATGCCTGCTGGGCCAACCTGGAAGAGGACTGCCTAGGCTGGGGCTGGAGTTTGGAGATAAGACTCACATCCTGGTTCCCAGGGGCTGGGGCAAGAGGCTGTGGGGCCTTGAGCCTGGCTTTCCCTGGATGCAAAGGGAGGATATGGTAGCCCTTCCCCACAGGGCCGCTGTCAGCATGAAGGCTGCAGTAGGGTTTATGAATGGATGAGTGAATGAATGAAGGCAGAGGCTGGAGAGATGTTCTTTCAGCTGAACTCCTCCAGGGTCTGAAAAGTCAGCACCTCAGTCTTCCCTCCCACACAGCCCAGCCTGGAGGTGGGCCTGCTGCCCAGCACTCCCTCCCCAGCCCTCAAACCAAAAAGCTCCTACACACACCACCAGGAGATAGAGTCACCCGCTAGACAGGCTCGTGGCCACACCCCTTTCCAGGGTGCAGGATTGCTGGTTAATTGGAAGGGATGCTGAAAACAAGCCCATCCCTGGAAAAATTCCCCATCTCCCCTGCCCCACAGCTCCAGCCCCGCTCCTGAAAAGGTGGAGAATCCATTTGAAGTTGAAGGCAGAGCCACTTCGACTTGTATCCGTGCCCTAGAGTGAGTTGCAATATATCCGTGCCTGGCTCTCGGAAAGTGCGGACGAGACGGTGTGGGTGGGCTAGGAGTTATTTGCAAGGGTGCTTGCAGACCGCGAAGCCTGGAGGAGAAGGGGAGAAGGACGGAACGGAGCGGAGAGGGGAGGTGTATGGAAAGAACCCCGCTCGCCCAGGGTTGAAGGGGAGCTGAGGGTCGGCGGCCAACGCTTGGAGGAGGGGGGCTGCGGGAGGCGGCTGGGGACCCGCACAGGCCAGCGCGCTGGCCCCTCCCAGTCCACCGCCGCCGCTGCGGGGGCTGCGCCAGGGGAGCAGAGCCGAGTGGGAGCGGGTCTGCGCGTCTCTGCCCTGCCCGCACCGGCTAGGGGTCCAGGACGGGGTGCCCTCTCCCACCCACCTGCTGATCCAGAGTCTCCAAGCTGCTCGGTCCAGGACCACCCCCCGGCCCGCCCGGAAACCCAGCCGCGTGGGAGAGGGCGACCCCAACTCCAACCCCCGTGCTGTGCCCTAGAACCCAGCGGACGGCGGAGGGGGTGCCCGGCCTCTCTCCTGGCTGTCCTGCGCTGGAGGGATCCTTCCTTCCTGCTGACCCAGGGTGCTCAGGGGTCAGTCGGGTCAGGCCCGCAGGGGAGTGTCCACGGACCGGCTCAGGCAAGTGAAGGAGCTGTGGGACGCTGGCGGGAGGGGGCTGAGGAGGGGACACTTACTGGAACGCGGAAGAGACTCCATCCAGCCTGAGCTCCAGGGGACAGGAGTAGTGCCCGGAGAAGCGGTCAAAAACCTGTGGCCGTGAGAGGACAGGGCTGAGAAAGACAGACGGATGCAGGAGAAGGGGAGACACTCCGCAGGCACTGGCGGCTCCGGGGCTTCCTCTGCTCCACTCTGACCCCACCCTGCTCTGAACTGGGTAGGACTCTGCCCTAGAATCTCACCTGTCCCCTCCATGTCCGCCCCAAAGCCCAAAGTGAGGAGGGGATGGGAGAGAAGAGAGCACAGAACAACTTCAAATCCAAGAGACAGGAGAAGCCAGGAGGGCCGAAAACGAGCCCCTCTGACCAATGTCTCCCCCCACCATTTACTTAGCCAACATTCACTGGGCCATTTATCTAACCCATATTCACCTGGGGAGAGGCAGGCACCCAAACAAGGTGGACATAATCTTGGCCCTCAAGGAAGATGGCTAGGGCCTGCAGACCTGGATACAGGAGTCATGGCACCATGAGGGTATCAGGAGTTGAGGAGCCCTGATTTGCAGAGTTTCGGAAATCTGAAAGAAGGAAGGAAGGAAGCAGCATTCCCGCTGCACTCTGAAGGGAGAGCTGGGGTCAGCCAAGGGAAGAGCAAGTAGGCTCATGGCTCAGGCACAGCCAGCTCACACACCTGGTGAGGTCAGCCCGCAAAAGCAAAATCAAGGCAGGGATGAGGAGGGTGGCAGGGCCGGGCAGCAGCTGTGAGGATCCTAGGAGGAGAGATGGGGCAGTGATGAGACTAGAGAGGAAGGGATGGATTCCGGGACGCTTGGAGGGGAGAGTCTGCAGGGCTTAGTGATAGATGGCAAATGTGTGGAGGGAAGCCTGGGGAGAGAGGAGTCGAGGATGAAGCCCAGATTTTCTGGCTGGGTCTGTGGGCTCTGTAGGTGAAGATGAAATTGAGGGAACTGTATCCCAGGGGAAGAGTATGTTTCCAGGAGGGAGGCTTCAGTAGGTCCCAAGCTCTGGAGACGTCAAGTTAGCTAAGAGTTGAACAGTGTTCATGGAATTCAGCAAAAAGGAGTCAGCTGGTGGCCTTGGTGAAAGCAGAGTCTGTGGTGTGATGGGGCAGAAACCAGACTGGAGTGGACTGGCTCTTGACAAGGAGGTGAGATATATACTGTAGACAGTGCTTTCAAGAAAGGGACAGAGTGTTAGCTGGAGGCAGATGTGGGGTTGAAGGAGGGTTTTGTTTCGAGATGGGAGAGGCCTTCTTAGATGCATCCAGTGGGAGGTGCGGTCCAGTGACGGGTTGGTGAGCTCAGACTAGGAAGTGGGAGGTTTCCCAGTATCCTTAAGGATCACAGTGATGCCAGGGATGTGGATGTACAGACAGCCCATGCCACCCAGCCGTGGTTTTTTCACCTACAAGGCTTAGCAGTTTAGGCATAGACTTGAGGTGGCACAAAGCCAGACTGTTGCAACTGAGGCTTTGCTGGCAGCTTTGGCAGAAGGACAAAGGGACAAGTTAAGTTGCAAGAGAGTAATGGAAATAAGTCAGTTTGGGTTCTTGGGTAGATGCAGACAGAAGTGGAAGCAAGAGGATCATGGAGAAAAATGCAGAGGTCCAGGGATTGCATGAGATCAAAGAACAGTTACAGCCAGCGGCAGTGTGGCGTTATGAAAGGCACAGATTTAGGAGACACACAGCCTAGGTTTGAATCACAGCTATGCCATATATTACCATGATGTCTGTGACCTTAGGCGATTCTTCTAACCTCTCGGGCCTCTGTTTCCCAATCCATAAGTTAGTGGCAGCAGTAGTGCTACCTAAGGGTTGTCATGGCACTTAAATGAGTTAATATATATAAAGGGCGGCCAGGCGTGGTGGCTCATGCTTGTAATCCCAGCACTTTGGAGGCTGAGGCCAGCAAATCATGAGGTCAGGAGATTGAGACTATCCTGGCCAACATGGTGAAACCCCGTCTCAATTAAAAATACAAAAATTAGCCAGGTGTGGTGGTGTGCACCTGTAGTCCCAGGTACTCATGAGGCTGAGGTAGGAGAATCACTTGAACCTGGGAGGCGGAGGTTGCAGTGAGCCGAGATTGCACCACTGCACTCCAGCTTGGGCAACAGAGCAAGACTCCATCTCAAAAAAATAAAAATAAAAAAATTATATATATATATATATACACACACACACATATATGGCTTAGAACAGTGTTTGTGCTGTAGCCGTGTTTGTATGGAGGTAGCAGTGGAGTTACAGTCGAGAGTAGGGTGTCAGGGTTTCTCAGAGGTGGAATGGTTCAGGGTGATGACAAGGGTGATAAAGTCCTGAAGGTGATGAGGTATGAGGAAGTGTAGCTGAGGTGGAATGAAGGAATTGAGCATTGGAGATGAGAAGTCAGGAAACTAAGAGGGCAGAGGGGTTGGGTGGTTGGGCAAAAGATGCTGAAGTTCCTCAGGCTGGGGAGGGAAGTGGAGCTAGTTCCAGAGCCTTGAAGGGAAGGAGACAGATAGGAAGGGCAGTTCCACTCCTGCCAGTCTGAAGTCCTCTCTCTCCACCCCTCCAGCTGGCTCCAGACAGCTGAGTTGCTTAGGGTAGAGGCAGAGGCCCAGGTTGAGGTTAGAGATCCCAGTCTGGCCACCTATATAACCCCTGCTGGGGACTGTGGCCTGAGGATTCTGTTGGGGAAGTGCAAGAGCACCAGGAAGGACTGGAAGGGAGCATCTTTGCCTGGATTGTTACAAAGGCTCGGTCTAACCAACACAGACCTGTGATTGCTCAAAGAAGCTTTCGGAGTCTTGTGCCACTGGGGCCTCTCAGCTGTGCTGGAAGCCAGCTAGACCATCTAGATCATCTAGATCAATCTCGCACTTCACCAATGGCAAAGCTGAGCCCCAGTGAGGGGAATGGTGAGTGCTTGCCTTTTGCCAGCATGGAGACCCATTGTGAATGGGTAGGCACCATCAGAGCAGCCACAATGGAACTCCTATCCACCCATCACCTCTCCCGGGGGGTTCCTACTCTCAACCACCTTCCCTCCACCCTCACACTTCCAGGCAAGGAGAAGTCTCCAGGACAGCAGCTCATCTCCATCAGATAGGCAGGCAACTGACAGTGTGTCATATGTTGGCCTATGTCTGCAACTCTGTGTGTGTAATGCATCTATGCATCTGTGTTTGTATTTCTGGATATGTCCAGTCACTGCGTGTGTGTCTGTAGTGTATATGTGTGTGTGTGTGTTCGTGCAGGCACATGGGCTCAGGAAGGAAGATGATAGATCCCAGGAATCAGACACAGGAGCTAGAAAGCCACACCTTCAGGCTTCACCCTCAAACCTTATTTCCAGCTTGAAGACTCTGTGTGTGTGTGTGTGTGTGCACGCGCGTGTACACACGCACATGCACACATGTGAGTATGCATGTATATGCATGTGTCTATGGTGAGGACAGGTCCATGGATTGGCTAGGGTGAGGGTGATGGTAGCTCTTTGGGCTCTGGGTTTGCAGAATTCAGTTGGCAGAAGCGGAGAGTTCCCAAGGTCGTGAATAAGCCCCAGCCGGCAATGAGTAAGAGTGATGTGGGAGGTTCCTGAGGATGTAGGTGCTGGGAAGAGGGCTGGCCCAGATTTCCAGGGACTGAGAGGGAACAGAAGGGCTAAGACTAAAAGGAACAGAGGAGTTCATAGTGAGCAGTAAAGAGCTCAGACTGAGCAAGTGAGGGGCTCAGCCTCCCCTGGAGGACAAGGGGCTGGGGCCAGTGGCTGAAGTCTGGACTGAAGCCCCTACGCCCAGAGGCTCTTGGGCCTTTGGACCAGGAATCTGGAGCCAGGAGGCCTGGCAGCTACCTCTAGTCAAGCAACTGCTCTTATGCAACACAAACATCCCAGAACCATGGGTTGGGGGTACAGGGGACGTGCAGGCTGACCTGCTGACCTGAAGGGACTTCGGACAGAGACTCCCTCTCCAGGAGCTCTTGCCTTCACCAACTGAGGACCACCCCCTTGAGCCCAAATTTTTTTAATAAGCAAACATCTCTATACCTTTCAGTAAACAGCAATTCTAATGAACCAAAAACATAAGCTTTTCAATCTGACAAAACTGGGTTTGAATCCCAGCTTTCCCTATTGCAGCTGAATAAACCAAAGTAAGTCCCTTCACCTCTTTGAGCCTCAGTGTCCTCACTATGAACTAGGAGCAGGACTGCAACAGCTCACAGGGTTGTAGTGAAGGTTAAATGTGCTAATGTAGGGAGAGTGCTTAGCACAGAGTTGCTGCTCAATATGAGTGTCCCTCCCCCTCAACCAGAACCCCTGTGTGGCAGCTGACTTCCCAGGGAAACAACGGAATCCCAGCCTAAAGCAAATAATCTGGTACAATGCGCAGGTACAGCCATATACATTTATATGTATACGTATACATAAATGTTGATTTTATGAGACCTTTTGATACACTGACAGTAACTTCTAAACAGGTCCTCATTTCCACCTTTATGAACCTCAAGTAGTTGAGGGTGGGGCAGCAGATTGATTGACGAGGGACCTCAGTTTGGGGACAACAACCTCATTATACTCCTCCCTTCACATCCAGACAACTAAGGCCCAGAGACGGACCCCAGCTCTCCCAGGCTGCCCAAACAGTGTCTGCTCCTTCCGCAAACTGCTTGTGGACTGGATTCCTCACGTAGAGACCATGGGGCCTCCCTAGCCAGAGGCAGGGCAGCAGGGAGGGTGAATTGCTTGGCCAGGGTCGTGGGCAGCTGAATGGCAGTGTTCAGAACCCTCGTTGGATGGGAAAGGGCTTGGTTCTGGCCTGGCTTGGCCATAGACCTCCTCTACTCCAAGCCTCAGTTTCCCGCTTCTGAAGATTTAGGGGCTCAGCAACTCGGAGTACTCACTAAAGTGAAGGTCTTCCAGTCCTCGCAACTCAAGAGTCAGAGCAATGCCCTTCCCTCCTGCTCAGGCACTAGGATTGAAGGCTGGGCTTGGAATGCAGTAGAAGGGGCTTAGAGGACTGGGGAGAGCAATAGCATCAACTCAGAGTCCTGCTTCCATAATCCAATAGGCCAGCCTGGAAGTGGCACATGTCACAATTCCCTGGCCAGAACATCACACAGTGCCACCTAATCACAAATCAGCCAGAAAGTGCAATCTTAACATGTGCTCAGTAGAGTGGAAAACCAGAAAGATTTATTGAACAGTGCCAAGGACCCCACAACAGAGCTAGCCAGAACACCCACAACAAAACAGAACCAACACTGCAACAGCAGCAGCTGGAGCCCCCAGTTCACCAGATGAAATGGTGGTGCAAATTGAATTACAACAGCTGAGCAGCCTCAGCACCTCCTCCCTGCACACTCCTAGATCCCAATTAACCGGGGTGGAGGCAACCTCAGGAATAAGCCCAACACCTACATGTTCTTAGTCCTTTGCGTGCCTAGGGCAGAGACCCTTTTGTCTTATAGTCACTGTGCCTCCCAGGAGTAGATAAGAATCAATCATTTATTAGCAATTAGCACTTAGAAGCTCAGCCCCTGGGCTGGAATTAGTTTCTGTTGAACCTAGTTTGCTAAACCAAGGAAGAAGCAAAGTGAATTTTACCTTCCTTGAACCAGAGAAAACCTGTCTTCCTCTGTGGTTGACATTTGAGCAGTGTAAGTTCTAATTACAGGAGCTTATCTACAGGGCCTCAGAAAAGCCTGTGCCTCAGTCATTCAACAAACATTTAGCAAATCCAGCACTGTGCTAGGTTGAGAGCTCAGGCTTTGGATCAGTACACCAGATTTCAAATCCTGGCACCACCACTGCAGTTGAGTGGTTTGGGGTGAGTTTACTTAATCTTTCTGTGTCTCAATTTCCTCATCTGTAAAATAGAGGTATAATAGTAATACTTAATGTTGTATTAATTTTAAATTAATTAATTAATTAAATAAAAATGTGTTAATTTTATGTTGTAAAAATTAAATTAGATATTATTATAAGTGCTTAGCATAGCATAACTTAGTTATAGATCTATAAGTGCTAATTTCAGATTATCATCTAGACTTCTGTTTCTGGCTCAAGTAGACTAACTTCTATCAGACCAATTTACCTGCTGAGGATAAAACTTTAAAAGCTGGATTAAGCATTTAAGAAATCTGTTTAAAGGCATGGGAGAGCTACCAAGGCAGTGAGGGCTTGAGGGGGCCAAGATTGTGGAGAGAAGTAATACTAGATTTTGATTTTTCCCTAAAGGCATTTTCCAGTTTGTAGGAGGTCATGAGACTGGGGAGTCAAATTGGAATTCCGGGCCTAAAAAGGGAAGGGGTACTGTTAAACACCTACAGTTTTTATTGGGAAGACCAAAGCAACACTCTAGGACTAATGGCTAACCAGATATAGACTAGACTCAGAAAGACTGAAACAAAGTTTCCAATCAGTATAATCTTCCATTGGGTTACAGTGGCCTGTGGTTCTTTAGGAGCCTGTCAGAAGCAAAAGCAAATCCCCTCTGGAGGAAGATAATATCATTCAAAGCCTCATGCTAGCTCTATAATTTTTTATACACAATGTTGGACATTCAATAAAAAATTATCTGGCATTTCAGGAGATAAGACCAAATGAACAAAAGCAATAAAACAGACAATAGAAACAAGCCCACTGGAGATCCAGATGTTGGAGTTTTCAGACATGGACTCTAGCAGGTTTAATATGTTCAAGAAAATTAATAACAAGAGGAAATCTTTAAATAGAAAACTGGAATCTACGAAAAAGGATCTAGTGGAAATTCCAGAACTGAACAGTTATAACAAATGAAATCCATTGATGGATTTAGCAGCAGAGCAGACACATGTGAAAATAGGATTAGTAAACTAGATAGTAAAAAAATATTTCAGTAGAAAAATATCCAGACTGAAATAAAGAGAAGGAAGGAAGGAAAGGGCTAGAAAATACAGAATAAAGTGTAAAAGAGACATATGGGACAATAGCAAATGGCTGAATATACATGCATTGAAGGTCCCAGAAGGAGAGGAGAAAGCGAACAGAGAAAAGATAAGAGCTGAAATGTTTCCTGAACTAGGGGGCGATATGATACAGCCACAGATTGTAGAAGCATGAGGAAGGATACATATAAAGCAAATATCTACAGAGTAGGATAAATACAAAGAAAAACTCACTGAGGCACATCACAGTAAAACTGCTAAAACCCTAAGGCAAAGGAGAGTCTTCCCCATATGGGAAAAGAAGCAAGATCCTGGCTGGGCGCGGCGGCTCACGCCTGTAATCCCAGCACTTTGGGAGGCTGAGGCAGGTGGATCACGAGGTCAGGAGCTCGAGACCAGCCTGGCCAACATGGTGAAACCCCATCTCTACTAAAAAAAAAAAAAATTAGCTGGGCATGGTGTTAGGTGCCTGTAATCCTAGCTACTCAGTAGGCTGAGGCAAGAGAATCACTTGAACCCAGGAGTCGGAGGTTACAGTGAGCTGTGATTGCACCACTGCACTCCAGCCCAAGCAACAGTGCAAGACTCTATCTCAAAAAAAAAAAAGAGAGAGAGAGAGAGAGAGAGAGAGAGAAGCAAGATCCCTGGACTCTACCGCGGCCGGGGCCTCCCTGACCCTCATCCAATATCAGCTTCCAGGAGACTGATGTGAAGTGAGGTGAGCCAGACTCCCTCCTCTCCATCGGGGCATCCTCATACTGAGCCCTCCCCACAGAAGGGAACTCCTGCCTTTGTCAGATAATGTCAGATGTTGATGAATGAAGTTGGGGAGAGGTTTAAAAGGGGAAGATGTGGGAATCTCACAGACCCTCCTGAGGATCAAATCCTTCTCTATAAAATTAAGCAAGATTGTGTAGGGTGTGAGCCAGCTTATCTGTTTTCTGACTCTGGTCTCAGAATGTCTATTCTTCCTTTCAGTCCAGCCACCGGAGCCCTAATCCACTTCCCTCTCTGAGCCTGTCTCCTCAGTTGTAAAATGTGGCTATTAAAAAAAAATTTTTTTTTAATTCTTTTTGTTAACAACAACAACAAAAAAAATAGATGCAGGGTTTCGCCATGTTGCCCAGGCTGGTCACAAACTCCCAAGCTCAAGCAATCTGCCTGCCTCAGCCTCCCAAAGTGCTGGGATTACAGGTGTGAGCCACCACACCCGGCCAAAATGTGACTATTAATAGGCATCAAGCAGTAGTAGAGATTGTGATATCATGGATGTAAAAGTGCTTTGCACACTATACATTGCTGTACCCTTTTAGAGGTTGCTATCCCTGGCTGGCAGAACCATCAACAGCAGGTTAGAGAGCAGATGTTCATGCAGATGAGGAGCTCCCTGAGGAAACTGGTCTGTAGATGCCCTCAAGAGTCAACATGTACTTTATTTGCTAAGATTTGGGGATTTCTGACTTCCTGCCAGCTTGGTACGGCAACAAGGTGATTCTGGCTGGAATCTCAGTAGGGCTGCCCCCTCTCAGCATGGTGCCAGGAGAGGGAACCCTGGAGTCATCAGCTCTGGACAGGCCTGGAGGTGGCCTTTCAAGCCCTCTGACCTGCGCATCCTGTGTGTCGAGAGTGAAGGATCTGACACTAGCCCTCATTTTCAGTCAGTCATCAAGCTTTCTCCAACCCCACTGGGTATAGGGTTTGGACACGCAGAAAGGTACCTCCACCTGGGAGACAGCCCAACTTTTCTGTTTCCAAACCCAACATGACCAGCCTCCCAGATTTGAGACTTCATGGCTCCCTTCTCTGTCAACCACCACCAGAAGGGCATGGTTAACATTTATTAAATTCTCACTGTTCTAAACACTTTATTTAGCTTAAAGTATTTAATTATCACTGTACCCTATGAGGTGGGTTCTATGATTAGCCCCATGTTACAGGAGGTAAGACGGAAGCAGGAGAGTCAGGCCCCCTGTGAAGGTGGCACTCACTCCCTGCTCCTCACCCTGCTTGCTCCCCTTAGACCCGCAGTACCATCTGATTACTTCCCTTTCATCCCCATCCAGGACCCTTTTCTGGCATTTTTTCCCCACAATTCTAACACTAGCTAAGATCTCATCCTTTGAGGGCCTTTGTACCAACTAGGATCTTATGCATTATAGAACAGAATTCTCAAATAGAAGTCATAAATCCCTAGACTCTAATTTTATTACTCTTGTTTCTGCATGTATTTCCAGAATTCTAGAATCCAGCAATAGATCCTAGAACCAGAGACATCTAGAGAATCCTAGAAAGGAATTCTAGCATCCAGCAATTAGACTTTTGAATCCAGGTTCAACAGTAGAACAATAGGGAGTGGAGTGGAGATAGGATTGGAATTTAATAGAATGCCTGGTCTAGAAAGGGTCCTGGTGCCTTAGATCTGCTCCAGCCCAACCCATCTCATGTGGGAACTGTGCCCTTTCACTGAACATCTGAACCATCAGGAGCTCCTCACTCTCACGTGGCCACTCACTCCAGGGCCTCATCTGATATTCAGAAGAGTCAGTGTCATTGCTACACCTACCGGAGCCTAGGGTGGGGATGCTGAGGCCAAGTCGCATGGTCATTCAGGTCCTGGTTCTGGATCTTGGATAAACTGCTAGACCTCTGGGAGCCTCAGTTTCTTCACCTGAATAAAGGGGTAGGAGTGGGGGTGGGGGGCAAGGTCAGATGATTTCCAAGGCCTCTTCCACTTGAGGGAGTGAGTTGTCTAAATCTCAAGAGCTGCCATTTGCCTTCTAGTTAGGGTTACTGAAGACGATGATGATCATGTAATGAGCACCTAAGCTGAACTGGACACTGTGCTGAGCACTTTCCAGCCATTCTCTCACTCAATGAGTCCAGGTAGGCTTCCAGGAGGAGAGGGGTTGGAGGGGTGGTGTCTGTTTAGAGAACAAAAAAGTGACGAGAGAGGGAGGATGGCAAGATTGGCCACGAGGGACCCCCGGAACTAGGTGGGGATACAACAAGCAGACTATTCCCATATGGGATGGGTTGTTGCTTTCCAGAGACAGAGGCGGGGGGCTGACCAAGATGACCTCTGCCCACCCAGGCACTGAGTATAGCTACAGACGGAGCCTAGGATTCGAGGTCGAGACACACTGCTTGACCCCGCCCTCTTGCTGTGTGCCCACAGGACTAGCGCGAGGCGGCTCCTGGCAATTGGGCTGTTCCGGGCCGGCGGCAAGAGGGAGCTTGATGCGTGTCCGCCGTGCGCAGGCCGATGCCGCCGGCAGAAAAGAGCAAGGGACCACCGGTCCTGGCGCCCGCGGAACGCGCCCGGGGCCGGGGGCCGGGCCTGCAGTCGCCTGCGCTGTGCTGCGCCTGCGGTCTGTGCGCGCTGCTGGCTGGCGTGAACGTGACGCTGGCGGGCGCCTTCGCCTCCTTCCTGCCCGGGCACAACCCGCTGCTCGTGGTGGGGCCGGGGCTGCTGGTGCTAGCGCTCGGCTTCTTCGCGGCCTGCTGCGTGTGTAGCCGCCGGGGCCCCGCGCCCGGCGCGCGCTCGGCGGCCGCGGTGGGCCCTGGCCAGGGGGGCGGCCGCGCCGGGCCCGTGGCGCTAGAGATGGAGAGCAGCGAGCGCACAGCACAGGACACCACAGCAGTGCAGCTCAGCCCTGCAGTCTCAGCCGCGTCCTCCGGCCGCTCCAGCCCCGGCCCCAGCACCCTCGCCTTGGAGGCCCCGGCGCCCGTGGCCGTCTGCGCGCTGCGCTCGGAAGGGGTCCAGCTCAACCCGCCCCAGGAGCGGGCCGCCCCCTAGCGGACCAGGGCCCCGCCGTGACTCCGCTCTCCGGGTTCACTCCCCTTCCTTCCGTGCCATTTAAGAGGGCAAAAGAAAAAGAAAAAAGAAAAGTTTTTCTTTCCTTTCTTTCTTTTCTTTTTCTTTCTTTCCTTCTTTCTTTCTTTCTTTCTCTTTCTTTCTTCTTTCTTTTTTTTCTTTTTCTTTCTCTCTCTTTCTTTCTTTCTTTCTTTCTTCTTTCTTTCTTTCTTTCTCTCTCTCTCTCTCTTTCTTTTCCTTTCTTCCTTCTTTCTTTTTAACAAGGGTCTGGTGCTGGGCGCAGGGGGCCTCATCTTTTCCATCTCCCAAACTCCTGGGTAGAACGTGTGATGGTGTCAGGGGTCACGCTCCGAAGAAGGGAGCAGCAGACCCTTGGCCCCTTAGGTGGGGTCTCTGGTCCCTACTAAACCTCACCCATCCAGCTTCATGAAAGTAGGCCCCTGGACCCTCGAACCCTGACACTGCAACCTCCCCCTGGCATTTGGGCACTGTGAACCAAGGAGCACCCACCCTGAAGGGGCTAACCACCAGCAGTGTCAGTCCCCCCCCTGGAAGGTGGGAGGAAGAGAGGAAGAAGGGACAAATGTCAACCTGGGCTGTCTCTGTCATTGCACACACAGTGAAGGGCTTGCAGCCCCCTCTCCTGCCCCTCCCTACCCTCCTTGTTTCTACCCCAACATGACCTTTGGGATTCATTTGGCCAAGAAACTGTGGCTCTGACTTGAGCCAGGATGGTCCTTAGAAGCAGGCTGGGGTGAGCACTCCCCACCCTTGCTGTCTGACTAGGAGCAGGGATAGCTGAGACTGGGCCCCTGACAGAGGTGAGTGGTGAGGGGGCCTCTGCAGCCCTGAAAGTCCTAGTGTGACCTTCACTGCCAACAATGCTGGCCCCCACCCACCATGACTGTGCCACACCATGCATTCCTGCGGTGCCTCACTCCTCAATAAAGCGCCTTTGGAGTCAGTCCTCTGTGACAGTGCAGGCCGGGAGGGAGGGTTGGCTGTGGGGCCTCTGGCTGAGCACCTTGGGTTCTGGGGCCCTCCCAGCCTGTGGCTGAGTGCCCAAGCATCCTGGTACCAGCCCCTCTTGGAGACCTAGAAGAGGGCTTCAGGAGAGAGGAGTGTGTGACTGTGAGCAAAAGACTGTATCTAAGACTGTGTGCCTGTGAATGTGGGAACAGGTGTGTCAAATTGGGGGACTGGATGAACATAGGAGTGTGACTGTGGGTGTGATTGCCTGGCTCCTGTAAGAGGTGGGGAGTGGCAGCGTTTGGGTAACAGTCTGACATCACACATGCATGTGGAGGTGTGAGGGCAGCAGTAGTGGTTGAGGGCATGGTCACTGAGCAGGGATGGTGAGGGGAGAAGTGCTCCACGGGGCCATGCAAAGCCCAGACACTTTGCCCAGTCTTGTTGGACTTGCTGAGTTTGGGCCCAGTCTGTGGTTTGTCCAGGTGAGGGGGTGGGTGAGGGGGCCAGGTAGAGGAATAGGGGCTGCCTTGCAAAAAAGAAGAGGGGTCAGGGGACTGAGGAGAAGACACTGCAACTCTGGGCCAGCCTTTCCTCTCCATGCAGGTACCTAGGCAAGCAGTGACTGGGGCACATGCTGGCCCACCACCCCCAGCTGGCTATGACTCCCTGCCCATCCACTCCTGGCTTCATCACCAGCCTCCCTTTCTCTTTACAAGACAGGCTTTGGTACTACTCTGCCATGACCCAGACACTTCCCACCAGCCCTGGGCTCTTCCCTCCTCTGGCGCCATCTCCACCTCTGCCTCTCCTGCTGTCTCCCCCTCTCCCACTGACCTAAAGAAGAGCAAATCTGCCTGAGCAGGTGCCGAGCAGGCCATCTCTATTAATTTGCACGTGTCAATGGGCCTTAACCTTTGAAGTACCCAGTACCTACAGCTGCTGACCTCTTCTCTGAGCTCCCCAACCCACCCTGTATGTGTGTAGGAAGACCACTTCTCCATGCTCCAGTCGTGTCTCTTCTGGTGCATTGGTCTGCAGCTTCAGATGCCAGCTGCTGCTGTGGTAGAACAGTAGGTGAGAGGGGCCACCGCTGGTGCAGCCTTGGGGTGTGGTTGGAGCCACCTTTCTCCTACCACCTTAGGATTCTAGCCCTGCAATGCTAGGCTCAGCCCAACCCCTCTCCCACCTGCTGTTAGATGCCTGGAATTACATTCTCTTTCCTCTTCCCCCACAAGACTTCCAGATCCTGTTCTGCAAGCCTGGCTGCTGCAGAGGAAGAGTGAGCCTACGATAAGGACTCAGGGCAGTGGGACATGGATCAATGGTGTGGGTGGAATGGGTCAGGGAAGGGAAGGTGGGACATTGGCTCCCTGGAGTCGCTTCCACTTACACTCCCAGCTGAAGGTCATCATCTGTCTTTTCTGTGCCCCGCTTCCTCCACAGGCACACCAGAAGAGATTTTCCACATCCAGTGCCCAGGGCTCACTTTCCCATCAGCTCCAGTCTGCCACAGTGGGGACTTCTCACTTCACACCCCTTCCCTGGGTGACACCCGGGGACAGGCCCCTCTAAGGCAATATGGCCAGCGAGGCCCTAGGGAAGCCCCACTCTCCTACACAGGGTGAGGCTGGAGGGCGTGCTCTGTCTCACACCTCTGCAGGCCCCTCCCAGGCAGGCTCCAGACCCTGAAAGGGCCTCTGGGCGGCAGGTTTCTGTTAAGGAGAGGACATGATTCTGACAGCGCAGAAGCATCAAGCTCCCTGACCTTGGGGAATTTGAGCAGGGACCAGTAGTTCCTGCAGGGATGCTGCAGACCGGCCCTGGAATGAAGGTAAAACCTCCCACTCCCACCCTAGCACCTGAAAGTCTAAGAATTGAGGCACCAGGGCCTATCCTCGGAGGCACACGGACTGTGGTAGGGAACACAGGACTGGTCCTTCTAAAGGAGGGGTACTCCCCAGGGCCTGGGGGGCTCTAGGGTGCTACAGGTGGTGAGTGGCCCCTGCCTCCCCAAGGAAAGTACTGCTGGCCCGGACAAGGGAGCTCATTAAGGGGCCAGGAAATGAGGTTTCCCCCACTCTCTCCCTCTAGGAGAAATGAGGGCCGCCACTAAGAACCTTTTTTTATTATTATCTTGAGATAGGATCTCTCTGTGTTGCTGAGGCTGGTGTGCAGTGGCACAGTCACAGCTCGCTGAAGCCTCAATCTCCCAGGCTCAAGTGATCTTCCCATCTCAGCCTCCCAAGTAGCTGAGACTACCGGCACACCCCACTATGCCTGGCTAATTTTTTGTAGAGACAGGGTCTCACTATGTTGCCCAGGGTGATCATCAACCCCCGGGCTCAAGCAGTCCTCTCACCTGGGCCTCCCAACGTGCTGTGATGATAAGTGTGAGCCACTGTGCCTGGCCTTAGAATCGTTTTTTCACTAATTAAGAATTCCTGAGCCCTGCTGTGTTCCCTGCTATGTGGGAATATAATGATGAACAAGCTCTCAGGGAGCTCACATTTTATTTGGAGGAGACAGACAATAAAGAATTAAGTAAGTGAGCAAGTGACACCAAAAAGCTTAGCTAGTGAACAGCACTACACAGAAAATTACATAGGATGTTGTGATAGATAGAGGGACTTGTCAGATGGTTGGGGGATCTTCTCTGAGAGGTGGCATTTAAGCTGAGCTCTGAATGGTGAGTCAGCTATACAAAGGTCTAGAGCAGGAACATTTCAAGCTCAGGAAACAGCCAGTGCAAAGCCCTAAGGTGAGAATGAACTGGCCTGTGTGTGTCAGAACAAGAAAGAAGGGCTGTTGAGACAGAGGTGGAAGATGAAGCTGGAGAGGTGGGGAGGGGGTAATGCTCAGCTCATGGAGGGCTTAGTAAGCCTGGGTGAGGAGTTAGGATTTGATTCTTGGTGAGATGGAAGCCACTGGAGGGTTTTAAGCAGGGAAGTGACATGATCTGATTGATGGTGGTAAAGACTGCTCCACCTGCTGTGTGGAAGTAACAGGGCGGCACGGTGCAAGAGGGAAAGCAAAGCTAGGAGGGGCAAGCTAGGAGGTCACGGCAGTGAGACATACGGGCGCCGGGACCAGGGTGGTTGCTCGGAGTGGACAGATTCTGCACCTGTTGGGGGAGTTTTGGGGGCATGAAAGAGAATAATCCTGAGGAAGTTCTAAAATTTTGGTTTGAGCACCACGGTGTATGGTGGAGGATCTGGTTTTGGGGAAAAAAGGGACATCCTGGTAAGGCAAAAGACCTGTTAGCCCAGAGAGACTGTCCCACAGAAGCCGGAGCCACAGCCCTGAGTTCTGGAAGAGGAGGCGCTAGGATGGACACGTAGAAGCTGTCGGCATGTGGGTGGTGGTGAAACTCCGAGGAGAGAGGAAGACAGAGAACCCAGAAGCTAGAATAGTCTAACCACAGACTCCATGGGGAGCAGGGAGCCCGCGTTGCTGACTTCTGAATCCCACTCGGCCTTCTGTGATGCCAGGAGACTTCCTGATGAGAGCTGTGGACTAGGAGTGAGGGATTAGGGAGAAGTGGAATGTGAGCACCAAGAGGCCAGAACTTCTGCTTTGTTCACTGCTGCACCCTCGGTGCCCACCTGGCACAAGGTAGGTGCTCACTAAGCACCTGTGGACTGAAGGAAGAAGGAAAAGGTGTGGATCTCATCGCACAGTTGAGATTCCAGGCCCCCAGTAATATGGTTTTGTCAAGATGCCTAACTCTGGGCGGGAAGGCAGAAGATCTCATATGTATGGGAGTTCCCCCAACCAACTGCACAGTTTTCTATTTCTCTGTGGGGAGGTGGGGTGGCACAGGAAGGAAGGGTTGACTAGATCAGCATCGAAGGACCAGCCTGAGGGCCAGGCTCCCCAGAGTAGGAGATGGCCAGATGGAGGGACCAAGCCTGAGGAAATCGGCACTGTTGGAGACTGCCACCAGAGGGCACCCCGGGCACATAGCAGGAAATAGACACTACTCATCCCAACCAGAAAGCACAATTTCGCCTTTTCCTCTTCTAAGGTCCAAGGCCCTACGAAATGGGGAGATCAAGGGAGTTGGGGGAAGAGGGGCAATTAGGTGACTCAGATTTACTAAGTGACTCATCCAACCCTGGAACCTGACCTTATTACAGAGAGAGCCTGGATCCTGGACAGAAACTTAGCCTTTATCAAGGTCACAGATAAGTTCTGAGTCTGTTTATAGACTAAACCCTGACCTTGATCTTAGACTGAGCCCTCACCCCAGTCCATACTGAGTCCTGACCTTAATCATAGACTGAACTTGACCCTAACCACACTCTGAGCTCTGACCCTGCCTGTCCATTCATCAAACCCTGACCTTGATCCCAGATTGAGCTCTGACCCCGGTCCATAGACTAAACCCTGACCATTACTGTATAGTGAACCCTGACTTGGACACAGACTGGATCATGGACACATATTAGCCCTTATTCCGGCCATAGACTGAGCCCTGACCCTGCTCCATACACTGAACTCTGACTCTGATCACTGAGTCTGACCCTGAATCTGGTGCCAACCTGAACACTTACCCTGATCCATATGCATTGTATCCTGACCCTGGACAACAACTGAGCTTTTATCATGGTCACAAATTGAGCCTTGATCCCTAAGACTTGCTCTCCCAACACCCCAGTGAGTTAAGGACCTTCCAGAAGAGGCTCTTGTGTCAGGCCAAGCTTTAGTCTCAGAAGGAAGTGATTCCTGGAACCAGTTTTGTTGTGGAGAGAAGGAACTCTGGGTCTCCAAATGGTCCAGAAACTCCTCGGTGTTGGACCCCTGAGAGGCAGCTAGGTGCCTTTTCAAGGTACCCTCCACAGCTGGGGGTGTGGGGCCTCTTCTGCCGGCCTGTCCCTCTGGGGAGCCTCCCAACTGGCAGCCTCTTCATCTGCACTTCCAACTCCCTTCTGCTCCACGGTCTGTGCTCCACCCCTTGCTATCTTTCCAGGAAAATGAGGAGGGACATTCCATGCGAGGGGTGGAACCAGGCCATGACTGAGGGCCCCATGCCCCCAACCCGTACCCTGGCCAGAAGAGAAGCCCCTCCCTCTGGGAGCTCACTTTGGCTGCTTGCTCCAAACAGGCAAGACAAGGTGAATCAGGCTCAAGGCGGCTCCAGTAGGGCCTCAGGTTGACAGCCGCCAAGACATAGGAGCACGAGGCAGCTGTGTGGGATGTCCACTATGTTCCTGGAGTCTGCAGCGCGTGAAGGTGTGGTAGGTGAGGGCAAAGGACAGCACAGTCCCTCCCCGGGGCACACTGACCAGTTTAATTTCCGCCATCCCCAGGGTTCAGCCTGGGTGCCCTCCCGCTGCAGGGCCCACCAGCCTCAAGGCTCACCTAGGGAGGCACCGAGGGTGGGGGTGGGGGCCAAGCCAGGCAGGAGCTGGGGCGGGGGAGGGGGGCGGCTCGAGTCAAAAAACGCTGACGCTAAAGACAATGAGCTCTCCGAGGCTGAGGCAACTCATTTGGTCCCGGCCACGCTTTATTAAATTCTCATAAACCTGTCAGGGGGGACAGGGCTCGCTTCAGTTTACCTCATTAGCCCGACACAATGACAGTGGTGGGGGGACAGGCAGGGTGGGGGTGCGACAAGGGGAGGCTGGCACTCAGAACTGAGAACTGAGCCAGCCGGGAAGATAATTGAATTAAGTGGCGTTTGTTAATGGTTTTTAAGACTCCAAAGTGTAAATAACATTTAGGGGCTTTCTTTTAATGGGGCTGGGGTTTGAGAGACCCAGGGAGCTTAGGGGAGGCCCAGCCTGGTCCCTGACTTCTCCCCCACCCTAGGGGAGCTCCCGAGGGGAGAACCTGCGGAAGCCACCCCAGGGATGCATTGCAGTTAGCCTTGGGAGGACCAAGAGGACTTCCCCGAGGAAGGGGACAACCCATTGGAGCCAAAGAAGCTGAGACAGCTTCCTGGTGAGTCTTTGAATAGAATCAGAGTACGTGAGCAAAAGAGGGGATGGATGCAGGGGGCTAACTGTGATGACCTACCCAGTCCTGGAATGCTGCTGTCGGACAAAGTGGCCAGGGATGTCTCTGAGATGTTGCTGGAGGCCTGGTCCTGGCCTCCTGGGGTCAGTGTTCATTCGCCATGAGAGGTCAGTGGGAATGGAAGGTATTGGCTGTGTTGCCAGCAGGTAGTGAGCTCCCCTTAAAGCGTATGTGGGAATGCTGTGAGTTGGGGTATTCCCAAACAAGGCAAAGGGTTAGACTAGACCCCAGGCTTGCTGAAGGCAACTGGACTTGATCCAAGCTGGAAGAGGAACCTGAAAAGATGGCATGGTGAGCTCACTTCTCTGGGGGCACTAGGGCCTCGGGGAGCTAGGTGCCAGGGAACAGGGACATAGAAGTTGATAATCCAGCCCCTGGCTTTCCTCAGTCAACAGCTTCTCCCTCCCTGCAGACAAGACCAGGTTGGGGCATTGGCTGGATTGAAGGCAAAGGGCTCTGGGCTAAGATCCCAAGGGGCTGGAGGTGAGATGGGGCGAGGCCGGCCCTGGGCCAGCCCACAAAGGGTTAAGGCGCTAATCGCCCTGCATGCGACAAAGGGAAGTGGGTTTTCTGATCCAGAAAGGATCAGTCCCTGGGATGCCCCATCAGGCCCTTCAGCGTGAAATTACACCCCAGCAGGGGTGCTCCCCTCCCCCTACACACACATTACCCGCCGGGCCTGGCACAGGATTAGGGCCCAGAGTCATCAGCGTAATAGATCGCACCTCCCCACCCCATCCCTTCCCCCAGGAGCCTTCAGTCCTGCCTCCAGGCCTGGGCCAGCCTCTTTCCTCACGTCTGTCCACCTGGCAGTTGCGCTGCCTGGTCATTTTGGCCACACTCTTGGTCTAGTCATTCCATCTGTCTCCTGCAGCCATACATTGAGCCCCCACCTCCCTCCTGGTCGTAGTGGTAGTGTCTTCATAAGCTTTAATTGGCCTGCCAAAGGTACATTCCATTGCTTCTGTATTTGTTGTCTGTCTTCCCCCTCGCACATCAGGTGCTGTCCTGCTCAGCACCGTATTCCCAGTGACAGGGCTGCATCTTCCACACAGATGGTGCTCAGTCAGCTAATGTTGACTTCCCATCCACCTCACGAAGACTGGGGCGTGGTCCCTAAACTCTGGACATTCATGCTGAGGACTAGGAGACTGTACCAGGACAGGGCCATGTCCTCTGGAAGACAGAGGAGGCTGTGGCATGGCCGCTGCCTTGGACCCAGTCTCATCTCAAGGTTGGCATGAGGGAGGCAGGCAGGAAAAGCGACAGGGCCTGCAAGGACAGAGGGTCCACCTGTCCTTGGCTGCTATCCCAGGAGATCCTCTCACTCCACTGCCCCAGGCTGCTGTGCCTTTGCCCTCTGATGACCTCTAAGCCCCATCTGCAACCCTAGCCAGGAGGACCCAGCATAGGAGGAAGCTCTGAATGGAACAGTTGAGGAAACAGGATGATATCATATGGAAGACAAAACCCAGCAAGACTCTCGGAAACCAAGGCTGTCTGAGAAAGGCGCCTGTATGGACCACCCTGACCAACCTCTACGCAGGAGACAGAGGCCCAGGAAAAGCCAGGGCTTCCCAAGCCTGTACTGCAAAGCCACGGCAAGGCCCAGACAGAAACCTGGTTCCCTGAGGCCCTCAGCAGAGCTTGTCCCTCACAGGCTCTTCCCAGTTAATTTAACAAGTTCAGTACTGATTGGACACAAACTCCACACCAGGCTGTACGCCATGACAGCTTCTGCCCAGGGAGCTCCATCTGGCAGTGGTTGAGAACCATATATAGTGACCAGAGGCATCAAGAGAAGGAGGGGCATCTCCCTCCCCTGTGATAATCTGGCAAGGCTTCCTGGAGCCAGTGGCATGTGGCTAGACTCTGAAGAGTGAAGCCTCTCCCGAGGAAGAGGGACCGGCAGAGCAGAGGTACCCAGGGAGAGGGCACAGTGAGTGTGTGAGGCGCCACGCCAGTTGGGTGACACACTGCAGAACAGTGTGAATAGACATGTTCTGTGTGGCTCCCAGGTCAAGCCAGGCCTGATAAGGAGGCTACTGGGTGGCAGATTTCAGACAACATGAGGAAGAACTTTCCAACAGCCCTGGCGCAGGCTGCCCTGGAAGGTAGTGAGCTGCCCATCCCTTCAGGCTTGTGGATAGGAGCTGGGTATCAGTGATTCCTCCCCAGATGGAGGCCGAACTAGAGACCCGTGAGGATGTCTATCCCGAGAATCTGAAGCAGAAATGGCCAGACTTTGACAGGCCTGGCACTTCAGTAGGCGACCTCCACCTCCACACCTTGTCCATCCTCCTGGGCTCTGCAGGCCCCTGGTGGCTGGAGTGTGGGAGACGGAGGTGACAAGGCAGACAGAAGAACGACTGCTTTTTCAGTTATTCTTCTATGTATCTATGGCTTCCACCCGACCCGGCAGGGTGGGGCACTTAAATCAGGCTCAGAAGTTGTCCAAAGCCCACTTAAAAAAAATTAGGGACTGAGGGCTGGGCATGGTGGCTCAAACCTGTAATCCCAGCACTTTGGGAGACCGAGGCTGGCTGATCACTTGAGCTCAGGAGTTCAAGGCCAGCCTGGGCAACATGGTGAAACCCCACCTCTGTCAAAAAATACAAAAATTAGCTGGGCGTGGTGATGCGTACCTGTAGTCCCAGCTGCTTGGGAGGCTGAAGTGGAAGGATGGCTTGAGCCCGGGAAGGTGAGGCTGCAGTGAGCTGTGATCATACCACTGCATTTCAGCGTGGGTGACAGAGTGAGACCCTGTCTTTTAAAAAACAAATAGGGACTGAGGCCCAGAGAGGGGCTTTTCCAATAGCCCACAGTCCGAGAGGCAGGTTGGGGCTTGCAGGCTGTGCAGTCCTTTCTAGGCAGCTTATTGAGGGCAGACTGAAGGTAAACCTGAAGGAGGTGAGCCTTTCAGACGTCTCGCGGGCCCTGCCTCCACAGGGGCTGTGCAGGCTGAGGAGACGGGGCGGCGGGGGGGGGCGGGGGGCGAGCGGGGGAGGCCCGGGCTGATGAGCACCTGCCCTTATCTCCCCTTCACCTCTCCCTTGTCATCAAGCTTCCTCCTCAGCCCCCTGTCGTGCAGCTTCCACCTCAGCTAACCCAGATTCTTCCTGAAGCACTGGGGCTCCTGTGTCCTGAAGTTCTCTTCAGGAGAATCCTAAGGTGAAAAAGAATGTGTTCCCTCCCTCCTGGCTGCCCAGCACATGCTGTGCAGAGGCCAGGGGATAGGCAGGGTGACCTGGGAAGGACCCAGGCCTGCAGGTCTATCGTCCTGCTCGGTGAGACCAACACAGAGCAGCTTGTGCACACACTCACACCCACGTGCACCCACACACACCCACACAGGCTCTTTCCAAGAACAGCTCTTCAAGCCTGGCTGCCAAGATAAAGGAGCCACGGGGCGGTCAACCCCAGGAGGAAATATCACTTCTGCAACCTTTGTTGTTCAGAGGGCTTTGTGAAATCTCCAGACTCTTCTTGGAAAGGATCCCGGGCTGAGGTGGCAGTTTCCCACAGCGGGAGACATGGGTGAGGGCCACGCAGCCTCCCTGGCCTGGGAGGGGAGGCCAGGCTTAGAGTCATTAGTGGTGGCAACAGAAGCTTAATCCTTCACTTCCATTATTACCTCACTCAATTCCCACAAGCCTGGGGGTAGACAGAGGTCTCCCCATTTTACAGATGATGAAACAGAGGTTCCCAGAAGCCTAGCAGCTTATCAAATGGTCCACAGTGAGTCAGTGCTAGAAATGAAACTGACTGACTTGGCACCAGTCACAGGCTGAGCCAGCCCTGCCCCAAACTGAGTCCTGCCATGGCCCATTCTGAGCTCCAGCTCTGACCTCTATTTGAGCTGTGTCTTGCCCTAGATTGATCCTGAACCTAGCCTCAGATTGCCTCTCCTGTTAGCCATGAGCCCTTCGAGGTCAGAGACATGTGCACTTCTCATTTACCCCTGTTCCTTTACATGGATATACGTGTGATTATTTGAGTAATCTCCATTTTATCCACTAGACTATATATAGGGCCGGGAACTGAGTCTATTTTTGTTTAGCGGCACTTATCATAATGTAATAAGAGCAATAATAACAAGCAAGTATTGGCCGGGCGTCGTGGCTCATGCCTGTAATCCCGGCACTTTGGGAGGCCAAGGCGGGTGACTCACTTGAGCTCAGGAGCTAGAGACCAGCTTGGGCAACACAGTGAGACCTCGTCTCAAATAATAAAAATAAAAACAAATTAAAAAAAAAAAAAGCAAGTATTGAGCATTTACTAAATGCCAAAATTGTGCTAAGTGTTATACAGATGTTATCTTTCATTCCTCACAAAGAACCCTGAAGTAGGCATTACCATTCACCCCGCTTTACCAAGGAGAATCCTGAGCCCCAGGGTAACACTAGGAGGAGGCATGTAGACAGACAGGATGCTCTTGGTAGTTCCCTCCACCCCTCACACTCAGTTGCCTGGTGAGGAATGGGGTGGAAAGGGAAACCCCGGCTGGAAGAGGAAGTGGAGGCCCTTGGGCAGGTGGGAGAAGCGAGGGCTTTCTGGAGGCCTTGGGTTTCTGAAGCCACAGAAGGGCCAGTGACTTAGCTGAAAGAGATGGCGTGGGCTGGGCATGGTGGCTCACGCCTGTAATCCCAGCACTTGGGGAGGCTGAGGCAGGCAGATCACTTGAGGTCAGGAGTTCGAGACCAGCCTGGCCAACATGGTGAAACCCTGTCTCTACTAAAAATACAAAAAATTAGCCAGGTGTGGTGGTGGGCACCTGTAATCTCAGCTACTTGGGAGGCTGAGGCAGGAGAATTGCTTAAACCCAGGAAGCGGAGGTTGCACTGAGCCGAGATCGCGCCATTTCACTCCAGCCTGGGTGACAAGTGCAAAACTCCGTCTCAAAACTCCATACATACATACATACATACATACATACATACATACATACATAGAGATGGGGTGTGAGTGAGACCAGCTATATATTTCATGGGGTCCAGGGCAAAATAAAAATGCAAGGCCCCTTGCTTAAAAAGTAAAGATTTCAAGATGGTGACATCAGAACATCATGGGGCCCTCTGAGCCCAGGACGGTGTGTGACTGCATGGGTCACACGCTCATGAGGCGGCTGCAGGAGGGAGCATGCTGTGAAGAAGTGGGCTCAAGGCAGGCCCTTGGGGTGGATGTGTGGGTTGGTGCACATGGGTGTTCACATGGCAGCTGGGACCAGCATCTCACTCTCATGTGGGCATTTGGGTGGCATCTTCCACAAGCATAGGGTAGCTGCCACCAAGTCTCTGTGGGCACCAAGCCAGCAGTGTGGCTCGGGAGACCATCTGTAGAGGGGATCTGGTGCCACTGAGCATTCAGGGGGCTGTCTGGAGTGTGAGCAAGCTGGGGAGAATGCATGTCTGGGGGTGGAGCAGGTGTGTGGAGCATCAGGTGACAGAGCGTGGCTGTATGTCTGCCGGTTTGCAGTAGGTCTGTGTACACCGGCATGAGAGACAGGGAGACACCCTGGGATTGTGTGGTCCAGTGCAGAAGTCAACATGTCCCAGGGGTGTGAGGATGTGTGTGTGCGTGTGTGCTGTGAATGTGTGGGGAATGTGTGTGAGAGACTGTCAGTGTGGGGTTGTGTATGCCTATTCCCACATGCCTTCCTGGGTGCTGGCCCTGCTGCTTTGCCTATTGTGAGGGGCTCCCAGGTGAAGACCTCTCCAACGTGCTCCAGCCCAGCCCCCAGGCCTTTGTGGGGCCAAGTCAGAGTGCCATTCTTGCCTGCTGTGGGGTGGGCAGCCCCGCAGAGCTGCCTCCTAGGCTGCTGGGGTGATCCTGGGCCAGTGGTGTCAGGTTCCCGGTGCCGAGCCCTCCCTCTGCAACCCTCTGAGGGCCTTTGTTGGAAGTTCAGACACACTTGTCAGGGGGGCGGGCAGAAGGCCACCTCCTAATCGGCTTTCCCAGAAGCTAAAGGAGAATGAGTGATGGGGGTGGAGGGCTCCAGCCCAGAGCAGCTCTGTGGGAAAGAGATGAGGGAGGTGCCCAGCCCTAAAGGGGTCCATCCCCCAGACCCCCTCAGCAGGGGCCCCTTCCCCGAGAGCCCCTAAGGAACCAGACCCCTGAGCTGCAAGAACACTGCAGCCAAGGCCTAAGAGAAAGGGGAATTACCGAGTGCTGTGGCTCAGCCAGGCGGTGGCTCACGCCTGTAATCCCAGCACTTTGGGAAGCCAAGGCAGGTGGATCACCCGAGGTCAAGAGTACGAGACCAGTCTGGCCAACATGGTGAAACCCCGTCTCTACCAAAAATATAAAAAATTAACCAGGAGTGGTGGTCAGTGCCTGTAGTCCCAGCAACTGGGGAGGCTGAGGCAGGAGAATCCCTTGAACCTGGGAGGTGGAGGTTGCAGTGAGCTGAGACCGCATCATTGCACTCCAGCCTGGGCAGCAAGAACAAAACTCCATCTCAAAAAAAAAAAAAAAAAAGAGAGAAAATGGGGAATTGGGGAATTTGTGGAGAAGCTTCAGGGAGCCCCCAACCTTTCCCATTTCCCCCACCATGGGCTATCTGAGCACCAACGGCATGCTGGGCCCAGAACTGCTCAGCTTCTCAGCCTCCCCAGTGCCTTCTCCTCTTTACCTCCTCTGAGCCACCCAGGAAGCAGGCTGGACCCGGTTAAAGATTCCTATTCAACAGAAGAGGAAACTGCAGACCAAAGAGGGGTAGTTATTTGCCATCAGTAAACAGCAAGCCAGGCTTAGCTCATCCTGGCTTCACCAGTAGCTTCCTCTTCTCTTCGTAGTCAGCATTTCCCTGAGGTCCCATCCTCTGCTTCTCTCTGTGTAATCTCATTTAGCAACGTGGCTTCATTCACCATCTCCCTGTGACAACCATCAAGGCTAAGAGCATGGATTCTGAGGCCAGCCAGGTTCATCCTTTGGTTGGCCCGTGACTAGCTATGTGGCCCTGGGCATGTTATTTAACCACTCTATGCCTCAGTTTTCCCATCTGTAAATGAGGATAGTAATAGTATCTACCTCATAGAGTTGTGTAAGGATTAAGTGACTTCTTTTTATTATTATTAATATTATTAACTATTTTTTGAGACAGAGTCTCACTCTGTTGCCCAGGCTGGAGTGCAGTGGTGGGATCTCAGCTCACTGCAACCTCCACCTCCTGGGTTCAAGCAATTCTTCTGCCTCAGTCTCCTGAGTAGCTGGGAATACAGGTGCCTGCCACCACGCCTGGCTAATTTTTGTATTTTTAATAAAGTCAGGGTTTCACCATATTGGCCAGGCTGGTCTTGAACTCCTGACCTCATGATCTGCTCACCTCAGCCTCCCAAAGTGCTGGGATTACAGGAGTGAGCCACCATGCCCAGCCAAGAGACTTCTTATGTGTAAGGTGCCAGGCACAGAGAAAGTGTGTCAGCAGCAGAGACAGACCCTACATCTTCCCTTGAGTAAATCGAAGGCAAACAAGACTACCCTGAGCTCAGGATCATTTTCGGACACTCACTCCCCTCAACAGAGTAGGGGTATCCATCTACCCTACTGCCTGGCCAGAGACTCGAAAGTACCCTTAATCCTCCCCATCCTGCTAAAATCACCACAGCGATTTTCTGTCCGACATCTCTCATCCATCAGACCCCTGCTCCCCACTCCCTCTCCTAGTCCAGATGGATGCCACCCTCCTCTCACCAGGACATGACAGATACTGGCCTCCTCTCTGATGTCCTGCCCCCAGCTCCTTCTCATGAGCCACCATGCAGCAAAAGTGGGGGTTACTATAATACACACTGATCACCCCACTCCCTCACTGGGAATAGCTTCCAGTGCCTCCCACAGCCGTGGCCCTTGGGCTTGAGTCCAAGGTCCTTGTTTCCCTCCTCATCTTCACCGGCTGGCACCACCCCACCATCCTCAAGCCCCACCCGGACAGGTCCCTTGTTCTTTCAGGGCTCAGGGCTTTGGCAAGCTGGCTCAGTCCTGCAGCTTTCTATGAGCTATGCCTCTCTCAGGGCACCCTTCTCTTTGACTTCCTGGTGAACACGACCCATGAGACTCAGGTCAAAAGTCTCCTTCTCAAGGGGCCTTTCCGATGTCCCTAGACTGAGCTAGGGGTCCTCTTCTGTGCTCCCAAACAGATATTCTTTTTTTTGTTTGTTTTTTGAGACAGAGTCTTGCTCTGTCACCCAGGCTGGAGTGCAGTAGTGAAGTGGCTCACTGCAACCTCCGCCTCCCAGGTTCAAGCAATTCTCGTGCCGCAGCCTCCTGAGTAGCTAAATAGCTGGGATTACAGGCACACACCACCACGCCTGGCTAATGTTTGTTATTTTTAGTAGAGACAGGGTTTTGCCTTGTTGGCCAGGTTGGTCTCAAACTCCTGACCCACCTTGGCCTCCCGAAATGCTGGGATTACAGGCATGAGCCACTGCGCCTGTCCCAAGGTCTCCATTTTTTGAACACCATCTCACCCTGTGTTGTATTGTTTTCCTTACTTGTTTCTATGTAGTCAGCTCCCAGCACAGGCATAGGCATACAGCAGGTGCTCTGTATATGCTGAGTGCATGAGTGATTTGAACTGCAGTGTTACCAGAGTGCCCTTTATGCCAGGGAAGGTGTGTCCCTTGGGGCTGAAGTACATAGGAGGCAGTCAATGGCTCAGGCCAGGGGAGGGAGCAGTGGGAGATTTGAGGCAGATATTTGATCTCTCAGCCCCTCCCAGGGAGGCAGGGGACAAGGTGAAAGGGAGACGCTCCCCGCCCTAATCCTCAGCCTGCTGGGGAGAGAGGAATGCGTCTGCTGGGGTGGACCTGGGAAGTGGGGAGGTCAGGGCCCGCCCCTGGGAAGCCTAGCAGACAGCTCCCTGCATACATTCAGGCCTGCTGGGTTCTCCTACCAGGAAATCTGCAGACAGAGGAGACTGTCACCTCCCCCAAATCTCAGCCAGGTGCGTGCCTGCGCCACCTCTTCTGGCTCTCCGCCCTGCACAGGCACTCTGGAGCACCGGGGAAGAAGGTGGAGCCAAAGCAGCCACAACTGAGTAGAGATCTCTTTTCTTCTTTTTCTTGAAAGGCAGCCGGAGGGACCAGGGTTTCACAGCAAGAACTTCCTGGCTGTGCATTTTTCTGCACGTATTGCCTGTACATACAGCCTCGCCGTCTATCTCGCACTGTCTCTCCTGAGCATGGTGAATATGCTCATACACACACAGATGCAAGCAGACACTTAGGAATTCACAGCACAGGTTCTCAGACCTGCAGCTAGACTTGTAATAACAGACACACCACAGCACACCGTGGCAGAAAGCCCTTCTTCATCCTCTGCTTGCTCACCTCTGAGAACAGAGCCCTTTCCACTGGAAAACAGCTCTGGCTGTACATCCAAATGTCTCTACTTACCACTCCCCTTTGGCCCTGGCTTACTTGCAGTTTTCCTCAGAATCCCCTGCCTCTCTCTGTCCTGCAGACCCATCCGTCTCCCAGGCTACCCTGAATACTCCCAGGCACTGCTTGTCCCGGGTGTCCCATGTCCCAGGTTACTCTGCCACTTGTGTTTGGGTGAGGTCCAAACAGCCTAGAGAAGATGGAACCCTCCCCCGTTATCTGCCCCCCTGCAGCCACTCCAGAGTGGCATCCCGGCTGCAGATTAGTAAGGGTCACAGAGAGAGCTACACGGTCAGCGTGACAATGGCCAATAGTGCGGTAGGTCCGCCTCCATCCCCACTGGCCATGGCATCAGAGGGGCAGCGAACAGACCTGGAGACACTGCCTGCTCAGGCCACTGCAGGCATCTCTGGGAATGAACATGGACTGAGGTCTGAGCTGCTGGGTTCTCTTTTATTCGCCAAGACAAAGAACAGGTCACAACATCACAGGGAATAAGACTGACAGAAGGACAGATACACAGAGTGTCATGCTGCACTACACAGGGGACAGGCGAGGGGACAGGCAGGGGTGAATTAAGTCTTGTTATTTTCAACTAGCAGAATAAATAAATACAGTACACAGTGTTTTTGCCATGGGCTGGCACAACCTCTAAGCACAAATGGTCACAAAAGAGCCGGTTTGGAAAGCAGTCTGTAGAGCCCATCAGCCTTGGAGTTGGGGTGGGGACCCAGGCCACTGGACCATGCTCTGGGGGAGTGAGGAAGCAGGGAAAGGGAGACTCAGACATCAGGGAGAGGCCAGGCATGAGGCATTCCTGGAAGGGACAATCAGAGCTTGAGCCTCTGGCTTTCAGGCCCAGGTTGGCCCAGCAGGCCTGGGAGGGGCTCCAGCATCAAGTGTGGTGGGCCCGTACCCTCTGCCCACCAGAAGGGATGCACGGTGCTGCTTACAAGTGTGCTCGGAGGAGACGCACGGTGCCGCTTACCAGTGTGCTCAGAGGAGACACAGGTGTGCTCTGCTCTTGCTCTCTAGCTGCTTTCAGTACCCAAGGCTGGTGCCCTAAACTTGAGATCCCTCTGAGGGCAGGGACTGCAGGTACCTTCCCTGCCTTCTCTAGGTTTGTAGATTTGGGTCAATTGAATGGGACAAGTGTTAACAAACATCTGAGGGAAACTGGGCTGCTCCAAAGGTGGGCCTGCCTCCAGCCATGACAGAACATCACCCCTTAGGAGGTCAGGGGAGGCTTCCTGGAGGAGGCAGTGATATCTAGGGCTGTTGGATTCCAAGGCCTAGTGACAATCACTTGTACCCAGGAACTGACAAAAAGCTTTGGCCTAAAAGCAGCTAGGAAGCTTCCCATACCTATCCAGATGATTATTTTTTGTTTTAGAAACAGAACTTCCTGGGACTAATCCCAGAGGACAGTTGATGGGCCATTGGCCACAGAACCTGCTGTCTCTGAGAGCACCTCTTCCCCTGCTGCCGCTCGCCAACCAGGGGAGTCTCACCAAAGAGAGCTCTAGAGCCCTGTGGTCAGTCCTGGCTGAACTCTGACACCGGGCCTCTGTCTTTGGAGGGCTTACAGGCAGGAATGCTGGCCATTCTACTGCCTTCCCAGCCTGACTACTGCCTCCCAAACCAAAAACCTCCTCTGTCACTCCTGGAATCTGCCAACCTCCCACAGCGCTGCCTAAGTCTCTCCTCTGATGCCCTCGTGGCTGGTGGATTCCTCTTCCAAATTCCAGACCCCAGCAAGACACCTGAGGATTTGCAGACCCTCAACTGCCTGTCTTGGTGCTTGCCACATGTAGGTGAGGTCTTTAACCTGGATTCCAGGCCCCTTAGCCCCACCTCTCGTGAAGTCAGCCACCCGCTTCCCATGGTCTACTGAGTCTCATCTCTGTTGCTTTGTTCAAACGGTTCTCCTGGCCTGGACTACCATCTCCCTCACTTTTTTTCCTGTGCAAAGCCTTCTCCATCTGCCCCAGCCTAGGCTGACCCCCTCAAGGGTGATGAGCATTGACTTCTCTGCAAACCAATCCTACCAGGACACCAACAGAACCTCTCTCTTCCCACTGGGAGAGGAGACAAGCCTTAGCAATCTTTACCCTGGCTTTCAGATCAACTTCTTTAAGCAGGGGTTGAAGTGTTCAATAGTGAGCCACCAAGAGTTGGGGAGCATGAGCAAGAATCTGTCTAAGCCATCCCCTCCCGCTGCCCAGAGGCCCTGAGACCATGCAAAGGTATGAAAATGTGGTGACCCCAGAGTCTGGCACTGGAACTCAAGACCAAATCCAGATTGTCTGAACTAGAGGGGACCCATTATGCTTATGGGGAAACTGAGGCAGTGTCTACAGAAAGGCTTGTGTGTACAACACCCTTGCTCCACAGCAAGGCAATGGTAACTTCCTACTTCATACATTGTGCTTGTGAGAACCTTCTGTTGTTGTCAATTTAACTAAAAACTTCTGTCCTGCAAGATTGTGAGCAAAAATGCAGAATGTAGAGCTGGCTAGGACCTTACAGGCCATCTAACCCAGACAGGGAAACAGACCCAGAGAGGCTACATGCTTGCCCAAAGTCACACAGCTTTTTTTTTTTTTTTTTTTTGAGATGGAGTCTCACTCTGTTGCCCAGGCTGGAGGGCAGTGGCATGATCTCAGCTTACTACAACCTCCACCTCCCAGGTTCCAGCAATCCTCCCACCTCAGCCTCCCAAGTAGCTGGGATTACAGGCACGTGCCACCAGGCCCGGCTAATTTGTGTATTATTAGTAGTTTCACATGTTGGCCAGGCTGGTCTTGAACTCCTGACCTCAGGTGATTGCCTGCCTCGGCCTCCCAAAGTACTGGGATTACAGGTGTGAGCCACTGCGCCCAGCCAGTCACACAGCTTTGAAAGGGAGTTTGCTGAGCTGGGTTTCCTGGCTATAAACAGTAACACAGTTTTCCATTCCAGTGACTAGTTGGAGAGAAGCCCTTACTTCCATAATCGGCTGTGGGACAGGAAGCCTACAGAAGCCTGAGCCTATGTGTTGCTAAATGCTTTGCACTCACTGTGCTCAGGAGCAGAGTTCAACCTGGTCACCGTACTCCTGCCATGCACAGTACCTGCTGAACGTGGAAGCTGGGCTTGTGGGAGAGGAGCACCAGTCCTGCTGTCTCTGAGAGCACCTCTTCCCCTGCTGCCGCTCGCCAACCAGGGGAGTCTCACCAAAGAGAGCTCTAGAGCCCTGTGGTCAGTCCTGGCTGAACTCTGACACCGGGCCTCTGTCTTTGGAGGGCTTACAGGCAGGAATGCTGGCCATTCTACTGCCTTCCCAGCCTGACTACTGCCTCCTTGATCTTGGGGATGAGGACATCAAAACTGAGAAGACAGAAGAGAAAGTAATTCGTGACACCTTCTAGATGCCAGGCTGGGCAAAGGTGGGAGTGGGAGCCAGTGCTACCTCCTGCCTGCAGTTCCAGATCCCCAGGGTCTCCAGCTAGGGCCTTGTTGCTTCTATTTGGCATGGAAAGGAACAGCTTCCCAGAGAGGCCGCAGGTGCAGGGAGGAGACAGGCAGGCAGGGCAGAAGGGAGGGAATAGAAGGAGAGCAACGGGAAGCAGCAAAATTACTAAAACCAAAACCAGCCACAACCCCAAACAAAATATAGCTCAAGAACTAACGATACCAACACAGCCAGCACCAAAGGAAGAAACCAGGGGCAGCAGGAGAGACAGGGAGAAAGATCAAGGGTGGAGAATACAGAGGCTGGGCTGAGACGGGGGCAGGGACCAGGACAGAGACAGGAAGAGGGAGATCAAGGGAAGAAGGAAGGAGAGAGGAGAAAGAGAAGGTATGGCTAGAGTAAGCCGCGGAGGCTGCAGGGAGGGGTGGCAAGGAAGAAGAGATGGGAGTGGGGCAGGGGGCTTGGGGCAGGCAGGTGCCTGAAAATATAGCTTTATATATTTATATTTATATCTCACATTCTACACATAGACTTACTAAGGGGCAGAAGGGGAGGGAGAAAAGGGAGGAGGTGGTATTGAGATGGGGGTCTAGCCAGGGAGAGCCTCTCACTTCCCCGAGGGAAGCTTAGGGCACCCCAGCCCCTGACCTCCTCCCTATTTGGCCTTCATGGGGTCCAGGCAGGGCCATGCAGAGGGTGTGTAGGTGTGGGCTTCGCCTCAGGCTGCGGTATGGGGAAGCCGAGCAGGGAACAGGACACCAGGCCCTAGGATCCCTGTGCTCATGGAGTTAACTCCTCGAGAGCCACCTAGGGATAACCACAGGGCTAGGAGGGGACACCTAAGACCCCTGGCTGGGTTGGAGGCCAGACAGTCAGTTGGGCAGCGTATCGAGTCCCAGGGAGGCCGCGTGCTGCTTGGCCCGGAGCCGCAGGTTCTCGATGCTTGTGGTTTTACTGTTCAGGGTAGCTGATGCAGGAGCCAGGCCTGCTGGGGGTGCAGGCAGCAGAGGGGACCCCCACACACCCTGGTGGGCAGCAGCGGCTGCTGACAGGGACTGGTAGTAGGACTGGCAGTGCAGTGAGCCCAGCGGGGCCATGTTGACGCCCAGGTAGGGCACAGCAGCAGCCGCCGCGGCAGCAGCAGGGGCTGGACCCCCTACTTCGAAGGATGAGTAGTGCACCAGGTTGTTGGTGGCCGCCATGTGCTGGCGGAATTGCTCCTGCAGACGGAAGAGGCTCAGCGGGGACGAGGAATAGGAGTGGGAGGGGCCCAGGAGGCCACCCCCTGGGGCCGCAGGAGTGATGGTCAGGCTGCCTGGGGAATCTGCAAGCAGAGAACCCAAGAACAAAGCCCTCAGGACAAGGGCATTGGTCTGCCAGGAGAGGTGCACTCAGCCTTCTCACCCCCTTGGCACTACAGACAAGACAGGCTTCGGCTGAAACCACATCCATCGCATCTCAGTCAGGGCATTCCCTGAAGCAAGGCTCAGAATCCTAGGAGAAAGGGACCCAGGCTTCCTGGGAAAGCTCCAGGGACCCTGCCAAGGCCCCCATGTCTGTCTCTTTTTCTTTTCAAGGGCTGTAACTTCCCCCTCCCCCACGCTGCCCAGAGCTCCCATTCCTTCACTCCAGCTTTCAGCTCACAGCCCCTGTCCCCTCCCTGCTGGACTTAGGGTTTGTGTTTGAGATATGCCTCATGCCAGAGCTCTGTTCCTTCAGAAATGTGCTCGGAGTCTCTGCTGCACGTGGGAATCTCTGGTACTAATACGGTATGCACCGGGACATCCAATTGGTTGTTAAAATATTGGAATACTTCCAAATGGCTGATAAATAATTTTTGCCCAGCGCTCCCGCCGTATCCCTCCCCTGCTACCCAGCCCGTCCCTCAGAACCCCCTGGACCTTCCCACGGCTCTGCAACTAAAGGGTGAAGACCTGGCCCAGGCCTGCTGTGGTTAGTCCCTTCTAATGGGCCATGCCCCTCAGGGGCAGTTGATTACTCGCCTCTGACTGGCTTCACATGCTCAGGGACCCCAGACCCCAGCCCTCCCATGGCATCCCTCAGACCTCACCTGCCTTGGGGCTGCCCCTCTTGCAGCCCAGCCCTTTGCTCTCAGCCCCAGGGCTCTTCTCAGTTTTGGGGTCCTCAGCCCCTGCCCGGGGGTCCTCCTCACGGTCCAGCTGATCCTCGGGGGCTGACTCACTGGCTGACTGCTCAGACAGACTCAGGTGAAGCTCTGCAGGGGGGTTGCTGCCAGGCAGGTGTGGGGGCTGGTCAGTGTCCAGCTGGGTATCCGGAGTGGGGGCCTCTGCCTTGTCTTCCCCATGGGAGCCCTCAGCCTCCTTCTGCTTCTGGAGCTGTTCCTTCTGCAGGCTACGCTGCTTCTTCCGGAACTTGGCCCGGCGGTTCTTGAACCACACCTGAGGACAGGAAAGCAGCAGTCCAAGGTGGGCAAGAAAGAAGGAGGGTTGGTGTGGAGCAAGGTGCTCTGGGAAAGGATGTGTGTGATAACATCCCCCCACCCCTCTAGGGAACGCACACCCTCCGTCCCTTCCCAAACTCCCCTCCTATCACTGAAGGCTTTGATGGAGAGATCCGTTGCACCTTGGCACAGGGATGACATGCTGGCTCCTGGACAAGGGGCCAGACTGATGGGCTGGTGTTTGTCTGCAAGGCCTAGTTAGGAGAGTTGGGCCTTACCTGCACCCGGGCCTCAGGCAGGTTGGTGCACATGGCCAGCCTCTCACGCATCACCACATCTGGGTAGTGAGTCTTCTGGAAGGTCTTTTCCAGGGCCTCGAGCTGCTGAGCTGTGAACGCTGTGCGGCTGCGACGTTGTTTGCGGTGCTGGGAACCATAACGGGCCTCCAAGATGATGTCTTGAAATGTACAGCCGTTGGAGGGCAAGGAGAGGGGGCCCATTTAATTATGGGAAATAGCTTTGAATCTTATCCTGCTCTGACCCACTGTGGACACCCAGGCTGCTGCCAGAGCTGGTCCTGGTCCCTTGCCCTTAGGAATCACCCATCCCCTCACCATATGGCTGTGGGCTTTCAAGGTCTCTCCACCCCATTATGCACTCTCAGGACCACAGAGGTCTAACTCAACTCCACAAATGGCTGTCAGGCATGATTGAGGGGGGTCTTCGTTATTTGGCATTGGGAGTGGGTAGGTGGGTATTGCCCTAAGATGGATACTGTGAGTGTATTTTGAGACTCCATGATGCTAATAATCTGTAAGTCCGTATCACAAGAGTTCTAAGACCCTATAGCCCTTAGATTCTGAATACTAAGACTTCTTTAGCATCAGAGTGCTGGTCCCTGCCCATGAGAAGCCAGGCTGGGCTGGTACCCATCTCAAGGTCTAGTCAAGGGAGGACTGACTAGGCAGACAGAATTCACCAGCACTTGATTCTCTGTCCTCTGCTTGTAAACCCCCTCATCCCAACTGGCCTAGAGTCTCTGATGGCAGGGGCTGAGGCTCCTGCTCTTCTGTTTCCTGAACAGAGAGCTTGGCTAGGGGGTAAGAGCAGAGCAGGGAGGGTGGGGTCGTCAGGGGTCACATCTCAGGTAAGGCTTGTTGCCCTCAGTCTTGACCCTTGTGACTGCCTCCCCAAAGACAGAAGGACAAAGAGACCAGGTTCCAACCACTGTGGGCTTGGAGGGGAGACAGGACTATGGACCATCGATTCCATCGTCCTGTCCATATGTCTGGTAACATGATAACCACCCAGGATAGGTGTCTGCCTAGGGCCAGGGTCTAGCCTCCATCCTGGGGTCTAGCCTTAAGCCCTTTTGCTTGACTAGCCCCTGGAAGATAGACGGTAACCCCTCTCCTCACTGCCTCCCATCATGTCATAAGTGGATCCTGCTCTGTCTGTGCTGAAGGGAACTTGAGTAATCTCAGCCTCTGCAAAGGGATGCCAGAGTCCTTCCCCTGCCCTCCAAGGAATGAGAAGTCATCCACAACACCCTAAATAGGAAGAGGCAGCCCGGCACAGTGGCTCACGCCTATAATCCCAGCACTTTGGGCAGGTGGATCACCTGAGGTCAGGAGTTCAAGACCAGCCTGGCCAACATGGTGAAACACTGTCTTTCTACCAAAAATACAAAAAATTAGCTGGGCGTGGTCGTGGGCCCCTGTAATCCCAGCTACTCGGGAGGCTGAGGCAGGAGAATCGCTTGAACCCGGGAGGTGGAGGTTGCAGTGATCCAAGATGGCACCATTGCACTCCAGCCTGGGCAACAAGATCGAAGCTCCATCCCAAAAAGATTTAAAAAAAAAGGAAGAGGCAACTGGGTATCCAGGAAGCCCCAGACTTTGAGATACTTCTTCTTCAGTTTAAAAAGAGAGTCCTGAACCCCTCTCAGACTGACCTTAATCCTAGGCCTGACTCAGCCCTGAGCTCATGCTGGTCATCCTGGGGCAGGGGAAGGAGTGGGGACCGCTCTGTCAGCCCCACCCTGGTTGGGGGAGGAGCAACAACTCAGCATCCTACTGCTGGCTCCAGGGACTGCAAGGGTGGCGGGGGTAGTGGGGGCGGTATAGGTGTCACAGGGAAGCCAGGCTCTCTAAGCTGTGGGCAGAGCCTCTGCTGGAAGGCAAGGCCTCCATACAAAGGCTCACCTGCAGTTCATGTCCTTCCTTCTTAAGAATTAGAGAGTTGGGGGTGGGCTGAACACCCCAGTTCCTCTGCTTCCACCAGTGGACATGAGCCCCTGTCCCTGACTCCTCTCTGTGCTCTGGTCCTTGGGTCCTGGAATACTGTCAGGAGCTGATGTCACCACGAGGTTGTGCACAGGACTGTATCCAACATCCCCACACTAGAAACTAATGCCTCCACACCGGTCGGGAGAAACTTATCCACTGAGTTCTGCCCAGAGGCCTGGCAGGGTCTAAAGGAGTAAGACTGGCCATGCCCTCCCTGCCAGGCCAGTGCTGCTACCCAGGTGGAGATCCCATCCCATTTCTGTGCCTTTGCTCATGTTGGCCTTTTTGAGGCCTGGTTCCTGCCCCTGTGGCCTTCAGAAAGCTCTCCCTGACTACCCCAGCTGATCCTGCTGCTCTGAGCTGCCCCAGCATTTGACCCTGGACACCCTCCTGTTGTGCCCTCTCATGGGTCATGGGCACCCATTCTCCCTAGGAGTTCCCTGAAGTTTTCTGAGGCCTGCCTGGCACAGGGCTGGGCCCATATGGGTTTACCGGCTGCTCAAGGCTGGGCCTGGGACAGGATGGGTTGGGTGGCACCACTTCCCAGGAAATCAAACTCCTCATCTATGTCACTGAATCCTTTTCTCACCCACCGAGAGGCTGGCAGGGCAGGGCAACAGTCAGTAGAACCAGGTGTGGGGGGACCAGGTTGCCGGTCCCTCATAGGCATATATGGGTACTTACCTTAGGCTTTGGGTAATAATGATCTCTGAGCGCCTACCAGGCTCTGCTGAATACTTTGCATATGTTATCACAAATCACCTCCCAACCACCCTAGGGGATGGGCATGGCCATTTTCTCCTTTTTATAAAAAGAGAAACTGAGGCTCAGAGAAGAGAGCTGAGTGGGAAAGTCCCATGCTGATTTCAAGTCTAGAACTCCAAAGCTCATATTTTTAGCCATGTTGTGTTCCAACACCACTTGGCCCGGATTTAGCCTCTCTGAGTCTATGTTTCCTTGTCCATAAAATGTAAATAGTAACCTCTTCACGTGAGGATTGGATGATTTGATGCACACAGAAAGAGAGAGACTCCCACAGTGCCTAACTCACAGTTGATGTCAGAACATAGAAGCTGTTATTTACAATCCCTGTGCCTGAACTCTCCTTGCCTGAGCATTCCAGGCTCTTCCAGCTACTTCCCACATAATACTCTGGACTAGTCCCTTACCCTCCTACCTCATTTCTTCTTCTGTGAGATAGGACTAATGAATGCCTCCCTCACAGGCCTGTTACGAGAATTTGAAAGCGTAGGGCAGCTCCAGCGCCCTGAACAGAGCTGGCAAACAAAAGGTGCTCTGGATATACACACATAGTTTTGAATTGACATCTCTCTGTGTTGCTAAGTGACCTGAGTCTTTTTGAGCTGCCTAGAACAAGCTAGGCCAGTGCTCTCTCTCCTCTTTGCCTTCCAGAGCCTCCTCCCCTGACCCCCACAGTCCTGTCCCCACAGTCCAGTCCCCAGGGCTCTTACCAGCCAGGCGCTCAGCCAATGTAAGCGCATGCACCGAAGGCCGGTAGTCGGGGGCGTGCTGGGCCTGCTGGGCTGCCTGCTGGTGCAGGTTGTACATGGCGCTGAGTGAGTTCATGGCGTGCAGCGAGTAGCCGTTCACCCCGTAGTGCTGCATGGCGGCATTCGCCTACAGATGGAAGAGGGAGAGGGGACGTGAGGCAGGCCTTTCAGACTCTGCCCTCAGGGAGACCCACCCCCTGTCCAGACCCTGGATGCCCACCTTCTGATGGGTCAGAAGCTCTCTCCATCGGAAAGGAGCCTGTCTTGCCCCTGGCTTACCATGTGGGGGTTCCTGCATCCACTCCTTCATTCACTCACTCATTCACTGATTCACTCAGCAGGGCCAGTGTGGGTTTAGGGCTCTGGGCTCTAGAGTCAGACTGCCCAGGGCAGGCTGAAACCTCAGCTCCACCACTCAGGAGCTTTGTGGCTTTGGGCATGTCACTTAACTTCTCTGACCCACAGTTTCTCTATCTGCAACATGGGGTTAATGATAGTACCTATCTCATAGGGTTGCTGCAAGGATTCAGAGAAGCCTTTACAAAGGACTGGATCATAGTATGTGCTCAAAAGTGTTAGTCATTGTGATTTACAAATTCATTTGCTACTTCATGCAATCATCTCTTCTTTCAATTACTCAGGCACTTACTCATTTTTACCTTCATTGATTCACTCACACACTTATCAGTTATTCAACCAATACCCAAGACCAGAGCTAGATTCCCCACTGAGGCATTTGCTTTGAAATGAGATAAACCCAGGACTGGGCGTAGTGGCTCATGCTTGTAATCCCAACACTTTGGGAGGCCGAGGTGGGCGGATCACCTGAGGTCAGGAGTTCAAGACCAGCCTGGCCAACATGGCAAAACCTCATCTCTACTAAAAATACAAAAATTAGCTGGGCATGGTGGCACACTCCTGTAATTCCAGCTACTTGGGAGGCTGAGGCAGGAGAATCGCTTGAACCTGGGAGGCGGAGGTTGCAGGCAGCTGAGATCGCACCACTGCATTCTAGCCTGGGCAACAGAGCGAGACCTTGTCTCCAAAAAAAAAAAAAAGAAAGAAATGATAAACCCTAAGGTCCTGCACAAACGTAAGAATACTGTTGTTATGTGTTGTTATGACTGTCATACATTCACCGCCATTACCTCCCTTTATTCTCACCATATTCTCACCAAGAAGCAAACAGGCCAAGAAGGATGAGCCCCAACTGCAGTTGAGTCTACTGAGGCTCAGAGAAAGAACAGTGACAAGTCAAAGCCACACAGCCAGTCCAGGGCCTGCCCCACTCCACATTTCTGCAACCTTATTCTGTCATGGCCAATTGTTCCAAGGAAATATTCCATTCATCAGAGAAGACATCCATCCTACTGAGACGGCTCCAGCCTCAGCAAGAGGCTGCCAAGGTCCCATCCAGACCCTCACCCACCTGCAGCAGTGTGAAATGTCAGTTTTGGAATTGACTCCACATCTGGAGTCTACCCAAAACACAAAAGTGTTTCCTATTTCCCAAGTGTGAGAGGTGAAAAGGGAAGGCTGGGGCAATGGCAGGTCCGTTTGATAAAAGGAAGACATATGCAGGTATCTCACCTCCTCACTGAAACAGACACAGGTTATACATAATCAAATATCCACAGCATACACACAAACACACACAGTTGCAGGCAAGCACACGCATGTTTCATGCAAAAATACACGTACGCAGACATTCTTGGCAAGGCATTCACAGAAGCCTCCCTATTCACAGACACAAACGGAATGTCTTTTCCCACAGTTCCACGCACAGACATGCTCACAGATATCTATTCATGCAGCAGAGACATCTACACACAAACATTACACTCACACACATCCATTCGTATATTACACATATTCATCCAACACATATTTTTTAAGCACCCACTTATTAAATAGCAAAGTCCCTAACTTAGTGGAATTTACATTCCTGGATAGGGGGATGTATAACAATGAATAAAAATATATGTACTAATGTCAGACTGGAATACAGACTCTGAAGAAAAATAAGGCGGAGGAGGAGAATGACAAGAGGGAAAGGAGAGATTGTTTTAGAACATGTGGTCAGGAAAGGGCTCTCCGACATTTGAGCAGAAACTTGAAGTCAGCCATGTGGAGATCTCAGGAAAGGCTTTCCAGGCACAAGGAACAGCAAGGACAAAGGCCCTGAGGCATGGACAAGCTTGTGTGTGTAGAACAGCAAGAAAACCAGGGTGGCTGGAGCACAGACGGAGGGAGCAGATGAAGGAGACAAGGTTGGAGGGAGAGGGGTCGCTAGCCAGAGGGCTCCACGGCCCATTGCAACCCCACGGCCCAATGGAAATCCCATCTGGATTTTATCCTGAGTGTGATGGGAAGCCCCTGGAGGGTCTTGAGGGGAGTAACATAATATAATCTGGGGTTTTTTGTTTTGTTTTGTTTATTTCTGAGACACGGTCTCGCTGTGTCTCCCAGACTGAAGTGCAGTGGTGCAATCTTGGCTCACCACAGCCTCAGTCTCTGGGGCTCAGGCAATTCTCCCATCTCAGCCTCCTGGGTGTGCTGGGACTACAGGTGTGCACCATCATGCTGGGATTATTTATTTATTTATTTATTTTTAGAGACAGGGTCTCACTATGTTGCCCAGGCTGGTCTCAAACTCCTGGGCTCAAGCAATCCTCCTGCCTTGGCCTCCCAAAGTGCTGGAATTACAGGCATGAACCACCACACCTGGCCTATGATTTGTTTTTAAAAGCTCATTTTGCCTGCTATATAGAGAACAAACTGCAGAGATGCAAGAAGAAAAGCGGAGAGACCAGGCCACTAGGACACCACAGAAGTCCAGGCTAGTGACCATGCTGCCTTCACTAGAGTGGGAGGAGGTGCCGAAAATGGTCAGATGCTGGTAGTTTGAAGGTAGAATCAGCATGATTGCCGATAGCTTAGTTATAAGATGCGAGGAAAAGAGGGCAATAAAGAAAATAGGATAACTCAAGTTTCCATCCTGAACAGCTGAGTGAAGATGGGTCTTTTCCTAAATGAAGAGCATTGAGTTGGAGAAGCAGATCTGGGGAGGGAGAGAATGGAAACCAAGGTTTTGGGGGACATGGCAAGAATGACTGACATACGAATTCAACTTCCAAGTAAGCATATGTTGAATTGGCTGTTGGATATAGGATCTGGAGCTGAGGGCTAGATTTACAGATTTCTGAGTCAGCATTCACACATGAACTTCCTCCAATGACATTCCCTTGCAGAAGCCCACTCCACACACCATGACCAACCTCAAGGCAGAAAGCTAAGAGAAAAGAGTAATAGACATGGTGAGATGAAGAATTTACACCTCAGTATAACAGAATATACCATAAACAAAGCTAAAAGGTAAACAACAAATTTGGAAAAATATCTGTTATATACTGTATGTGATGTAGAGGAATTCATAAAAAATAAATAGCACAAATCAAATAAAAGGCTATATCCATAATATACAAAGAACTCTTAGTTAGGAATAAAAAAATAAAGCTGAGTGTGGTAGCACACACCTGTAGTCCCAGCTACTCAGGAGGCTAAAGTGAGGGGATCACTTAAGCCCAGGAGTTTGAATTCAGCCTGGGCAACATAGCAAGACCCCATATCTAAATGAATGAATAAATAAAAAGATGGTCACCTTAGTAAAAGATAGGCTAAGTAAATGAAGAACCAACTCATTAAAGAAGAAATACAAATAGCCAACAGACATGACAAAAAGCTCAGCCTTATTTACAACCAAAGAAAAAAAAAGGCTGGGTGCAGTGGCTTACGCCTATAATCCCAGCACTTTGAGATCACTTAAGGTCAGTGTTCAAGACCAGCCTGGCCAATATGGTGAAACCCCGCCTCTACTAATAAATACAAAATATTAGCCAGGTGTGGTGACCCACGCCTGTAATCCCAGCTACTCGGGAGGCTGGGGCAGGAGAATCACTTGAACCCGGGAGGTGGAGGTTGCAGTGACCCGAGATCACGTCACCACCCTCCAGCCTGGGCAACAGAGTGAAAATATGTCAAGAAAGAAAAGAAAGAGAGAAAGAAAGAAAGAGGGTGGGGGAGAGAGGGAGGGAGGGAGGGAGGGAGGGAGGGAGAAAGGAAGGAAGGAAGGAAGGAAGGAAGGAAGGAAGGAAGGAAGGAAGGAAGGAAGGAAGGAAGGAAGGGTCATTGTTTACCAATCAAATCAGCAAATATAAAGAAAAATTATTACACGGGGTTATCTAGGGGAATGGGAGATGGTCCTTCTCCTACTTGATGGCAGAAGAGCTATTTACTCCTTATATCAAAATCCTTTAGAGAGTACCTCGTCTTTGACCCAACAATTCCATTTCTAGAAATGTACCCTTCAAGTATGCAGAGATATGTGTATGCACATATTTATCACAGCAGTGCCTGTGATGGCAAACAATTGAAAACCTAACTGTCCATCGAGAGAGGATTAGTTTAGCAAATGAGGGGACAGGTATTCCCACAGTGGAATATGGCACCGCAATTTAAAACAATGATGTGTATCTGTATATGCTGATGTTCACAATATACCATTGAGTGAGGGAAATAGGTAACAAAGCAGTATGCATGATATGATCCCATTTTTGTAATGTATGTATAAATATGCATAGAAAAAAGTCTGGAAGGTTATACCCTGAAATGTTAACAGAGGTTATCTCTGGGAGATAGCAAATGGGATTACAGGTGATTTTCACATTTATATTATTTCTTTCTTTCTTTTTTTGGGGGGGCGGGTAGGGGCTGGGGGGAGGTATCCATGTCTTTCGCTGGATATGAGGATGAAACCAGGCTCCAGAGTGTCACAAGCTCCAGGTGGGAAAGAGGGAACAGAGTTCAGAGGGAATTTCATACATCCCAACTCCTGCTTTTGGAATGCCCCTCCCCCACCAGACTCAGGGGTTTTGTTGCTTTAAAACTCACTGCTGTTAATGTGGTAAGTGACATTTTAATTGACTTAATTATCGCTGACCTCACAGTTTTTGATGCACAACATGGCTTTATTAACCGAAACCAGAGAGATGTCTCTCTGGGGCCCCAATTGCCCCATCGCTGTGGCCCTCCGACAGTCTCTAAGATCTTCCCAGGATGGCCCGATGCCCTCCCCGTCCCCAGCACCAAGCACTACCAGATTACCTGCCACTCCTTCTCATCTCCACGCCGTTACTCTTGCTGGGCCCTCTACCTGAAACACCATTCCTCTTCTTTCGCTTCACCTAATAAATTCTTCCCTCTCCATAAGGCCTAGCTCAACTGAGCCCTCCTCAGAAATGAGGCCTTCCCCCACTCACCTCTGACAAGGCATCTCTCCCTGCTCCAGGCTGTGATAAGTATGCTCAGATCATAGAAATGAGGATGACCACAATGATGACAACAATACTAGCTATCATGTACTGAACACACTCTGTGCCAGACACCACACTCAGCACCTTCCATGTATTTTCTTTTTTTTTTTTTTTTGAGACGGGGTCTCACTCTGTCACCCAGGCTGGAGCGCAGTGGCTGGATCTCAGCTCACTGCAAGCTCCGCCTCCCGTGTTCACGCCATTCTCCTGCCTCAGCCTCCCGAGTAGCTGGGACTACAGGCGCCCACCACCTCGCCCGGCTAGTTTTTGTATTTTTTAGTAGAGACGGGGTTTCACCATGTTAGCCAGGATGGTCTCGATCTCCTGACCTCATGATCCGCCCATCTCGGCCTCCCAAAGTGCTGGGATTACAGGCTTGAGCCACCGCGCCTGGCCGTATTTTCTTAATTCTAGTGCCTGCAGCAGAGTGCTGTGATAACACTTCTATCTCCCCAGCTAGACTAGACTGAGCTCCTTGAGGGCAGAAACTATATCATGCATTTCTGGACACCCACCCCACCCCCAGTCCAGACCACAGGGTCTAGCGCAGAAGCAGGGTTAGGAAGTAAGGATCAGAGGATGAATTAATAATCATAACTATTTATTAAATGCCTCTGATACATCAGACATCTCCATCAATTCTCCCAACACCATAGGAGGTAGAAAATGTTATCCCCATCTTACATATTCAGAAATGGAAGGCAAGAAAGATTGGATAATTTGCTAAAGGCCATGGAGGTAGAAAGTGGTAAAACAGGTGTCAACAGGTGAAGTTCTTCCCACTAGCTAGTATTTCCCAGCCCCAGTCGCACAGGATCTTACCCCAGCATATTCCATTCCCTGATTTCTGTTATCTCTGATTTGGTCCAAGACAACAGGAGGAAAGCAAGAAAAAGCACATTCTGCTGGCCGCGGGGGCTCACGCCTGTAATCCCAGCACTTTGGGAGGCCAAAATGGGCAGATCACCTGAGATCAAGAGTTTGAGACCAGCCTGGCCAACATGGTGAAACCCCAACTCTATTAAAAATACAAAAATTAGCCGGGTGTAGTAGCAGGCACCTGTAATCCCAGCTACTCGGGAGGCTGAGGCAGGAGAATCGCTTGAACTGGGGAGGCGGAGGTTGCAGTGAGCAGAGATTGTGCCACTGCACTACAGCCTGGGTGACAGAGTGAGACCCAGTCCCCACCCCCCCAAAAAAAAGGAAAAAAAGAAAAGAAAAAGAAAGAAAGAAAAGAAAAAACACATTCTCTCTGGCATGCATGCTCGTGTGCACACTGTGTGCATGTGTGTGCTGTGAGATGAAGCTGTGTGTAAGCCTAAATCTTCCCTGCTAAGCTCCTCTCCCTCCAGCCTCATACTCCTCTTCCTCACTACAGCTGGACATCAAGGCCCCTGCTCTCCTCTGAGGCCATAGAGGGACCCTTGTCAGTGGATGCTACTTACCATCTGAGCTGCACACATGTGGTACCACACAGCCATAGGTCTGAAGCTCACCTCAGTGGCCATGTGTGTACACAACCCACCTGGAATCGGCCATACGATTGTATGCACATCTGGCTCTGTCTATGTGTATATCTGGCTACTTTATGTGTCTTGGTGGGTGTGCATGCCTGTGAGCCCATGTGTGCAAATGATGTGTAGGTGAGTGTGTGACCAGGGGAAGGTACACTAAATGGTACCCTGGAAAGTCATGTGGCCCTGTCCCCTGCTGCTAGGTCAGTGTATTGTGGCTCTTCCACCCCTGAACAAGGTGTGAGAGAGAACAAGAGGAAAATACAAAGAGAAAGGAAAAAAAAAAAGCAAGGAGAGAGATCAACACAGAAAATAAATAATTTGTCTTAGCCATTTTAGTTTCTGCGACATTTAGCACAGAGTCTGGTATACAGTTGGTGCTTAGTAAATAGTAAATGTTGAATGAATGGGAAGGAATTTTAGACCAAGAGACTGTGAGGGAGGCAGGACCACCACAGCCCAGGATGGTCCATGGGAGGAAACGGAGACCCAGAGTCCCAGCCCACTACCTCCTCTGTCCCAGGACGTAGGCCTCATGAGGGTGACCCCTGCCCAGTGGGCCCTTTCCCAGCAATAGAGGCAGCCAGGACCTGCACTACTGAGATCCTCAGCCAGGCCCAGCTGCAGGAGCCCCTTCCACATCCAGTTCTGAGTCCTGGTGGCCCCTATAGGGAGGCCCCCCCAGGCTGGAACCCCACAAGACCTGCAGGAGCCTCTAAACAGAGGCCCTGCACTCCTGGCCCCAGGCCCGGCCCTGCATGGGCTCAGCCCACTGCATACTACAAATAGAATCAATTATATATTTAAAAGGTGCCGCCCCGCAATTCCTGGAGAGCCAGGAGAGCCATCCATCACGGCACGGCCGCGTTTCACAAGCTGTCGAATTGTGCTTACATTGGTTAAAAGAATCTTTATATTTCATTAAGCAAGCAGATCGGCGGATCTCCCGCCACAGGCGCCATATAGATGGCTTTAATTTTCCAAATCTGCAAATGCATCCGTTATGTCCCCGCGTCGCTGCTGGCTGCGGCCTAATGCCCAGCCAATCGAAGAATCAAGCAGAATTTTATTAGGGGGCATTTTTTATAAATTAATGGCAGCAGTACCATGAAAATGCATGCAAGACGTCTTTGATTAAAAGGAAAGTGGACCTTTCCTTGGGTCACACCCTGCTCAGCCACCCCACAGGCCTACCCCACCACCCTTTGCCTCTCCCTTTCCTTCTCTGAACTTTTAATTCTCCCTCAGTTTCTTCTCATTCCCATTCACAATGGAAACAAGGCAGAACAACTTTACTTAAAGGAAAGGAAAGAGAAGTGGAAGTGGAGGAAATGAACATTCTCTGAGAGTCTCATTCCGCTGTCCATTCCGGGCACGGTGAGACACATCATCTCAATAACAACGGCTACCTCTCCTTGAACATCTACCACGTGCCAAGTCTTGTTTCCCTCATTCTAGGCATATCACCTAATAAACTTCAACACAACCCTTCCAGAAAGGTATAATTATCCCCATTATATGGATGAGAAAACTGAGACTCAGGGAGATAAAGTCTCCTGCCCAAGGTCCCACAGCTAGTAAGTGGTGGAGGCAGGATGGGAACCCAGGTCTCTGAATCTCTGAAGAGCTATCTGGTATTTATTTTCACAGTGTGACCAAGAGATAGGCCCTGGTGAGGACTAGCCCTGGGTGTCAATAGCAGAGGGAGAGATCGAGAGTAGCCTGTTGCCATGGGCTCTCTTTCTTGAGAAATGCTGCTGCCCCTTTATCTCTGGAGGTTCTCCAGTGACACTTTGAGGGGAGAGGCCACTGCAACTGTCCCTCCTGCTTTGCAGTTTGGAGTCCAAAAGGACTTTTACTCATGCAGGTAGAAGATCATGAATACATGAACCCAGGAGCAGCAGGCCAGGGCTCCTGCCCCAACTCCAGGCTGCTTTGTGACCTTGGCTAGTGTCCTACTATCTCTGACCTCCTCTGATATGACACTAACCAGGAGGGAAAGAGACCTTGTCATGAGAAGTGTGTAACCCAGGGCTGGCCAGCCACATGTGAGGGAGGCCAAGAAGGAGGGATTCGTTCATGTGTATGCACGTGTGTGTGCATGAGTGCGTGGGTGTTGTGGGGCTGGCTGAACAAGATGACCTAGAAGCCTTCCAGCTCCGAGCTTTTGGGTCCAAGGTTTTAAAAGAAGCTCTGTCCCTGGCACATGCCAGATACTCAACTTCAGCACCTCATTAATTTCTTACCCCAGGTCTATGAGGGAGGCGCTGTCCACACTGCAGATGAGGAGCTGAGGCTCAAGGAAGGTGAGTCCCCTTGGCTGGCCTGCTTGGGAATGGGGAAGACTGAGCCCCCATCCCAGTAAGTACCCCTGTTCCCACATCTGTTCTTAGTTCTGAGTTGCCAGGAATCTGCAGTGGAAGGATAGGATGTGAGGGCTGTGGAGATCCCGGTCTTACCCTGACCAAGGACCCTGCAGGCACATGGTTTGAGAGCAAGCTTGACATGAGGACATCCCCAACTACTACCTCTCAGATGCTGCTTATTTAACAGGGGCTCCTCCAAGAGCCCCAGATCCGTTCTTGGGTTACACTGAACCCTCCATGCTCCCCGAATCTCCTGTCAGTATCAGGAACTCAAAGGTGCAGAAAGCCCAGGGATCAGCCTCTTCCTCCCCCTGCCAGGGGTCAGATTCTTCCCAGCCAGGGCTCTCCACCAGAGGGTGGGGTGAGCCAGGCCTCATTTGAAAGAAATGAACCCATCTCTCAGACCAGTTCTCTCTGATACTTTCAAAACCAGATTTCTTAAAAAGCCATATCCAAATCTGTCATCTCTCCTTCCTTCCTTCCTTCCTTCCTTCCTTCCTTCCTTCCTTCCTTCCTTCCTGTACACTCCCACCCACCACTGAGCCATGGCTCTCCAAAGCTACTGTGTGGCTGCCTCCCACTCTGGGAATGTTGTCCCTCCACCAGCATGACTTGGAGAACTCCTGACTCACATTAAGCTTGGACACGCATTTTTCCAGGAAGCCTCTCCTGCCATCCTCATCTTACAGATTCAGAAATGGAAGGTGAGAAAGATTGGATAATTTGCTAAAATCATCCAATTTTAGCAGTGGTTAGGTCCAGAAGTCACCGGTTGGGTCCAGTGACTTCTTTAAATTCCTATCCTTACCAAATTGTAGTTGCCCGTTTGCCTACCTTTTGCCAGAGTTTTATAATAAATTATTATTATTACCAGCTATCCTCATAGAGACCAGACTGGCAGCATCTCATTTAATCTTCACAACAACCTCATAATCCCCATTTGACTGATAAGGAAACTGACACTCAGAGAGGTAAAGTCACTTCTCCAAAGCTACACAGCTAAGCAGCTTAGCCAGGATGGAATCGAGGGAGTCTAACTCCAAATTGTGAAATCAGTGCCCACCAGAGCTCTTAACCTTGATCCAGGGCAGGGTCTGCTTCCCCAGCTAGTACTCAGGACCCAGTGCCCACAGGAAGGGACATCATTCATTCCACAAATAAAGATGGAGCCACTGCCTGTTGGACTTTAGGGGTAGTGTCATGAATTCCAGCTCAAAGGGCTCAGATTCTAGGGGAATTGCAGATGGTCACATGCCCTGGGGGAGAGGAAACCAGCTCTGGGAGATGATAGTGGGCCAATGTCCAAAGTTTCCTCTTCAGCCTGCCTGCTCTGCCCTGCCCCAGCAGGGAAAATCCAGTGTCCTCACCAGAAGCCAAGCCACCTTCTGGCCACAGCTGTGGCCCTAACCTTGTCACAGACTAAGCTCTAACCTCATCCTACATGAGCCCTGGCCACTGCCCTCACCTTGGCCATGTTCCCTCCCCCCGCCAGTGGCATAGGTATCATGACCCCCACATCGTCACCATTAACCACACATTGCCTGATCCATGTGGGAAAGGGATGAGCTGTGGGGGTCAAAGAATCTGCTCATCCTCCTTTCATCTCCACTGAGGGTCCCCAAAGTGAACCTGGAGTTGGAGCCATGCGTGGCAGGCAGGTGGGCTTGGAAGTATGTGGCTTTGCAAGGGTTAGATTGGAAGGGGTGCTGGACTTCATAACGGGCACACAGAGCTCATAAATTTCTCAAAGGAGATTATCACCTCCCCTCTTGGCTCAGGGATGGGGGCCCAGTGGATAGGAGAAGAACCCACTGGGAGAGCTCCAGGGTCCTGTTGGGTCTCAGGGCCAACCACCGGCCAGCGGCCCTTTGAAGGAGTCAGGGCTCTTAGTTCCCTACGCAAACTGTTATCCATTAACATCCAATTATCCCTTGGTCCGAGCCATTAATTATAAATCAGCCACTAATTGGGGTAATTAGCCCCCCGCAGGCTAATGGGCCGAGACTGAGGGAGGCCCCTCCGCCTACAGTCCTCTAGTTTTCCGAGGTCCTTAATGTTGGGGGTGCAGAGAAATCAGGCGGCTGGAGTTAATTTTTTGGTTTTTTTTAAGGCAGCAAAATGCAGCCAGGAAGGGGGGAAGATGGAAGAGGTCACTTTTTTGCTGCTTTTTCTCGAGTCTGGTCCAGCATCAGCTTTTGAGACCAGGCAGGTGGCGGGGTAGGATGAGGGACCTGACTGCAAGTCTTGAGAGTAGAGTTGTCTGGGTAATTGCTTGATTCTCTGCTTTCTTTCTGGCAGAGATACAGCTAGTGCACTGGAGATCGAGGAGATTTGGGCAGAGCTGAGATGGAACAGAGCATAGGTTAGGACCCCAGGATGTTCCTGGCCTCTCCAGGGTACAGAAGTGGCAGCCCTGCCTGTTCAGTTAGCCCTGGCCCAAAGTCCCTGAGAGACGACCTGGTCCATCTTGGCCATCCAGATCCAGGCCAGGGCTGGGAAACAGGGATTACAGAGTCCCCTGTGGAGCAGAGCGGCTCCAGCCCCAAGTTAGGGCCTCCAAACGGCTGGAGGAACTCGGAGGAGGGTCTGTCCTGCGGACGCAGAAAGTGCGGTTCCTGCTCTGCGCACTGACAGATGTACAACTCATCAGGGGCTCAAACAAAACCTGGAGATAGAGCTGTGGAGGCTGGAAGGGGCTGGGAACCCCAGTGGGCTCCAGAGGCCTTGGGGCACGTTGAAGCAGTGCTCACAGTGGCTGTAGACCGGAGGGAAGGAATGACCCCGTCTGGGAAATGTGCTCCCTCCTGCCACTCTCATATCCAGGGAACTCCCCTTTGCCAGCAAAAACCTGGCTAAAGTCCGAAGAACAGTTGGGGCCAGAGCCACCGGAGCTGGGATCTGTGGTCTGTCCAAGCTGGGATGTCCACCCATCAGGCAACACTGGGGAAGAGTCAAATAAGCTCAGAAGAACGGACAGGTGACTAAATAGAAAGCGAGGCCACTGAATGGCCTCTGGAGGGCTGGACAAGGGAGAGCCCAGCTTGGTGCCCTTCTTACAGAAGGGGAAACTGAGACTCACTCAAGGTCAGACAGGAGAGGCATTCAGTGCAGGATGAATGTGGAGACCAAAACACGCACCCCGCCGGAAGCTCACCCACCCACCCCCGCGCCCCTCCCTACTCGTTCGGTAATGGGCTTTGGCGGGCAGCAGTGGCGTCGCCCGGGGCCTTGATTAGATATTTATTGCTGTCATTTACATGGGCACTGCGGGGCGGCCGAGCGGGACTGTGGGGAAGGGGTGGGGTGGGGGGCGAAATGGGAAGGTAGGGGTGGGGGAGGTGAAGACTGGCTCCTTGAGGACGTGGGACTGGCCGGGGGAGTAACTTCAAGGCCTGGAGAGAGTGGCGGGAATAGAGAGCGCAAACACCAAGCAAAAATGTAGATGCACCCTCCCTAGGACTGCCTGGAGCTTCTGCTCAAAGTGGGGCTGTGACGCCTGGGACTGTTGCCCTAGGGGGTGTCTGCATGTGTTGAGCATGAGTGTCTGTGTGAGTTTAACCTGTGAGTATGGAACTGTGTCTATCAGAGCGGTTTTATGTAGACAGTGGATCTGCCCGTGCCTCTTGTGTGACTTCTCAAAGTGTGTCTGAGTGTGATACCCATAGCCTGGGTGACTTTAACCCAGGAGTCCCACTCTGTGTGCCTGTCAGCCTCTGTATGTGTGTCTGTGTACGACCGTCAATCTAGACAGCTGGCAAATATGTGTGTGCACACAGAATTCGTTCAGACATGGGGGACTGCGCCTCTGGGTCTGGTTCTCCCCTTCCCTCAAAAGCCACCGGCAATGTCCCCATGCTCCAATCGTCAAACCAGATTGGTTGCTCCTCAGAAGAACTGGCTTCGGAGAGGCTGGCACTGAGGGCTAGGGTGGACTCCTCGTTCTAGGCTGTACACTCCCGGAGCACTGAGGCCCAGGAGAGGCTGGAAACTTTATTTCCTGCTCAGAATCCGCAGTGTGTGCGTGCGTGTGTGCCCGCAGCGTGTCAAGTGCAAGTTATGTTTGAGAACAGAGAAACAGCTCAAATTTCCAGACCACATGGGATTGTGCATGTGAAAGTGGCTAGGACAGGGGTGCAGGGATCCTCCACTCACCCGATGCCCATGAAGCTAACCCATAAGCCCGCTCTCCGGCAGAGCCCATCCGGAGGCCTGAGTGCTTGTCCTTCACCGTGGCCTTCGCCTGGGGCGGGTTTCCACTCCTCTGCACCTCTGCCTTTCTGTTCTGCATTCCATTCGGGGCCTGGGCTGCCAGATTCCCGCCTCCTTGCAGGAATAGGTGCCCCCAAAGACTGCAGGGGTGGAGCAAGGTGTTCACCCGCCTCCTGAGTAGCAATGCCCTGCTTCTTTTCCCAAGAGTGTGTCTACCCCAGCCATACGGGAGAGAGATTTGAGCCAATTATCCAGATAATTTGCTCTCACTAGGCAGCAAATTCGATTTTTTTCTGAACACCTAGACACACATAAACACAGCTGGTTTGCAGAAAGGGGAGGTAGGAACTAAATTCATTGGTCCTTAGGCCAGAGTGCTTTTCCATTTGAGGGTAGAACCAGGCATATGGGTAAGTGAAACACAAATCCCAGAAAAATTGAAAACAACCCCCACTACACCCACCTAAAACTAATGGACCATATCACTTCCTAGAAAGGGGTTGAACAGAGCTGACCCGCCTGCAGCGCCCAGATTCCCCAGCACTAGAGAGGTGAAAGGACTCTAGTCGCCCTGCCATCGCCATAGCCAGCTGGGAACTTGCACAATTTCCTCGGCTGTGGAGCACACAACCCTTGCGGTGCAGACAGCTCCTTTCCTCCAAGGCCCATCGAGTCAATAAAGCCCTCCTTTTTCCCCAACGCCCTCAAACCAGAGCCGCCCTTAGAAAACCAACACCGGCTCACCCTGCCCCGGTTTCCGAGGACTTTTCTCAAACGAAAAAGACCTTCTGGGGCCCGGGTCGGAACCAGCGCTGAGGCTGCGCTCCAGGCCCGGTGGGTTCTCGGCTTTGGGGAATTGCATGCTTGCAAAGGGGGTGAAAAAGCCTAGGATCCCGTCTTCCCCCTTGCCCCATTCCGGGACTCCTTCCTGCCGCAAATCACAAGCCTGAGGAGCCCACTGCCTCCCAAACCGGGTGTTGCTGGAATCCAGGAAAAGTCGGGGCCCCAGATTTGGTGCGAATTTGGGAAAAAGGAGGTTTCCCTCAAGCTCCTTATGTGCACCACCAGTGCCACCTAGGGCCCCTGAGCAGGTTCCGGGAATTTGACAGCCAGAAAATTCAGCCGGTGGAGCCCGGGACCCTGCACAGTTCATCGGGGCCCCTGGCCTGTCGCCGTTCACGACTGAGTTATGGCCATCCGGTGTGGGAAGCCCAGGGAGGAGAGACCCTGGCAGTCCCCCCAACCCTTTGACCGCTCCCCTAGAAGCGCCCCGAGAACCGCTCCGGGGACTGGCCCCAGCCTGCCGTTCCTCGTCGGAGTTCGCGGACCCACGCCGGCTGAGGAAGCGGGAGGCAAAACGAATTCCAGGGAACTAGGGCCACTACGCCCCAAACACCCACCTGGAGGGCCCTAGCCCAAGGCCGCGTCTTCGAGGGCAGAGGCTGGCTGAGCGCCCAACCACCCTCAACTGGAAAATTCGTGCAGAATCGCAATCCAGAGAGAAAAGGCGCACTTGGTGGCCGCTGAGTTTGAACGGGATCTGCGCGGGCGAGACCAAAGCCAGACCCGGGCAATGCCCGGAGCACTCCGGGGTTCGCGTGGACCAGGAAGCTGGGGAGGTGTGGGCGGCTTCTGCGCTCCGCAGGCCGGGAACTGGGCTGCCGGCCGCGCCCCCACCCCAGCCCCCGCCCCGGGCCCCGCGACGCCCTGGGCCGCATCTGCTCCGCATTACGCCGGCCACCTCCCTCCCCGCGCCATCCCCTTCCAAACTGAGAAGGTTTTCTCTCCGCTTAATATCCAAACCTTTTTTGTATTTTTTTTTTCAGGGGCGAAGTAATATCTTCCAAATGAGGCAAAATCATGACGGATCCGAATTCGGCGTCCTCCGCGGGTGCCTGCGTCTCCGCGGACCAAGGCCTCCGTCTTCGCCTCGGCGCGTTTCTACCCACGGCTCCACCTCCGCTCTCACTGCCTCGGAATTGCGAGTTCTGTTCTCTTTCTCTCTCCCTAGGTTGCTCACTTTCTACCACCGTTTTCAGCCCCGGGTATCTCTTCCTCTGTCTCACCCTGGGTCTCTCTGTCTGTCCCTGACTCGGTCTTTCTGGCATCTCTCAGCTTCCTCTGTCCCTGCGACGTCTGTCTCCTAGTCCCTGGCTCCCTGCAAACTTTCTGATCCGCCCAGTGGGTCCGGGACTGCAGGACCGCAAGAGGGGAGGCTGTCCCCGGGGTCTCACGGCCCCCGTCCTCCCTGCAGCGACTGTCCCGCGCCCCTCCCGGATCGGCCCTCCAGCCCCGCCCGCTCGTACCTGGTCACCCGGGCCTGCGCCGCCGCAGCTGCTGCCATGTACGCGCGCCGGGGCCTGGGATGGAGTTTTAAACGGCGTTTCCCGGGCGCCCGACGCGGGCTCGGGCGCTTCCTAATGGCCCTGGTGGCTGCCAATCACGCGTCACTCCCTCCCCGCCCTGCCCCGCCCCGCCCCGCCGGTGCGACAGCCTAGCTCCCGGCCAAAGTGGCCCGACAGTCAGTGGGTCTGTGCGCCAGGCCAGCGTCCGTCACCTCTCCCGAATCTCTCCTCCTGGAGCTCTGGCTCCCGGTCTAGGGATCTCTCCCTCTCTCCGGTCCGCGGAAGCCGCAGGCCGATCCCTGGGGTGTTGAAAGGTCTTGAGAAACCTCCCCCTTCCCGGTCTCACCCCGACGCTTGGCACCTGGGGTCCGTAGAGGTGGCCTGGGGGCGCCTCGACGGACTCCCGTCCCCACTGTCCCTTCAAGGTTGGTCTCGAGCTGCGCGCACACACCTCTCCTCATCAGTTCCACACCACCTGCAACACTGCCACCCCCGCGCCACCACGCAGCGCCACAGCCAGTACTCTGAACTCGCCGCCCACACACCCTGCGGGTGCGCTGGTTGGCGCTCCTAGCAGCCGCTCACCTGTCTGGCAGCTGGATGTTGACCTCTGGGCCAGGAGGCCGCAGGCTGGAACTCGCGGCTTCACACACAGCACAGGCACCTGTCGCCGGGACTGGGGGGGGACAAACACACTCGGCGACCGGTCCACTTTGGGAAAATCCTGGGCCTGTGGTTGTCCTGCTCTTACCAGCGCTCTGCTTCCTCCAGGCGGGAACCGGCTCATAGGAAGAGGACGTTCTGGGGCCGGCTCTCAACCAGGCAGAGGCTGAGCTTCCCAAAAGGTGTGTGTCTGAGCTGTGTGCCAGGGGGCAGGTGTACGCCCACACTACCAGTGGATGCAGGAGTGGCAAGTTGCTGTACAGAGGCTCTGGGAGGCTCTGTGGATGTGGCTGTGTGGAGGTGGCTGGAGAGGCCTTGGCCAAGTGTGTGGGGGGGGTGTGGGGTGGGCGGGGAGGGGACACTGTGCAACCAGCCTTTGGCCTCAGTGGCTGCAACTGTGACTCACATGTTGAGTGTGCCCTTGTGACTGGTGCTCCCGTGACCACGAATCCATGTGCAGCTGTGGGATTTCATATGGTGGTGAGTCCTTTGTGTGTGTGTAGCGAGCCCTTGTGCAATGTTCAGCTCAAACGTAGCTGCAAATCCGGGTGGCTGCACACGGTGGGCACAGTCTTGGGACCAGAGCAGCAGGACCCTGGTTCTGGCAGTTCCTCTGGTCCATAAGTGAAGCTCTCAGGTCTACCTCCTGGGAGCTGGGCTGCTTGCTTAGGGGCTTAGGCACTGGGAGGAGCCATTGCTGGCTGGCCAATACTGCCAGTAGATTTTAGAGCCCCAGCCTGGGTTGAGGGCATCAGGAATTTTGGGCTGGGTGGGGCAGAAGGGGCCACAGGCAGAGTTGACAGTCGGGGTCGATCTTCAGTCAGAGTTAGGGGATGGGTGCCTCAGGGGGTGTGGGGGGAGCAGTGGGCCTCAGAAGGGAGAGGAGGGGGCGGTAAGAGGATTAGGCCGCTTAGACCCTTCTCTCCCACCAGGGTCCCCCACCCCCACCCCAAAGCTCCAGAAAAGATTTCTTCTGCCAAAGCAAAACCGTTTAGGCTCGATTTAAAGGGACAAGAAAGGCGGAGGCGGGGGCTTTAAATAACCTTTTAATTTCTCTTCAGGGATCCTGGCCCTGTGCGGGAGGGGAGTGGAGAGGAGGGGAGGGGAGGGAAGGGAAGCCAATGCTGTTTCTTTGGCTTAGATAAACGAGACTGCCGCTAGAGCTCCACACAAGCTGAGGAGATGGTGGGAAGGACACTGCGCCCCCATCTGGCTGCCCTCCACACACAAACAGGCACACAGATGATTCTGGAGAAAACTGTAACCCCCTGCACACATATACCGTCATTCAGTCACACACACAGACATGGGCCCAGGTGCACATGTGGAAAGGTCACATACAGAGAAACAAATGAGAGGGCACTGAAGTCCCTCCCTGCCATCCCTACTGGTGGAATGAGGAAGGCTTGCTCAGGTAGGCCTTGTCCCCTCTGCCCCCATCCCCAATTGGGGCTCCCCTTCCAGTAAGAGGGAGCATCATCTTTCTTTGCCCAGGGACTCAACTCCAACTTACCTCCTCCCTAGTTCCCCACCTCAGATAGCACAGGAGCTGCTGGGCAGGCTGGAGGAATGATGACCTCAACTCAGCCTGGGCCTGAGTGGGCCAGACCTGTCCGGGGTTGGGGTAAGGGGGTTTGAGAACAGCACGAGTTCTGCTGGTTGGCTGAGGACTACTGAGGTGGTAGGGCATGAGGCTCAACCAGGCACCCACTCTTGGAAGGAACTTGTCTGCCACACAGATTCTGAGTCCAGCTGGGGAAATCCTTGCTTGCCTCCTATCCCAGGCTACCAAGGCCCCCACCTGTGACAGCTGTCCCCGTCCCCAAGGTCTGGAGGTGGTGTGTGGCTGGGTGGGCAGTATGCCTTGAGCCTCATGATACAACCAGGCCTCCACAGACTCAGATCCCCAGATACCTGGAGAAGCCCATACTACCAGGCCAGACCCACCTTCACAGAGACACACAGACCTCCGCATAGGGAGACAGCATGGACAGAGAGAGCTGCGGTAACTCACTCACTTCCTACCCCCACACACTTCCACAGACGTTGCAGCCCAAGGGCTGCATTCAGGGCTGGTTGTAGATTCCTGGGTGTGAGGATGAAGTTTGGGGGCAAAACAAAAATCCTGAGCAAGCTCCCTTGCTGAGATGGAAAGTCTGGAGGGAAACAGGACTGAACAGGGAAAGGGAACACATCCTTTAGGGAGGCCTGAGTGATGGGAAGCTTGATGTGCCACAATGTGGGTGGGTTAGTGATTTACCAAAACCATTTTGAAAGTGCCACCGTCTAGACAGGAATTAAGAAGTGGAAATGGTTCAGGGCCTTCCTCCTGGAGCCTCCCCACCCACCTGCCCAGGGCTGTTGCTGACACCTTCAAAGGGCTTAAGAGAAAGGCCTCCCCTGAGGAACTGGGGACCCACCCCCAGTGCTTTCCTGGGCTGCTCGGACTGGGAGTGCAGGCAGTGGTGCATTTCTGGATATGGTTTTATGTTTGTTTGAATTCATTTTCCTGTGCTATGAGTATATGAATACATTTAAGCATATACTCCTATATTTGCGCATAATATATGCATATATACTCTTACATGCGAATATAGACTGTGCTTATGCAGATTGTGTGAGTTTGTAAATTCCTAGGTGTGCCTGTGGTGTGTGTGTGTGTGTTGGGGGAGATGTTTCTAAATTGGACCAAGGAGGGAGTGGGTAAGGGGTGGGTTAATTTAGGAACTTGGGAAAACTAGGTGGTCACAGTTTCCAACTGGTCTAGAAACTCAAAGAACACAGGGTCCCAGCTGTCTGCCTGGAACCACTTTAGGGGCTTAGGTCCCCTTGAAGTCCCAGGACAGGCCCCAGCCCCACCATCGCTGGTCTCTGAGCTCAGTTTAGAATAGCAATGTCAAACCCAACCACCCTACTCACACCCCAACTCTGCCTGTCTGTCTGTCCCTCTCTGTTTCTCTCTCCTTCGCTTCCCCCTCCACCCCCACGGATTCTCCCTAGTAGCTCACAGCGGGGTTTGGGGCGTGTAAGAGGGGTTGGCGAATGTCCCATGGGGCCGCCCTCTCAGAACCTCCGGGCGGGCAGGGGGTGTCCTCGAAGAGCGGGAACACCGGGCTGCGGGGCTTGAGGGGACTTGAGGCCGGGCCCCTCCCCGCCTCTCCTGGGCGGCCCACTGCCCTCTGCGTGCAGAGGAGGCTACGTCCAGGTTCGGGTGGGGGATGCGGGTCTCACTCCCCATCTTGGGCCCGCTCCCGCCCCAACGGCTGGCGCTCCCCGGGGCAGTGGCTGGGTGGTGGGCGGCTTAGAGCTAATTCGGGAGTTAATGGCGGCGACCGGGCCCCCCGCGGCCCCCTCCACCTCCCACCCCTACCCGGGGGCCCGGCCGCGGGCCGCCCGCATCTGCGCCGTCCGCGGCGATTCATCATCTTGATCCATGGCGCGCGCTGACGGCGGCCCCGGCCGCGCTGACAAGACTAACAAAGCAATTTGCCACGAGCCATCTCCTGGACAGGTTATTAGCGCGGCCGCCGCTTAAAGAGCCCTCCCCACCCCCAACCCCAATCCCAGCGCAGGGCAGTTACCTCTCTGTCCCCGCCCTCCGACGGCTACTCCCCCTCGCCTCTCAGAGATACCCCCGCGTGTTCCTGACCCTCTCCGACCACCCAAAAGTCACCCGCTCCACCACACACACACGCTGTTAGTTGCATGCACGTTCCTTCCTTCCCTTGCTCTAGCTGCTGCTACCTGCTCCACTCCCTCCCTCCAACCCCGGTTCTTCAAATACCCCACGTGCTCCCAGCCTTTCCCCCAGTACTCCCAGCCTTTCCCCCAGTGCTACCTGACCCATCTCCTCCTCACCTGGAGAACTTCCTGACACTGGGCCTCCCCATTTCTGCCCTCTCCACCCTCCCCCCACCAGCCACCCCCTCCAGAGATTGGAAAACCCTATTTATTAGCAGCTTTTGAATGGGGGGGTTCTCCTGTAGTGTCTTTGAGCGTGCTGAGTTTCTTCTGACCACTCTTGCCTACAAATAACTACTGTGAAGGGCAGGTAAAGTGGCCTTCAACCCCACTCACCCAGTGCCAGCTAGGGAGCAATGGCTCAGGCACTCCTGAGCATAGTTCCAGCCCCTCAACCCACGTCTAGGCAGGCTGCCTGCAGGAAGGCCAAGTCCTGGGCTTCCTCTCCCGCTGCACCTGCTCTGTGAAGTAAAGGAGACCAAGAGATAAGGGAGTTCGCACTAAGCAATGCCCCTACCACCTGGAGAGGCAGATGTGTAAGAGGGCTTTTGGCTGGATCTGGATCTGTATCTCTCTCTCTCTCTCCTTTTTTTTTTTCTTTGAGTTGGAGTCTCACTCTGTCACCCAGGCTGGAGCGCAGTGGCGCAGTCTTGGCTCACTGCAGCCTCTACCTCCCGGGATCAAGCAATTCTCCCTCCTCAGCCTCCTGAGTAGCTGGGATTACAGGCGTCCACCACCATGCCCAGCTAATTTATCTTTGTATTTTTAGTAGAGATGGGGTTTCACCATGTTGGCCAAGCTGGTCTCGAACTCCTGACCTCAAGTGATCCACCTGCCTTGGCCTCCCAAAGTGCTGGGATTACAGGCATGAGCCACCATGCCCGGCCTGAATCTGTATATGTAATATGAGTATGGCACACATTCTCATCCCCAAAAGCAGAGTGACTATTTCATGGTCTCAGACAGAAGTCGATTTTTGAAGGAATTCTCTGGGTAGAGAGGATGTGGCCTGGTGCTTTAGATGTACTACACAGGTCTGTGTGAAGGGACTGGGTGTGCACCCCTTCACTTGGGGAACACCCAAGTGTGTGTCTGTCTGCATAAAGCCAAGTGTCATACGTGTGTGTAATTCACACGTGGTAGGGGGGTCAAGTGTGTCCCCCTACATATGTGCTGAGAGATTGCCTTGTGTTTGTGTGCACTGAGGACTAAGTGTGTCCCTTGGGTGTACAAGGAGGCCTGGGAAAGGCCTGAGTGTGCCACACATGTGAACATGCATGTGTACACCTGGGGTAACTGGCCTTCAAACTGGGAAAGAGCCCCCAACTCCTTGTTCACTCTTCTCTCAAATCCAGCCTCAGCATTCCCAAACTGTCAGCCTCCACACAGTGCTGGGGAGAGGCACGGCCTCTGAGAGCCTGGGGGAAGCTCCTGAGGGGCCCAGACAGAGGAGGCCCACTCTATCTTAAGGGCGGCTGGCCTTAAATCTCCACCCAGGTTGGTGCTAAGGGCCCAGGGTGGAGGCAGGGGGATGTACCATATGCCAGGAACCTGGCTTTTTTTCTTCTCTTCCAACCAACCAGGCCACGTCTTCACCCGAGGGGAGGCCCAGCTCTGTCGCTGCCTGCGCCACCACCGCGTCCCTGACGTGAAATATGGGGGGCGCAGGCCGCGCTGGGGAGATTTGTCATCTGTGCTCAGCGGGTGACTCTATCTGCAGACTATTAGAGTATAAAATATATTTTACAAGAGTTTTAGCTACAGGTGACTTGCTCTTTATTACTAGATGTGGGCAAAATCAATACTTCTGTAACTAAAAGATCATTTATTTTGCTTTTTGAAACATTTTTCAACAGGGGCACTGGCTAAGCTTGCAAAGCTATGATTAAGAGTTATGGTGGCGCCGGTTTCCCTTAACCCTTTGAGGACCACAGCACAGGCACACCTCAGGCTGGTGCCTGGCCATGGAAACCCAGACACACAGATACACATCCCGAACGCAGCAAACACAGACGCAGACACAAAGTGCATGGGGCCCCCACCCTGATAAAGCCATCATGCAGATACACATATTCTCATACATGTATATGCTCTTCCAGATACACATAGAAATACAGCTGCACACATACTCGTTCCCACCCAGAAACCCACAAATCAAATGCACCTGCACACAAATGCATGCTACATGAAGCCCCCCAGCACACACTACACACAGATACCTCCCATTCCATCATTCCATGTCTGCACACCCTCACACTTACACACTGTGACACTGAGATGTGCACAGTCACATTGTGCTAACTTCTGACACTAGGTCAGTGGCCAACCAGGGATGGGGACTCTGAAAGGAGGCTGGAAGATGCTGAGGAGTCCCACAAATGCAGCTGTGGCCACCACAAGCAGAGAATGGAGACAGCCCAAAAGATGGGATCTGTGGAGCCTGGGCCCTACTAGGGCCAAAGCCCAGCTCTCCTCGGTCCCTCATCCCTAAGACAGCCCCGCCCCTCTCACTGCCAACTAAAGCAAGGGATGGTTTTTCCTGGAAGGAACCAGCCATATAGGAAAGCTGTGAAGTTACGACTCCATCAAAGCTGCTTGTATACCTGCTTGTGCCACATGGCCTGGCCCTGGGTGAGTTGAGAATTATTAAGATTCAGAATTAAGAATGATTAAGCAGCAACATGCCCTTCTCAGCATGGCATCCCCTAACTGGATTGGAGCTGTCCTCTAGCCATTATCTGATTCAGAAAATCTGCATTAGCCCAGTTGTTATTTACCTCAGGGGTGGGAGAGTTGTGGGGGAGATTGTAACTTAACCCCCCCACAGGGTGAAGTTCTAATGATGAGATTCCCAATAGTGAGACTGGTGAGGTTTATCAGTTATCCATTGCTGTATAACAAATTACCCCCAAACTTAGTGGTTTGCAGTAAATATTTATTGTATCTCAGTTTCTGAGGGTCAGCAATCCAGGAGCAGCTTAGCTGGGTGGTCTGACTCTGGGTTTCTCATGAGGCTGCAGTCAAGCCGCGCTGTCCAGGGCTATATCATCTTAAGTCTTGCTTGATGGGAGCTGGAGGGTCCTATTCTAGGAAAGCTCACTCTCATGGCTGGCAGTTGGTGCTGGCTGTCAGCTGGGGTGCCTCAGTTCTCTTCCATGTGGCCTCTAGGAGGATAGCTTGGACTTCGTTATAGGGATGGATCAGAGAGAGAAAGAGACAGAGAGAGAGTGAGAGAAAGACAGAGACAGAGGCCGGCGGTGGGGGGGTGGGGGCGTGCCGACAGAAGCTGTAAACTTTTATAGGCTAATCTTAAAAGTGACATCCTGCCACTTTGTCATATTCTATTCATTATAAGCAAGTCACCAAGTCCATCCCATATTCAAGAAGAGAATTAAGCTCCACCTCTCAAAGGAAGAAATATCAAAGAATTTTGGGCATGTTTTTTTTTAACTGCCACAACTAGGCAAGGAGACATTTCCATTTTACCCAGTGTCTGCAAGATGATAAGCACCTCTTGATGTCTCCAAACTGCAGGAAAACCATGGAGCTACCTTGAAGTTGGAAGGGTGTGGTCAAGGGATGGTGGGAACTCAGAAGTATCCCTTGCTTAGAACCACAATACTGCATTATAGCGTGCATGGAAATTAAATACATGAACTCTGGAGCCAGACTGCCTGGGTTTAAATTCAGGGGGATGAGGGAGGGATGCTCCCTCACCGGGCTCTGTTACTTACTAGCTGTGACCTTGGGCAAGTCAACCTCTGTGCCTCAGTTTTCTTATTTGGAAAATGGGGGAAATAATCATGCTTATCCCCCTGGGTTGTTATAAGGATTGTGCTAAATGAGTTACTACTTAGCACCATGCCTGGTATGTGGGAAATGCCACATAAGTATCAGCTAATACTATCAGTTCTTCACTGTCATTGGCGACTCCCTCCCTGTGAACACTTTCTCACAAGGGATTTCTTGAGCACCTTTGATGTTCCTCAGGCTAATCCCATATACCCACTACCACCTCCCCAATTACTCTGGACCCCTCCCTATGACCAGCCTCACAGCCTGACCCAGCCAGGGGGCCAAGCAGAGGGGCTGGGCTCCGTGAGCTCCATTTGACCCTGCCAGCCCAGCACTGCCTTTTGTGGCCTCTCTGGGAATGTTGTGCAATATGTTGGCCACAAACATTTTACGAGCAAGAGGACAGGAAGAAATTTTCCTCTATCGACCCACAGTCAGGGTTGCTCCCTCCCCCTCCTCTCTGTAAGTCTCCTTGCCAATGAGAGGGCCAAGGCCAAGGCTGTCCTTTCAGCAGAGCCCCCGAAACAGCAGCCCAGTCTCAGGAGCCCTTTTCCCAGTCTTCCCAGCACTGGACCTGAAACAACTACCTCTCCCCAACTCCACCCCTGGCGCAGAGGAGTAGGCAGAGTTCTAATCTAGGCGTTCTGGATGCATAGGGCCTAGGAGCCTTAGCCCCTTGGGGCAGGGAACCCCTCTAAGGTTGCTTGCTCTAGGATCCCCAACACATTTTCATCCAAATACCAATAAATAAGAAAAATAAGGTTTTTATAGGAAATTTCTCATAAAGCTACATCTATTCAATTTGAAGGTCTATCCTCTCTATTCTGGGATTATGTCTTTTCCACTTCTTTGATGCTAAAATATTCTCTTTTTTATAAAATGATGCTGACAGCAGTTAGTAGTTTTCCATCTGTGCCCTTATATGGCAAAATTAATAGCTGGCAATTTTATTCTGGAACTCATATTTAAAACATTTTTTGCTGGCCCATGCAATGCAAACATGTGAAACACCATTCTCTTCTACACAGAAAGCACAAAACTCCCCTTCCTCATCAAGAACTCCTGCTGACCTCTAGCTTGGGTTCAAACACCTGCTGAAAAGGGGGAGCTCACTACATTCCTGCCTCAGCTTGGCCAGCAACTTGGTGTGACCCGAGGCAAGCCCCTTCTTATCCCGAGCCCTGGTTGGTCTCCCCATCTGCTCAGCGAGCAGTGCAGACTGATGTTCCTTCTCACTCTGTGATCTAGACCCACTCCAACTGCTACCCCGAGCCCTGCAGCCCTTCTTGCTCTACTCCCTCATCCACCTCCACCCTGAAATGACCACAGGTGGATGCTGATATGCTGGGCCAGGCTGGCTGGGCCTGGGATGCTCCCTTACCAGGTTCCACTGGGGACACAGTCTCTGAGCTGGGGCTAGGGGTGTCAGAGGGGTCTTTGGCCTTTGGCCTGGGGGACCCGTTGGGATACGACAGGGACAGAGAGAAGGATTTATCTCAGGGGCTCGGCCTGCGCTGAGCTCTCGGGACCCCCTCCCCTCCCTGCCCCTAAGGCTTGGCTGGAGAACAAGGGGCCCCTTTGTGGGGCCTAATCTCAAAGCACTTCGGCTTTAGCGACCTTCAGGGATGAAAGCGCCAGGAGCTAGCGGCCGGGAGGTGGTGTGGGGGCAGCCCTGCTAATCCCTGCGCTTTTGCCAAACAAAGCTGCCAGGAGGGGCTGGCTCCCGGGAGATGATCCAGAGAACCAATTCCCCGAGCCTAACCCGCTCTGACAGCCCCACAAGGAGAGGCCCGCTGCCCGCCCCCATGGCCCCAGCACGGCCACAGGGGCTGAGGGAGGCCTGGCCTGGGACTGTTGGGCACATCCTCCCATCCACCCATGGATACCCTTCTCTGTCCGTGAGCATGTTTCTCCACTTCCTTTCCCCCGTGTCAGCTACACTGGCCTGCTGGTTCCTCAGCCTCCAAACACTGGTCTCCTCAGGCCCTGCCACCCTAGTCCCCCTAGCATCCCAGTTCTAATGCTGGGGGGAACATCTCAGCTCCCAAGTTCCCCAATATCCAAAATCCTCAGCCTCTCCCAATATAATCCCATTCCTTAGTACCCCAGACTCCCAGTCCCTCAGCCACCCAATCTCCACCTCTCCTGATTTTCAGCCCACAATCCTTAACTCTCCATCTCACAGTCTTTCAGCCTTTCTCCCCCAGCTCCCCACCCCAGGCTCCACAGAACACCAGCCCTGTTCTCCCAGCCCTTCCCCTCCTGGGCTGGGCAGACACCCCTGCCTTTCCATGGGATGCATCTGGCTCACTCTGCCCTATGCCCTTCCACCATGAGAAGACGGAGGAGGGAAGTGATTCTGACTCAACCCTGATTAAACCTGTGTTGTGCACCAGACACTCTCTCCACCCATGACCACTTTGAACTCCTGATGCTTCATTTCAGTCTCACAGGTGAGCAGCATCGTGGCCAGAGGAAGGGGCAGGGGTCTCTCCTGGGCTCCATGACTTGAGAAAAGCAGCCCAAAGGGCTACTTTCTTGGGGAAAAGGGTGTTAACAGGGCTGGGCATTCTGCTGCCCTATGGTTCTCCTAAGCTGAGGAGACTCAGGATGCAGAAACCTCCACCAGGCTCAGAGAGGGCCAAGTGCCAGGTGGGTCACCCAGGCTGGCAGGGGCCACTGAGGATGGCCTTGCGGCCCACAGGGGAGGAGGTGGGCAGGGCAAGAGGGTGGATTCCCAGGAGAGAGGTGGGGGCCAGGCCAGCCCAGAGCATTTTCCCACCATAGCTTCTGCTGTCTCTACTCCACTAATCTGATTACGATATTTACCAACCTCCCATGGCCTGCTTGGGAGGGGTGGCGTGTTACACTGAGGATCTCAGTTCCAGTTCCCAGCATCATGGGAGGCCCAGAAAGGTGTTTATGGGACCTGAAATGCCTGCACCAGGCTGCTCCTCCTGCCTGTGGTCACAGGGATATCTGAAAGACCCTTCCCCATCAAGTCTAGCCTTCTTCAGGAAGTCTCCCTTGCCACCCTCTGTGTCCAGGTTCCTGGGTCCTCTCCAGTACACTGGGCTCTCATGCTGTCCCATCACATTATTAATGTAATATAATAATTATATTATTCAAATCTGAGGCAGTGCCTTCCTTCCTGAGGATAAAAACTTTAATAGTGAGTTTGCGGGCACTGACGACAAAGAGGGTGGTGACGCAGACCCCAGAGGGCTACTCCACCTCCACTAATTGGCATCTGTGTCACACACAGTTGCTATGACCTCACACTCAGGCTCAGCTCCTTCCTGAAAAGTGGGGTGGGGGAGCACCGAAACACTCGTGTCGGGATTTAGGGAGAGAACAAACCAGACCGTGGTGTCTTTCTCTCACACACACCTATGCACACATGTCCACACACTGTGAATGCACCTGCTGTCACACTGTCACATAGGGAGGGCCCACTCCTCCCAGCCCCTTCTCCCTCCTCTGTGTCAATTAGCACAGGACAGGAGGTCTATAGGGAACGCCTTGGGCTTGCTCCCTTCCAGAGCCGATGTAGGTATGAGAGTTCTGTAGAGTGAGGACACTGCCTGCAGATGAGAGAGGGGGATTCTTTGGGGGCTGGGAGGGAGACTCTTACTCCTTCTCTAACCCAAAATAGGACCATTTAAGAGGCAAGATGCCAGCCTCCCTGAGGATTGAGGACAGAGGAGGTGGCACTCCCCAGGAGAACCAAAATGCCTTTTCCCCCTCCTTCTCCTCCAAGGGTCTAAACCCCAAGTTCATTCATCCCTTGCAGGATTTCAAATAGAGAAGGGTTTTTGTGGGTAACAGATAAGGGTTTCTTTAAAAAGCTAACAATCCAGGACCAACTTCAGACTGGGACAAAGCTTGCCCCTACTGAGGGCCCTAGGGTTCCACCCACAATGTACTCAACACTTACCCCTTTGGGTAATTCCAGCCAGGGGTTTGAAGAATAGGAACAAACCAGACGTCACCAAGGATCGGCCGCCCCCTGCTGTCAGGCTCTCAGAACTGCATCCTCTCCCTAGGGTGCCGCTCCCAGGCTCTTTATGTACTCCCGCATTCACACAAGGCCTGCGCCTCTCACCTCCACATGCCTGTGGTTGGGTCAAAAAACCCATTCTGCCTTTAGGTTCCAATTCCTCCACTGGCAGCTGCCTCGAAAAGGAGAGGGCCAGGCTGAGGTAGGGGCAGCGAGGTTGGAAAGATGGAGTTTCAAAGGCTGAATCTTGACTGTTCCACCTCTAAGGTACAGAGCGGGAGGGAGTGACTAACACAGGAAACAGGAGAAGTCAGTCTGGGGCAAAGTGGCCCTGAGACTGGAGAGAAGGGGCAAGGGAGAGGGATCTGATGAAGGAAGAGAGAGAGGACAAATCAGAGGGGCACAGTGAGAAGGGCACAGGGAAGGGCAGGTAAAGTTGACGCAGGTGACAAGGGAATGGAGACATGGGCACAGGTGAGGGCACAGGTGGGCTGGGGGAGAGAAAAGGGGGCAGGGAAGGCATAGGGAGGCCTCCAAGGCGGTCCATGCATAGCAGTCAGTGCCCCCTGCCGCCTGCCATCCACTGGTCCACATCCAGCTCTGCATGTCCAGCCCTGAGGACTGCCAGCCTTGTGACTAATGGCTAGGCCCCTGCTGGGGGCACTGAGGGTGGCAACTCAGCAGAGGCAAACAGTTTGGACATCTGTGGCCTCTGGACTAGGAGACATGGTGGGGGCAATGGGCAGAACAGATTGAGTTCAGTGCTGTGGTCAGAGGCCCAAACCTGGCAGGGGTCAGGGGAGGTTTGTGGGCCAGGCTTGGCTCCTCTCCCTCCCTCTCTGGCCTGTCCCAAGGGTCCTCTCTCAGGAAGGCCCAGCCTTTCTCTCCTGTCATGAAGCCCAGAAGGGAGCTCTGTCCAGCTGGCCCAAGTGCCCAGGCTCCTAGCCTATCAGGCACCCTTCAGAACAGGACAGAACCCTGCCTTCCAGCCCCTCCATGGTGTACCCCAGCACACACAGTCAGGCCCAAGAGCCCTCTTGCTTTTTTTTTTTTTTCTTTTCTTTTATTTTCTTTCTTTCTTTCTTTTTTTTTTTTTTTTAAGACAGGGTCTCACTCTTTTGCCCAGGCAGGAGTGCAGTGGTGCAGTCAATCACAGCTCACTCGCAGCCTCAACCCGCACCCACCTACCCTTTCCCGGCTCAAGTGATTCTCCCCCTCAGCCTCCCAAGTAGCTGGGACTGTAAGTGTGCACCATCTATAGTCCCAGCTACTGGCTAATTTTTTGTATTTTTAGTAGAGACAGGGTTTCACCATGTTGCCCAGGCTGGTCTCCAACTCCTAGACTAAAGCGATCTTCCCGCCTTGGCTTACCAAAGTATTGGGATTCCAGGTATGAGCCACTGTGCCCAGCCCCAATCCCACTTTCTACTCTGCCTCATTTTCTTCCATCCACATGGTGCTGTGTATGCATGGGTGGCGTATTAATTAGACTAAGCTTATAGACTGTCCAGCCCCAAATTCATAACTTTTATCTACCATTGATCTACCCCGGCCCCTGAGGGAGGGAAGCTGACTTCATCATCCCCTTTTCTCAGCCAGAGCCTTTGTTTTTGTTTTTTGCATTGTTGTTGTTGTTTTGTTTTTTGAGATGGAGTTTCGCTCTGTCACCCAGGCTGGAGTGCAGTGGTACAATCTCGGCTCACTGCAACCTCTGCCTCCCAAGTTCAAGCGATTCTCCTGCCTCAGCCTCCTGAATCTCTGGGATTACAGGCACCCGCCATCACACCCGGCTAATTTTTTTTTTTAGTAGAGATGGGGTTTCACCATGTTGTCCAGGCTAATCTCGAACTCCTGTCCTCAAGGGATCTGCCCACCTCGGCCTCCCAAAGTGCTAGGATTACAGGCATGAGCTACCGCACCTGGCAGGCCTTTGTTGAGGAGGTGTTGTGGGGAGGCAGGCTAGGGTGAGCCATGTGGGTAACTCACCCATGGTCACCAGCAGATGATCTGGGTTGGAACCCGGGTGTCCTGCACTCACCCAGGGCTCCTTCCACTCTCTCCCCTGCCTCTCCAGGCCCTGTGGTGGGTCCAGCCATCCGCCCCCAGACTCTTATAACATTTCCATACACATATTATACATCAGTCAGAAAATCTGTGGCCAGGAGGAGGGATGAGGGCCCAGGTAAGCAGACATGAGACCTACCTTCTGGCTCCAAAACCCTGGGAGGCTGTCTTGCTTGTGGGGTGGGGGCCTCGGAGGAGTCTTGGTCTAAGGTAAATCTTGATCTAAGGTAAGTCCTGAAAGACCAATCAGGACTCCAAATGAGGAGGCACTTAGCAATGAGACAGGCCGCCCAGGGAGGTGCTGAGCTTCCCAGGCCAAAGAGAGTTCCAGGTGAGGCCAGAGAAGGAAGGCTGGATGGCATGCTCCTTGAAGCTTCTTAGACCTGAAGGCCCAGGCTGCTCCCAGGGAGCAACAGGAAAAATCCCCCACCTTCAGACAGTCCACTTGCTCCCCTACTCCTCTTCCTCCCCAGACACATGGTCAGAAGGAAGTGTCTGAGGGGCCTCATTTCTTCAGATTCCCCCTCCCATCCCCATGTCCCCCCAAGAGAGCCTGGTGTCTGGACTTGAGGATGGCTTAGCCTAGCCCCACCCCCGCAGCTGCCCACCTTCCTGTTCCCCACCCCAGCAGCCCCCAGGCCTCTTGCTGTGCCTGGCTGAGCAGGGATGGGGAAGCCAAGGGGCTGGGGAGGGGGCTCATCAGCGGTTGCACTGCTGCTAATAGACCGTCCTCGGCCACATCCTATTACTGCACATACCCTCCCCAATCCCCCCAGCCTGGCCAGCCTGCGCCTCTCTGTGGCTCGAGGGACCAGGCATCAGATTGGAGTCAAGATTCCGAGAGTGTCATTTGCCGCCGTTGATGGTGTTGATAATAGGGACGGGCTGGCGGGCGGGGGGCGGCGGCACAGAGGCGGATTCTCTATTAAGGCTCCCCCTCAGCTCAGCAGTAAGCTAGAGGCAGGCCAGAGCCGGCACTGGGCAGGCGAGGTGGGGAGGTTCTCAGATAGGGTGGGCGGCTTACCTCTGCTGCTGTCTGCTCCATTAATGCAGATCAGGCCCTGGTATGGAGCATGCAGACTTGGTAGTTATGGGGTCAGAGAATGCCAAATGGCAGGGAAAAGGTGGAAAGCCAATGGAAAACCCTGCCCACCCCTCTACCACGCAGTGCCCCTGAGTCTGCCTGTTTCCATTCCACTTCACTGTCTGGGACAATCCCCAGCTGCTGAACAGAAAGGAAGGTCCTTGCTGTCCTCCCTGCTCTCAGAGCACAGCCTCATAGCAGCAGCTGCAAAGCCCTGCTGGGAGTTGGGCAGTGGGTGTTCTTGTAGCTGGCCTTCACTGGCCCCGCAGACCCCATCACCTTCACCTCCTCCATCACCACTTCACTGCCGCCTCCTTCTCCTGTCATCACTACAACCACTGCTGCCCAGGCCACCTCGACCATGACCATCGTCTCCACCCCCAGCCCTGCTTCCACAAGAACACCGTACTCACTACTGCTATTGCCAACCCCATCCTCATCCCCACTTAGCAACGGTTATGAGCACAGGCTCTGGAGTGCCTCCATTTACTAGCTGTGTCGCCTTGGATCATATATGTTAACCCCTCGGTGTCTAAGTTTCACAGTCTTTAAATGATGGTAATATTAGCCCCCTCAGAGGGCTGTCATGATTAAACAAGTTATTACATATAAAGTACTTAGAATAGTGCAGGGTGCATAGTAAGTACTCAATAAATCTTATCCTCATTATTATTATCCCTATTCTCACCATTATCAACTTCATTGCCACCACTCCCACCTTCATCATCACTGCCTCCACTGCCCTCCTTAACAGAAATAGCAGGCCAGGCGTCGTGGCTCATGCCTGTAATCCCAGCACTTTGGGAGGCTGAGGCGGGCAGATCACCTGAGATCAGGAGGTGGGTGAATCACCTGAGGTCAGGAGTTTGAGACCAGCCTGGCCAACATGGTGAAACCCTGTCTCTACTAAAAATACAAAAATTAGCCCGGTGTGGTGGCGTGCGCCTGTAATCCCAGCTACTAGGGAGGCTGAGGCAAGAGAATCACTTGAATTTAGGAGGCAAGGTTGCAGTGAGCCGAGATCTCGCCACTGCACACCAGCCTGGGTGACAGACTGAGACTCCATCTAAAAAAAAAAAAAAAAAAAAGTAATAGCAGCTATCACTTACACAGTATTTATTATGGGCCAGGCACTAGTCTAAGTATTGTGCATATTTTATTGACTCATTTAGTCCTCACAAGAACTCTATGAGGTAGGCATTATTAGCATCCCCATTTTATGGGAGAGGAAACTGAGGCAGAGAAAAGTTAAATAAGTTGCCTAGGGTCACACGGCTAATGTCAGAACCAGAAGTCAACCTATCTCCCATTAGGGCCTACTTTGCCCACAGTATTTTGACTATATCCATCACTTCCCTGTCACCTTTATCATTATCAACATTCCAGCTCTTCCCCCACCTCCATCAGCATGTTAGCACCACCACCTCCATGGCTATCCAACTATCTCCACTTCGATGATGTCATCATCTCCATTCCACTCTCAACAACCATCAGACCCTCAGCACCGTTGCTCCTTACTTGCAGCCTATCTAAAACAGATTCTTGTTTTGCCCTCCCTAGGCCCTGTGCTCTGAAAGGTATGCATGTGCCTTGTGATACAGACCTGTTAATGTAGCCAGACCTGGAAAGGACAGGCAGAGAAATTTAAATTGCTACAAAGCTATTCAGGTGCCAGCTAGAATTTAAGGTCGGCTGGAGCCTGCAAGACGTGCTTTGCAAAGCTGACTTCTCAGTTCCCCCAGGAGGCCCAATCTGGTTTAAACACCCTTTTAGCATTCCGAGAGCCTCTGATGTGGAAAGACACCTTCTACCTCACAAATAGCTAGGCTGAGACAGATTTGTCAACACAGACACAATCCTTCTATTTGGCTACTTAGAAATCTGTCTTCTCGACCAACTGAAAGCCTTGAGAGTGGGAACATGGCCTTGTTCTTCTCCTTGTCCCACTTCTCGCTTACATCCTCCACCCCACAACACATACCCAGCACCAGTGAATAAGTGGACAGAGGCGCTGTAGTTAGGCCTGGAAGGGAATGGTATATGTGTGTGCGTGTGTGGTGTGTGTGCAGGCGGCCGGGCGGGGTGTCTTGCTGTCCATGGTACTGAGCCAGAGCTTTATTCTTTAGGGACCCACAGGAGGGATCTCTTGTCCTTTAAGAATGATTATTCAGTTTTTTTCAGAGCCTATCGCAATTTGCCGTCACTATTTGCAAAGCCCATTACCCTTCACAGAATCTCTCCCTATTTATAAGGCTCATCGTTGTTTGCAGAGCCTTAAAGTTTGCAGTCTGCCATTGTTTGCAGAGCCTTAAAGTTTGCAGTCTGCCATTGTTTGCAGAGCCTGAAATCATATGCAAAGCTCATCAGTATTTGCAGAGCCTACTACCATCTGCAGAGCACATCCCATCACTGATTTCTGAATCTGTCACTGTCACAGATCCAATGATAATTTGAAGAACATGTTACCATTTTCAGAACCCTAGACTTTACAAAGACCCTATTTGCAGAGCCAAACCCCACATATAGATCTCACTATTGTTTATAGAGCCTGTCACCATTTGCAGAACCAGGCTCAAGGCTGGGTACATATGGGATGCTCAAGAGGTTCTTCTGACCCATTCTTTCCAAAACATAGGGATAGAGAAACATAGAAGGAAAGGGAGCCAGAAGGAAAATAAGGAAATGAACAACAGAGAACTCTGCAATCAGTCAATAAGATTCCTATGGGTCTACGCATGTGTTGGGCTCTGTAAACAAAAAATCAGGGAAATGCAATAAAAATGGCTTCCAGTTCTTGAGTCAGGCTCTGTGTTAAGTGCTTTACACATTTTACTTCACCACAATCCAGAGAGATAGGGACTGTTCCTATCCCCATTTTATAGATGAGGAGGTGTCCATGGCTGAGAGAGATCAAATACCTTACTCAGTATCACAGAGCTTACTACTAGCAAGTCCAAAACTTGCACTTGAGTGTGTTTGACTCCAAAAATCATTTCTCTATTCCTTCTCATTTTGGGGGAAAAAAAATGGAGAAAGGGGGAAATTGCAGAGAAATTGACTGCCTGTCTGAATGGAGGCAAGGCTCTTCCCTTGAAACACAGTATAAAGTGGGAGGCTAAGTCTTTGGAGCCTTCAGAGTGTTCCTGGGCTGACCTAGACTGAGTCCAAGTGCATATTCTGAAGAATAAAGCCCCTCAGAGGGGACACTAGGCATCCAGGACAGCCTGTCTCCCAGTCTCTTCTCTCCATTCAGCTCCTGACCTGCAGCATCCTTAGAACCTGAGCATAGGCCAGGCTCGGTGGCTCATGCCGGTAATCCCAGCACTTTGGGAGGCAGAGGCGAGTGGATTGCTTGAGACCAGGAGTTCAAAACCAGCCTGGCCAACATGGTGTAACCCCATCTCTACCAAAAATACAAAAATCAGTCAGATGTGGTGGCACATGCCTGTAATCCCAGCTACTTGGGAGGCTGAGGCATGAGAATTGCTTGAACCCAGGAGGCAGAGGTTGCAGTGAGCCAAGATCATGTCACTGCACTCCAGCCTGGGTGACAGAGCAAGACTCTGTCTCAAAAAAACAAAAAAAAAACAAAAAACAAAACCTGAGCACAGAGAACATATCGAGCCGCACAGAGGCTTGCCGAGGGCAAGATGAGCCTTGAAGCAGAGAGGTACAGATGGAGAGACACCAAGATTTAGAGACAGACAAGGAAGAACTGGAGATCGTCACAGAGACAGAGAGAGATACAGCCAGACAGAGACAGCGACACAGATTCACAGGCCCTTGACAAGACACTAAGAGGTAGAAACAGGGACATGGAGCAGCCAAGAGTAGGGGACATGGAGCAGCCAAGAGTAGAGGCCAAGGGGATAGAAGCCGGGAGGTCATGAAGCAGAAGAGCACTCAGTGGCATCCATCGCACTCGGAGGGTCCAAGCACCCAGCAGAAATGGGGGAGGCACTTACTGAAGAGGCAAAATAAGCCCTTTCCAGGATGCTGTGCATGGGGGCTGCACAAAAACCTACAGTCCCACTCCTGGGTAAGAACGTGCACACAGCCCATGCCCAGGGGTTCAACCCATCTCTGATGCCCTTTACCCACCCTGGGGATGACCCAACAGACTGCCATCTTGAGCTCAAGTGGCTTCTGGGCCTGGACTTTGGTAGGCCAGTGCTTTCCCTGACCTTGACCCCAGTAGTGGTATCCGGGTGATTTAGGCGGCACTAGCCCTCCCCTCAATTACCAGCAGTCGTGAGCAGTCCTAAACAGGCAGGCAATCTTCATAAGACAGCACGTTTGCTATGCAAAGCCAGCAGGCAGTGTCTCAAGCCCCCATCCCGCCAGTCCACACTCCAGCTTCCCTCATACGGAAATCTTCCAATTCCCACTGTCCAGTCATGCCCCCAGGCTAGATAATCGGATGACTTTCTTGAAAAGGTCCCTGCTGGTTTCCAGCCGTGTCAAGGGTACAAAGTAAACAGGAGATGCCTGGCCCCTAGCACACAGTAGGCACAATCAATTATGAAGACACTGCGGGCAGGGACCCCTCTCTCCTCCTGGTCCCCTTCTTACCCCACCCCCTGGGCCAGTGCCAAGAAGGCCCAAACTGGAGAAGAGCAGGGACTTTGCCTCTTCACCTGGGCAGACAAGGGGAACGGGGAAGGCAAGGAGGCCCCAGGGCAGGCCCCGAGTCTCACTCCGATCTGTATCCCCGCTTGCCCCTGCCCCAGCCTCAGATGGGCCGTGGGCTTCTCTCTCCGGGAAGGTAATGGTTTCTGCCCTGAAACAACTGAGCCACTGAGCCACTTCAGATTCGGTGTCTCCTCTTCTCACCCACCCCTACACACACACTTGGTGGCTGGAGGGAGGGAAGGGAGTTCAGGCTCCCCTCCCCACAGGGCAGGCTGCCCCAGACTGGCTCCCCATCCGCTCTGTGCTCTCCTAGATGATGAGCCTGAACAGGGTGGGGAAAATTGCAGTGGATCCCAAAAGTTTCCCTTCTCCCCAGCCATCCTCCTTTGCGGGAAGGGGTTTCAAGAGCTCATTGGCTGTTGGATTCTTTCTGCAGTCTGCCTGTTCTGAACTAAAAACCATAGTAACAATAATAGAAGTTCCTATAGCTTGAGCACCTACTAGGTGCCAGCCACTCTGCTACCTGCTTTACATTTTCTTTTATAGATCCTATGAGGAAGGTATTGTTTTCATCCTTATTTTAAAGATGAGGCCTGAGGCACAGAGAGGCTAAGTACCTTGCCCAAGGATACACATCCACTAAGGGATGCAGCAGGATCTGGACCATGGCAGGGCTCTGGGGAAGAAAGCCATGGTCCAGCCCCCACCTGGAGGTTCCCTGGGTGTGGGGGGGCCTAATTTTTCCCAACTTCACTCCCTCTAGCCCCATAGGCCTGGGAGCATCCCTGACTTGTGCACCCCTGGGACGGGGCTCCTGCCTGCGTGGGCCTCTGCCCACAGCCTGGCTGCTGATTAATTGTGACCAAGCACTCTCTGCAGCCACCTAATCAGATCTGCCCCATTGGTGACCAGAGGAAGGCTTTCTAAGAGTGAAATTGGGCCCAATTGCCCCATAGGGGCCTAGACATCTTAATGGGGGGTTCGGCTGCCTGGTGGGTCCTGTCCAGTGGATCAGGGATGCCCCAGAGAAGAGGGTTTGGTGGGATTTCTTCTCAAGGGTCTGACTCTTCTGGCTTCTCCTCCCAGGGACTCCGAACCAGAAAGGCTAGAGGAGGAAAAGCCAGTGAGAGAACCAGGCCCAGACAGGGCCAGGGCTTAGCTATGGCTACACAGGGAGGGGAACATGCCTCTCTCCCCCATCACTCTCACTGACCCCAGTAGCCTAAAATACCCAGAGCACATCTTCACCCTGCCATAGAGCACCCCATCCCACCATGACTGGGATCCCAGGGGTCAGCCCAGGCCATCTCAAGGTGGATCCCAGACTCTGGGGATAACTCACACACACACATACACACACCCCCTCTGTGTGTGTGACAAGAGTAGTGGGTGTGATGGACACACAGGTGTACACATGCACGTAGCATGGGGGCTGGAGGCAACAGCCAGTGCCCTGCTTGCTAAAGACTTATTGACCCTGACCTCTCTTTCCTCATTGATCCAGTCAGCCACAGGGTCACTCCATCACTGCCTAGGGCATGGGGTGGGGTGCCCTCCATGCCACAGCAATTACCCTCTGCCACTCTGGGTTTTTTATTTAAATTTTTTTTCTTTTTATAGAGACAGGGTCACACTATGTTGCCCAGGCTGGTGTCAAATTCCTAACCTCAAGCGATCCACCTGATCAGCCTCCCAAAATACTGGGATTATAGGTGTGAGCCACAGCACCCAATTCCCTGTGCCACTATGGCAACAATTCAATGTCCACCATCTGTCCATTCAAAGGATTGGTCTCTATAAGGAGTTGCGTGTGTGTGTGTGTGTGTCAGAGACAAAACAGTGCGTCCATCACCATTGTATGTGTCCATGATGAGTGCCTGTCTGTGGTCAGTGTGTGTCCACAGTCATTGTGTGTGATGTGATGTTTGTGCGAGGGGTGTGAGACTAGAGATACACATTCCACTGACCACAAACACATGCTGTATAAAAACATATATTACCATGGATGTACACAGACTGTGGACATACACTAAGCATGAACACATGTATGGACCACGGACACACACTGATCACACACAATGGGCGTTTTACAAATGGAACGAGTCTGAGCCTTTCCCACATCCTGAGTTGGGTAGGCTTGGAGCTGGGCTCTGTGTCCTTTTTCTCGATGGGTAAAAGGAAGCCACTCTCCCTCTCCCCTGCCTCCTCCCTGATAACACCTCAGGGAAGGGGCAGGCCCAGAGGGGCCTGGTGAGGAATGTCTTGGATCCTCAGCCCTGCAGAGAGGACCCCTTAGCCAGAGTCACCAAGAGGACTCGGCCTGTTTCCATGCCAGCGTCCTGCCTCAGTCTCTTCCACCTACCCTGAGAAGGCCCCAGTTGCAGAAGCCCAGACTGGGCCCAGACTCCAGAGACAGGCCACACTCAAACACACACTCACGGACAGTAACACACACTTGTCCTTAAGGTCCTTCAGAGGAGAGAAGCTGGAGGGAGGTCCGTGGGAGAGCCCAGGTGCAGGGCTGTGCACCAGTCCTACGTCTACATAGGCTGGCAGGGACACCTTGTGTCACGGAGGGATTCTGCTGGAACCACAGGGAGGCAGGCATCTGAACATCAAATTGTACATCTGTGAGTACGTGCATACTCATTGTGAGCACGAGGCAGTGCTTCGTGCGCTTATGAGCCGACATGGGCCTGGCTATGTGTGCTGGCGCGGCCCCGTGCGTTCCCGAGGGTTTTGGGGCTTGGGAAGGCGATCGTGGGCAGCGCGCGGGCGCCCGTGGGCTGGTGCAGGCACGGCTATTGTGGCCTGGGTGTGCGTGTGAGTATGCGCGCCTGGAAAGTGTGGCTGTGGCTGTGGCTGTGGCACGGCAGGCGCGCCCGCTCCACCCTTTCGCGGCTGCCCCTGCAGGCGGGTCCTCCATTCACCCGGCTGGGAGAAGTCTCGGCAGCCAGCCGGGGGGAGTCTCCGTCCCCTCCGCCCGAGTAAACTTTTCCCAAATCCGCGAGCCGCTTAAGGCGAAGCCGCCCCCGAGGCCTAATCCGCGCCCCCCGCGGATCTGCATAATCGGGTTAGCGGCCGCGCTCCCTCCCGCTCCCGCCGCCGCCGTCGCCGCCGCGCGCGATTCTCTCGCTGTCACTTAGGGAGGCTCAGCGCGATTTGCGGCCTAATCCCCCGGGATCGCTCGGCCGCCGCTCCCCGAGGGGCCGCCAGATTGTTCCCTTCATAATTGATTGACTCTATTTGCCGGATTGGGACTTCAAAGCGCCGGCGGCGCGGGGGCGCCTGGGAAGGAGCAGGGCCCGCGGCGGGCGGGGCGGGGGCCTGGCGGGCCTGGCCCAGAGCTGTAGCCCCGCGGCTGAGTCGCCCGGCCTGGGAGGCCACAGCATGAAATGCACAAGTGACGAGGCGGTGACCACGTCCCGGCCTGGCACCGCGCTCAGAGCTCCCTGGGTCGCCTCTCTGAATCCTCCTCACAACCACCTCAGAGCCTGCAGGGTATGTGATTAGCCCCACTCTCCAGGGGAGGGAACAGGTTCAGAGAGGCCTCTTCCTTCCCTCTTCCAGCGCCTTCTGTGCACCCAGCGGGGTTTAGGGTTCGGCACATACCCCTGTGAGCCAGACCGACCCCGTCTCTGCCTCCGTGGAACTTGACTCTAGTGAAGGAGGCAGGCGACACACCGGAAACAAGAAATACATGAACAGAAAATAAGGCAAGGTGATGTGGCAGTGGCTGTAGGGGAAGGAGAGGTAAATGAGACTGAGTGGTCAAAGATGGCTTCTTAAGGAGGCGCGTTTTGACTGAAACCTGTATGGCATGAAGGAACCCGCTCTGGGAATGTCTGGAGGACAAGCATTGGGGCAGAGGGTAAAGCATTTTGGGGGAAGTCCTCGGCCAAGGGCGCACTATTAGCAAATAGTAATGCAGAGACTGAAACTCGGGGCTGCCTGACTCCAAAGCCCAGAGGCTGAAATGCCACATTTTTTTTTCACCCACCCAGCCTAGACTGATCCCAGCCTCCACAAAGGCTAAGCTCTTCACAAAAATGCCCCATACCCACAGGCACAGGCACCTGTTCAGTTTCACACAGCCCACCCCACTGCTGGCCCTTGTGAGGGTTTATTTTATTTATTTATTTATCTATTTATTTATTTAGAGACAGGGTCTCATTCTGTCACCCAGGCTGGAGTGCAGTAGTGGTGTAATCACGGCTCACTCCAGCCTCAACCTCCCAGGCTGAAGCAATCCTCCCACCTCAGCCTCCTGAGTAGCTGGGACTACAGGCGGCTGCCACCATGCCCAGCTAATTTTTTGCTTTTGAGTTTTTGTAGAAACGACGCCTCAACATGTTGCTCAGGCTGGTCTTAACTACTGAGTTCAAGCAATCCTCCAGCCTCAGCCTCCCAAAGTGGTGGGATTACAGGCAGGAGCCACTGTGCCCGGTCCCCACTGTGTGGTTCCATATCCCATTGATCAAAGGTTGCCTTAGTGGATGGACAGCCCTTTACTCAGAACCTTCCTGCACTTAGGGCCTGCTGTTTCCCTAACTCCTGAGGAGCCAGGAACAGGGTGAGGGGTAGTTAGAGGGGCCCCACTCCCTGCCCAGCCAGAGCCACGCTCATAGGAATCCCTAGCCCAGACTTGGGAATCCCCAGAAACGCTTAATTAATTCTTGATTACTCACTGTCTCTGCAGCTGCCATTAACTGCCTCCTCAGCCTGGGCCCAGTTAGGCCATGTAATTAAATTAGCACAGCAAGAACACTTCCAGGCGAGAGCAAGGTAGGCCTGCTGGGCCTTGCAGAACTTTCAGGGGGCTGATGAGGAAACCAAGGCTCAGAGACACCAAGGGGAGCACCCAGGGTCACTCACTAGGGCTAGAACAGAGGCCCAACTGTACCTCCCAGGAATTAGTTCTGGTTCCCTCGTCCCACCTCTCTTGAGACCTCTACTCTTAGCATGTATTTTAAACCTTAAACGTCTTTAAAACGACGAGAGATTTGCTGCTGTCCTTAATTAAATTTATGCCAATTCACTGAGCTTTTGGAGGGATGGATTTGGGACAGGGGAGGGGAGACCGGGATTTATATAAGGTGGGAAGCAGAAGACACAGGCTTTGCAGCCTGGAGGCTTTTCCCACTTATAGGATCAAAGGGGTGGGGCAGGGAGAGATGGGGGCAGGATTCTCCTAGCGGGGTGGTGGCAAGGGAGGGAGAAGGGCATTAGAGGCCCTGTCCACAGAGGCTCCCTTGAGTGAAGGGAGGGGAGGAAGTCACTTTCCTTTTTACAGAGGAAACCAGAGAATATAGAATCTAGCCTAAAAGAACACCCTAACGTTGGAAACATATGCATTATAAGCCAAGGCAGAAGGGGCTGGAGAACTTGGTCTCCCTGTTCAGAGTGAGGAGGGCCTAGCTGGAGTCCACCACTCCATCCTACCAGCCAGGCCTCCCTCCCTGCATCCTTCCCTCCCTCAATCCTGGGAGATGCTGGCTGACAGCCCTCCCTCCCCCCAAACCCAGCTCCTTGTCACTTCAGAAAATCAGAAATAAGCCTTAGTGATTAGAGGGAGACGAGAGTGAGATGGGGCTTAGAGGCCCAGGCTCAGGGAGGTGTTAAGAGGCGAGTGGGACTCAGAGTATTAGGGGGGCAGAGCTAATAGCTTCTCTGGCTGCCCTCCCCGGGGGACTGCAGTACCCAAGGAAGAAGGGAGAAGAGGAGGGGAAAGAAAGAATGAGAAGATATGGGGAAGAATGTGTGGAAGGGACAAAGGAGGTGAGGAAAGAGGGGGGCTGAAGGAGAGACAGGAGCAAGGTAGGAGGGAGGGAATTGAGAAAGGGGTGAGGCACGGAAGTAAAGGAGAGGTGAAGACGGAAAAGAGATGAGGGAAAAAAAGTACAAATCAAATTAGATGAAAATAAAATAATAATCTTTTTTTTTTTTTTTTTTTTTTGAGATAGCATCTCAATTCATTGTCCAGCCTGGAGTGCAGTGACACAATCATGGCTCACTGCAACCTCAGCCTTCGGCTCAAGCAATCCTCCCACCCTCCCACCTCAGCCTCCCGAGTAACTGGTACTACAGGCGTAAGCCATCACGCCCAACTAATTTTTGTATTTTTTGTAGAGACAGGGGTTTCACCATGTTGCCCAGGCTGGTCTTGAACTCCTGGGTTCAAGCCATCCACCCACTACAGCCTCCCAAAGTGCTGGGATGACAGGTGTGAGCCACTGCACCTGGCCAATAATTATTTTAGAAAAGATAGTGCCCAATACTGATGAAAGTAGGGTGAAATGGAGACTCTTGGGAATACAAATTGGTACAACCTTGGAGGTTCTGGAGATAAAGGGCAATTGTTGATTAATTATTTGGCAATAATTATCAAAATTTTAAATATGCATCTCCTGTAGCCAAATAATTCCAACTCTAGGAATCTGTCCCACAGAAAACTTACAGCAATGTAAGTACAGAGGTGGTCCCTGCAATGATGCTTGTCATTGCCAAACACTGGAAACAACTAAATGTCCATCAAGAAGGGGCTGATTAAATACATTAGAGGGTGTCCAAACGATGGAATACTATGTGTCCAAGGAAAAGGAGGAGGTATAGAAAGATTCAGGAGAGGTACAGAGGGAAAGTAGATGAGGGAAAAGAGAAGTACGAACTAAATAAGATGTCACTGGTTGGTGAAAAGAGTAAGTATGGGCCGGGCATGGTGGCTCATGCCTGTTATCCCAGCACTTTGGGAGGCCGAGGCAGGCCGATCATTTGAGGTCAGGAGTTTGAGACCAGCCTGGCCAACATGGTGAAACTCTGTATCTGCCAAAAAATACAAAAATTAGCTGGGCATTGTGGGCATGCCTATGATTCCAGGTACTGGGGAGGCTGAGGCTGGAGAATTGCTTGAACCCCAGAGGCAAAGGCTGCAGTGAGCCAAGATCACACCACTGCACCTCCAGCCTGGGTGATGGAGCAAGACTCTGTCTCAAAAAAAAAAAAAAGAAAAGAAAAGAAAAGAAAGGGAAGAGTAGGTATGAAGAGTTATATGACTATTCATATACAGTGTGATCCCAATTTGAAGATGTTTAAAGAACACTTAAAACTATGTTGGGGGGTTGTAAACATGTAGAATCCAACATAGGGAAGGAAGGAGAACCCCCAATTACTGACAGCAGGATTTACAGGATGGGAAGTAGAGCAGGATTTAGCTTTTCATTTTCTTTTCTTTTGCATCATGTTTTTACGAGTTTTTGCAAACCTTATGTATTGTGTATGTACATTAAAAAACAATGATTGTTTTTAGAGAGGTGTAGGAAAGGGGTCGGGAGAGAAGAGTAAGAAGGAAAGAAGGTGGTATAGGGCAGGAGGGAGCACAGAGGGGAGCAGGCTGGCTGCAACAGAGTGCTAGTGCATGGGTTGGGGGGTTGGCCAAAGGGCGGGAGTACCGCCCAGGCAGTGTCCAGATACATTCCTCACCCCTGTCCCCACCACAGAAAATCTGACTAAGGCCTGAGTAATTGAAGGCTAATTGGGTTTTAGGCTTGTTAATGCTCCTGTGAATGTTTGCACTGAGGAGAGCCAGTCGATTGGATAAATGACTCCCCGTGGGACACAACGGTGGGAGGAAATGCGGAGCAAGAAGGGCCTTCTGGATGATGAGCGGGACAGCAGAGTTTTTGAGCCCACTCCAGAGGCAGGGGGTGCTGTGCACAGAGAGCTGAGGAGCCCTTAGACTTCTGTGGGGCAGAGGCAGTGAACGGGAGGGGCTGGTCCAGGTATGTTCTGAGGCCAAGCTCTGGTGGGGGCAGAGTTCTGGCAGGCAGTAGGGAGGAGACCAGGAGGGAGGCAGGGACTGGCAACCCCAGCCCAAACCCTACAGACTGCAAGGTCAAGGGTCTGGTCTCCAAAGGGAGGGAGGAGATAGGTCTACCAATGATAGGCACTGGGGGGCTGCCAGGGCCTCTGCCCACACCCAGAGAGCAGGTTATTTGGTTTGCAAAGAGGTAGGGTCCCTTTTAGAATGATTTCCTGGGCTGGGCTGGAGTAGACCCCTTCATAGCCACTGAAGCATCATGCAGTGCCTGGGTCCAAGGCCACAGCCTGCTCCCCCAAATTCCCCTCCACTGAGTCCTTGTTTGTGACCCATCC